>NC_049174.1:19555767-19882358 GCF_009769625.2 Cygnus olor
AATAAAAAAGAGAGGAGAAAAAAGCCTGGTACTGGGACTGTGAGAGTCAGACAGGGACACAGACATGGGCATGCTTCTGAGATTGAAGGTATGTTGGGAAAGAGGTACTGTCAAGGGAAATCACCTAAAGACCCTCTCTATAATGTTTTAAGGTATCTTATTCCAGTAATACATACATGTTAGTAAAAGGCAGTCAACGCTCCTCATGCCTATTAATTACAGCGTAGCTAAGTGCCCCCCAACAGGGGAAGAGTTTGTGAGAACAACCTAGAAAAGCCAAACTCCTGAAGTATTCCCAGTGCTGTTAGAGCCAGAGTCACTTCTGAAAGCAAAGGGAAGGCACCAAGCTTCCAGCACCTGCAGCCTGCAGGTAGCCAGCAGCCAGCATGTCCCAAACCCAGCCACCAACACGTGCTGGGGCTCAGGAGGCAGCACCACAGCCATCAAGTGGCCTCCACATGCAGTCAGGTGGCACTGATCATAATACAAAGATGTAGGCAATTGCTGCCATTTGGCTTGCCAGAAAGAGCAGGATTTAAAACCCCACTAACCCCACTAGTCTCTGGGCTGCCACAACAGGCCAGGATCCAAGGAAGTCTGACAAAAGCTTCAGTTAGAAAGCTGAAATAACTTCTGTCTCTTAGCTGGGACATAAAGACTTTATTAAAAATAAAAATAACCTGCTCTGGCGACTGACAGAAAGGTCTTTTCAGAAACGCAGTGCATGGTTGTTTCTGTCACTTCATACTTTGATGCTTTAGTGATGCAGGGTAATACTTATGTAACAGTATATATATCATCATATATATCATCATGATATGACCTATTCAAATTTAAATTAACAAATAAATAAACAAAATATATCATAGTAAAATGATTCCAAATGTATACAACATTTGTATTATGCTTTCCATCCTCACAGAGCTATACAAATACAAAGTCATTCTCACCATAGTCTCACGCAGCAGGGACAGCTTCCATCCCCGTCTTTACGAAGGCAACATCCGTGGCCATGCACACAACTGCTCCAGGCTTGGGAAAGCAGAGTCCCTTGCCTCACTCTTCCATGGAGATTACCAGACTGCTTTTTACCAAACACTTAAACAAATCACTCCAGCTCTGCTCAAAACTCAGAACCACAAAGCGAAGCAGCAACAACGAGGGAGCACTGGCCGAGGCACATCCCTCCTGCTGGCTGGCTAGTCATGCCAAACCAAAGCAAAACAATCCTAATCTGGGAATAATCACATTCACTTCACTCTCAATAAGCCCCTCTCACTCAGGGCCAAACAGCTTGACCAGCTGTTTGAGCACCCAGGACAAGACGAGGAAAAAGGATGTTCCTCTCAAAGACAAGGCTGTCAGCACGGCCAGGACTGCTGGTCCAGTCTAATGAATGGCAACATTTTTCTCATGCTTCTAAAAGCTCTGAGGTGCAGGGCAAGAAGAAATTACTTTCAAAGTGGTATGCCACCAGGCTTGTCTCCAGCAGTAAATCTCACATCCCTGTTTTCATACTCCCATGCAGGAAGCCCCCCATACTCCAGTGTATTGAGCAGTAGTGTCCCACTATTATCAGGAGAGACAGGTCTGTGGTGAAGGACAGTTAATGCAGTAAAATGGGAATGCATTCTTAATCTAAATTACATATTTCTTAGTCTAAATTACCTACTTCTTACGCTGGGAAATGAGACAGAGAGAGACTATGGTGCTGCACTGCTGGGACTCCAATACCAAATGGTACAGCTCCTCACACAAGCCACTTTTAAACCAAGTAATGGATTCAGGAGAAACCGATGAGTGACCATCACTGACTGCTTCTCAGGAGGCCACAGGAAACCAAAAGGGACCATTTTCCACATTTTTCATCTTAAAATAAGAAGTCTGGAGGAAAAAAAACCCACAAGTGCACTTTCTTCAGGTCTCATCAGATTAACATTATAAAATGCTGTGATCCTCATCAATTGCACCAGAGTACGGGGTTGAACAATCACGTTCTTCTCCTGTCAAAATTGTTACAGAAGTTAGTAGAATAGCTGCCCATAAAAACTGAACCGGGCTCCTGATTTGCTACATTTTTCACTTCCACTGCTACACACACAAAGTATACTTGGCACCGGAGTGATTCAGAAAGAAGCTATTCTACAGTGCCAATGATTCTCTTTAATGAGATATAGCTATCAGTTGATTTATGAATTCTCCTGCCTGTTCTCATTTACTTGGCTCTAAATTAAGGATAAGATCATTTGCATTCTAGAAGTTAAACAGTGTTATAAGAGAACAGGAGTAATCAAATCCCTCTTAAATCAAGATTTAGAAATACACACGGAGAGGTTAGAAGTAGTTCTCCCCAACCTCCCTGAAAAGATAAAAATAGTTCTAGCAATATGCATAGCCTTATCCATTAAACTCTCCAGCAAAGGCTCAAGAAAAAGCATTGCATTTCCCAATTTTATCTAGTTTTCCATATTAGTATAGCATTACCTTATCTCAGGAATTTAATGTAAAGAGACAAAAGGAACCTTCTGCCTCAGCTTTCTGATACCCGATGACCTCCTCCTGGAGATTCTACGCTCTCTGTTAATTTAGATACCATATGCCTCATTGGTCATCAATTCAGTTGCTGCTCTCTATTTTATAGCCCTCGCAGGGATTTTGATCACATTGTCTATAAAACTAATCACTTCCTCTGTTTACTGTTGCTCCACCAGTCAGGCACGCCTCAGCTGATCAGTATTTTCTTATCCTTACTTACAAATAGCATGATTTTGTTACCTTTGTTCTTTCCTTTGGTATATGCTTCACTACTGTTTATTTGCTACTTGCACTGCTTTAAGTAAAGCATCAAAAACTGGAAAGCACTTGAGGAGGGATGCAGGAAACAGAAACACAGCTACACAGACCCTGAATCAACACTGATGCATGGAGCCAGGAGGTAGCAGCCTGGAGACCAGGACTTTCTTGTTACATTACAGCCCAACTTTATCTGCTGACATTCCTGCAGCCCCTTGGTTGGCCAGGGTCTCAGCTCTTGTTTGTGTGTGTTACAGGGTGGGTATGTTTGATCTCCTTCTCCTGTGCAAGCCAGCACTTTGGGAGGGGGCAGAGGCAAAAGGCTATCACTTTAGGTGGGGAGGCAGAAAAAGTAACCTCAGAGCATGCACCACTTCAGTGCTGAGGCTGGAAGAAGCTACAAGGAGCATGGCCTCATGTATGCTGATGCTGGGGTCACTGCTAATGAGAATACCAAGACGAATGACTGGAATGCTCTGAATGATAGATTGAAGCTGTTTTCATCTCTGTGGGGTGTTCTTTTTGGCTAAAATAACATTTCACTCAGAAGTCCCTACAAAGGCATATACAGCTTCTTACACTTAACCCATTTACGCATACTCAACAGATAGGGGATGGAACAATAGATAAGGGGTGGGAACTTGTCTCCACTTTCCTGTTCTCACCTGCCACCAGCCAGTAGCACAAGTATTTTTCATAGCCACCTTTCTTCATCTTTGTGTAAGTCAGCCAAGCTTACCAGGGACAGGGTATGTCACCCAGGTGTGTTGTGGGGACAGGGAGGAGTATGAAAGTAATGGGCACAATTCAGGACATTTTTCTGTATCACAGGAGTGCAGCTGGGGAGGTGGGGGAAAATATGGCAATTGGATCAGTGACCAAATCTTGGTACAGACCTGAGTAAGAGGGTCAAATTGTGCAGCAAGCGTATTGGGAGGAGCTTTAGTCAGTGTGTCGGTGGTACTTGTCACTGCAGTCCTAAGCACATTTATCTTCACAACTCCTCTATAAAGCAGTAGAACGCTGTTATTCTGTTCCTACTAAAGGAAACAACAGGAGACAACACCCCTTGTCCCACACCACATACTGATCTTACTGAAGAGCAAAGAGTTGAACTGAGTAGCCCAACTGAGAAGCAGAGGCACATATCGTGGGACCATATTATTAAGATGTCCCACATCATTCCCTTGCAAAATCCACACTCTTTCATAAATCCCTTCCATCCCACAATTTCATGTCAGTCTCTCCTACACTTGTACACTCTCCCAGCAACTTGGAATTATAAGCAGATATCAATCTTTCTGTGGGAAAGATAGCTGAGGAGTAGAGACCAGATAAGAAACACGCAGCCTATGCAAGCACAGTGATAAGCCAACATGCCCACAACATATATATTTCTAATGTGCCTAGGGACAGTGTTTAGAGCAGATGGTAACTGAAAAACAGAGCCTAAAACCTTTGCTTTATGAAGATAAAACACATATTATGTGGGCTGTACTGAACAGACAAGTGTGCCTCCACAGTTCTAAACACTGAACATACTGAGCAGAAACAACCAGATACTTGCTAAACTTTTACAGCCTATCCTTCTCTGCTTTGGCAAATATTTCATCTTCACTTCAGGATTCTGTCCAAGGCTCTAGTTCACTTGCCAGTCATCAAAATACCACTTTAGAGGTGAAAAGCTGTGCTGAAGAAAGACCTTAAGATTTACTACCGATACAACCCCTGAATTCAGGAATGCTACCATCCATATTTCCTTGAGCACACATATGTGGCAGGAGTCAGAAGAGCTAATTTTCCTCCACCCTCCCTGTACCATAGCTTTCTTCTCACCTTAGTCAGTGTTCCACCAACCTTTCCCAGTGAATCCTTCTACTCCCATGTATGATGAAACAGTGAATGTAGCTCTACAGCACGTGGATATCTCCAGCACCTACTGCGGTTGCAGCATTGTGTGTAACAAATTTCAGATTTTGATTTTAAAAAGTGAATAGTTTTGTGGCCATCACTTTGTTTGCTAGCTATCAAGAATCTGATGCTCTACAAATACATAAGGGACCACCAGACAACCATATTTTCTACATCAGTCGAGTTTTGAGATACTTAGTTTTTTCCCTTACCAGCTCCTTGTTGATCTGTGTTTGGTTGATTCCCTCAGTCTTACAGGCATTATTTAGGACATAGCTGGCATGCTCACATCATGGAAGTCTGGAGAGTTCAAAAGAGCAATAAAGTTTGGGTGCTTTTCGTTCTGGCTACTCAGAACAACTAAGAGGATACAGAAAATGTTTTCTATTATCCCTTGTTCAACAGTCTTCCCGCATGTCTTAAATTTCAGTCCAGGTTTTGTTGCTATCATTTACAGCTATACATTAATATACAGGGAGCTAAATGAAGACTCACAGGATATTGAGAAGAAGCTTGTCATGCTACCTCTGTGTACATGTGCTATTGTTAAACACAATTTTGCAGCTACTGATAAATTATTTTGTCAAAACCACAAACACTGTGATTTTAATGAAAGTACCCAGATTAAGTCTGGCTGAGCAGACAGATTACATATTTAATTGTAAATGGGCTATGAACATCTGAGATCTTTACATATGGAGGAAATAATAGTATCTATATTTAGATATTTGAGTGAAGCTTGGGTTCTTACAGGATTGAGCTTGAAAAATCAAAGTGATACATTTTGATCTCTTGGTATTTGTCTGGTATCTCTTGATCAGTTTAATTTGAAGGTGAAAACATAAATATATGTTAAGAGATATGCATCTCTGTGCAATTTGGCTGAAAAAGCAAATCATTTCTTGCAACATAATGAAGCCATGAAACCAAGGGGAAAATGAGTTCTTTTTAGACTGTATCATTCACACAGCAGAAAACAATCCTCCTCAGAGGAAGGCTCACAACTATATTTGCCACAATATGTTTATAAATACGAAGGATAAATCACAAAGCTATTTACATCAAGCCATCTAACAGCATATTCATGGTGGTATGTTGGAGATGTATTTGCTAATTAATATACTATTTATCACCTACCTATGATTTTTATCACCTACCCAGTAGGCTATCTATCTCTCTGGTGTTGCAACTACTAAGTTTCTAGCATACTGAACAATTAGTATTTTTGAAAATTAAATAACACCAGAAACATCTCTTCCTATTCTTCTCATGTTGGTATTTTCTGTAAACTCAAACTGACTTATGACAGAAAGATTCTTTCCAAAGCTTACGGTAGATTTATAAAAGACAATGGTTTTAATGGTTTTAAAACCTGATTCCTTGCAGTACTGCAGGCTTAGGGAAAAAAAAAAAAAGTTCTACTCTGAACCATCAAAAAGTGAAGATTTTCTGTCATTTTAGAAAGAGGAACCAGATCCCAAGACACTGAGTTTTAATGTCATGGTGATCTTCTATTGTTGAAAAGCTAATATTTGGAATACCTAGGAGTTTTATATCTGATTTTATTTGTCTTTGGTTATGGAATTCCAATCACTGGTCCATTTGTCATTTTGTATTCTAAAGCCACTTATGTGGATTCACAGTAACAACACCACTAGCCTTCTCAAGAAGCTGCAACGCACCTCAAAGTGTTCTACCATAGGTATTTAATGCATTTTAAGAGTCTCTGAAAGATCTTTTGAGGCTTTATCATAGCCCATAATAAGGATAATCTTCAAAATTTACTCAAGGTTGCCTCTTCCTTGAAACCTAATGGTTCCTTTTATTTATTTTTTTCCTCCTTCTCTCAGATACTTTCCTCTCTTTTCTTCTAAGCCTCTCACACTGTAGTTTTCTACTTCATTGTTACTGAGTCCGTTATGTTTTTCCTTCATCAGAAATCATTAATATTTCTCTGTTCATGTCCATCCTTTAAAATTCTTCCAAGTGTCACCAGAAATTGGATGCAACAGAGATTAGCACTGTAGGAAGCATCAGGGTGAAACATGAGGGCTTTGCCCTCAGAAATAACAAATTATGTGCTCTCTGTTAGGTCTGTGCAGCAGTTGGAAGAAGCAGTGAAACCGGCATCTTGTCACTGTGCTGTGGCAGAGACAATGAAGAATCCACCTCTAATTCTTTTTGACACAAAAGAAGACATGAGAGAGAAACATCTTGACCACCTTGATCTTCAGTTCCCTCTTCCTATGAAAGCAGGATGACTATGATGTTTCCTGCATGTTGTAGCTGAAGAGAATAAAGTATAGGGGTATGTGAAATACTGAGTATTCCCAAGAAAATATCTAATAGTGCTCAAAGAGCTGTCTATAGCTCAAAAATACCTTAGAGGAAGGAAAAGTAGCCTTTAACATAGTCAAATCAATACCTGTCATAAACACTCACTTCCTTTGAAAGTTTCTATCACTGTACTTTTAGCTGGTCAGCAACATTTCCAAGTACTAAGTGTATTTTTCTTATTATCAAAGCAAAGAAATATTTATATCCTCAGGACTTCCATTTGCAAATTAAAAAAAAACATTTTAAAAATGTAAACTATAAATGAACCAGTGACTGGAATTTCTTTCTGAAAACACTGTGTGGAGTTACTACCAAGTTTCTAATAGAGATTTTTAATTTACTTACAGCTAATCATGGGTACACTCCACCTTCTTCGGATTTTCTGTTGCAAAAGGAGTCCAAGGTGTCTGTCCCTTTTGCACTTTGCCTCCTATTTTCTTCATAATTTGCAGGTACACTCTAAAAATCATTGGGAATTTCCAGCTTAAGTGAAAAAAATATGCAGAAGATCTAAGTTCAACAAAGGTGGCTGTTTCTAACAATCTATAGCAAACACAAACAACACAGCTGTCAGCTGAATGTTACAAATGGGGCCCCATAAACAGAGCTTAACAATTTTGTTTAAGATCACAAGTTCCCAACCAACACTTGAGCCACAGAAGAATGTCCATTAGCTGCTATAAAAGCAAAATTGGTAGGGCTTTGTGATTCAGTGGAGAGCCCGAAAGTCACACACAAGCAGACAAACACCAATACACTGGAGAGTAGTATAAATTCTTTGATTTGAATAATTCCCACTCTTTCTCTCCCTCTTACTAGTAGGAAATCATGTTTCATTTCAGTTAAAACGTTTTTCTGCTCTACATTTAATCATGTTCACATTTTTTTTCAGGCTTAGCTCCCACAAGTCTCCTTACATAGCATCCAGTATGATTTCCAGTATGATTTTATATCACAAAGGAAAAAAAAAAACAACAAAAAAAAACCAACAAAAACTGTAGCTAGGGCTGTTTTGTCCTCCTGTTGTTTTCTTTAATCTTTTGGTCCAATGTATGGAAAGAGCTAACATTTCTGGGCTATCTTAACCACAGTGATCTGGGAGCAAAGTAAATGAGATTTAGTAGATATGTTTCTGTTGTCATTATTAAACTTCATATGCTTTGCTATGTAGGCAACGTGTTTTATTCCTCTTAACTTGAAAGAGGTTTCTGTCTTATTGTTGCAATTTATTAAGGGCAAACAATCTAGGCTTATAATAGGCCTGTAGGCAGAACAAAGCCCTTGTCAAATGGAAGGTTGGCTGCTCAGCTGGGTAGCATGTAAATGTGCAAAAAGAACTGTTCTGTTCAAAGACACTAGACATGCTTTTTAAATAAAACATCTTATATAATGAGAGTTGCCATTTATTTAAGGTGTTATGTTGGAAATTATAATTAAAAAATAATAATTTAACTGAAGAAACAGAGTTGCAGTGTATTTTTTTTTGTAAACCGTCATAATAAGCAACCCCCCACATATTACTAAGGTTGTTAGAGCCTGAATGTTATATGCTTCTAAAATGGCAGTTTATTTTCATTTTATATCACTGTGTTATGCAAGTCAGAATAAGTTCACTGCTTGCTGTATTCACCTGGGCAGACAGTGTAAACTTTATCTTACCCTCAACATACATTTGGGTTTGTTTTTTTATACAAGACATCACTCTGGCTGTTACTTTGACATGGTATCACATCTCAAAAAGTAAGACAGTTTCTCATTCTACAGCTCATTTAAAATTTCTCATTATGTGCCTCCTTTGCAAGAGCTGAAATTAAAATGACAGATAAAGATAACAACATAATAGGCGTTTTTTCATGCACTGGTCCACTTGGGCACAGACAGTTCTTTTTTCCTCTTCTGTTGAAATGGATAATCAGGACAGTATCATCAATTAGATTTTTCACTTTAACTTTTCATAATGTTTCCAGACTTCACTATTTGGCAAAGACAATTGGGACAGATTTCTTTATTTTTTCCTCTGGCCTAAAACTCAAAACCCCCCACTTCCCAAACTGTTACCACCGAAGAGTTTATTAAATGGCTGAAAAAGACAGCTGGTCCCACCATCTGTTAAAAATTTTCAGGGGCCAAATGAAACAGGTTACACCTTTAGCCATGCCAAGTCTTCCAATACCCCCCTCCCTCTCACAGCCTGTGGAGGGCTAATCTGAATTTCACGCTCTGATTTTGCTATTGCTAATGTCTGAGCTTCTTATGTGTGCTTCTTGTAGTTGCTTATATTAGTTCTCTAGCAGTAACAAAAGCTGCCCTCTCCTTTCAACCTAGCTCATTTGCAATCAACGGAATCCTGGGTCTATAGTCTCCTTTACAATAAGATACTGTACCTTGAAGGAAACCCACAGAGAACCTAATATCTGACTTTTTGGAGCAGCAGAGAAAACCAGGGGTACATTTCTGTTGTTTTGCAGCCACTTTTCTATAGATGCTAATGGAAGTAATTCAGACATGCCAACAAAGACAGAATCTGCAACACACTGCAGGTGTGAGGGGGCTGAAACAAAAGGGATGCTAACCCTAATGGTATTTCTTGTCATTAACAATTCTTTGATGTTCATACTCGAGGCTCTCTTTTATCTTCTAGTTTTTCAGCCATCTTTGTTAACATGCAGTGCAACGAAATCTTATTTTTTTCCCTAACCTTTAAAGACATCTGCAAAATGTTTATGCTAAGTTAGTTTCCATAGCATCTTTCTGTAACACACGTTGAAGTAAAATGAGATAAAGCTTGCAAGGTTATTATTAAAACATCAGTAAGTTCCTACCATTAAGTGAAAGGAGCAGATCAATAAAAAGAAGCTCTTAATGTTACTTTAATAAGGACGAGTTTCTTGTAACAGGACTGGGGATTAACTTCAGTGTAACAGAAGTGTTGTTTATAATATAGCAGCTCTGTTGATAAGAACCAGTTGGTTTTACTTGTACTCATTAAAAAAAAATTCAATTGTAAGAGATCAGTAATTTCCTATACTAAAGAGCTTTTCACAATATAATATATTTAAGGGCATTTTAATTTTCCAGAAGGGATTTTTCTACCACTAAGTGGGCAATGGCATTCAGTCAAGGCACTGTAGGTGGAGTTTTTCCATATCCATCTGTCTTTCCATGACTTACAGATGGAAAAACGCTGTGTCTTTTAAAATGTTCAACTCAGTAGGATGACAGTAAAATGAAATGAACAATCAAAGCACAGAAGATGCCAACCTGAACTACTGCACAGCACTACCAGCAGACCCAGTGTTTTGCACTCGTCCCATCGGTCATGTCCTGTTAGATCACATCCCATTTTATCACAGTCTGTTGCATTATTGTTGCTGCATGCTGGAATGTTAAATGAGCAACATAATCAATCAATACCAATTTCCAATTGGAATTCAGCTGTAAATCTGCATTGAGTTCAAAACGCTGGAGACTAACACAAATTATCAAAAGATACAGGTTTATGAAGCCTTTCATTTTGTTTTTCCTTCAAAACTTTATTTTTAACAGATCCATTTTATCAAATAAATTGTCTCTGCCTGCATTAAATACAGGACTTACCTTGAATTTAGATGTAAACTTCCATCACACTAATCCTATGTATGAAGAATACAAAGAACAGTGGTTAGATTTGTTATTTTTCTTTTACAGCTTACTTTCATCTTGAAGCATAAAGACAAACTAGGGACAGCGTACTTAATATACTGTCTTGTCCCAAGTTTCAGCTGTATGGATTGACAGATTTAGCTGCCTCTCTTTTTTCACCTACAGTATTCAGCTGTCTTAGAAACGCATATGGGACTTGGGGATCTTAGATTATTGTCAATTTTCTCAAATTAGTAGATTATTTGTAATTATGTTTCTTGTGGCAATGCTGAGCAGTGATCATTCCTGTGGTGGCAGAAATTGCAAAATCAAGTTTCTGTTTCAAAGATTTTGTGACCTCAGTACAAGCCGTTCTGTCAGAGAAGCCTATAGACAATCTAACACAGTTAATGCAGCTGGAGAATTTGTTGCTTGTAACAGGAACTAGAAGTAAGAACAAAAATTACTGAATAAACTATCAGACAATTTTGTGAAAACACTTTTTCTACATTTCTCTCCCCTTGCTAAGGGCTCCAATGTAGCAAATCCATACTGTCACCTCCCAGTCATACAACAATGCCATACTTCAGCACTGAGCTTTCCATGGGTCACTTCCACCAGAATCACAAGACCCTGTTACTCTCTTCCTGGCCTCAGCCATCCCCACCAGCACATCTCACATCACAATGTCCCAGCTCTGCTGCTGCAGTTTTAGACAGGCCTTCATCAGAGGCTTGCCATAGTCAGTATCATGATAATTTTGGGACACAGCCCACTCATGCCTTCCTCCCTCTCTCCCTCCTTCTTTTCCTCCCTCTTTCCCTCCCTCCCAGCACTGTACTCCAGCCCAGTGGACTGCCTCCAGCCTATGTTGCGGCCATATTAGTTTCACTGAAAGATCAAGATGAGAGTTTCAAGTCTAATTTTCACTGAAGATGGGTCAGAAATTGGTACTTTGGCCTTTTGCAGAAGAATGCAAATATGTTGCTCCACCTACTTACCATTTCCATGTGCCAATGATCTTATAAAATGGTATTTAAATTATGGAAAAATAATCTCTCTCTGCAACTTAGTTAAAAAAAAATACACAATAGGCCTTCCAAGCAAAAGCCAGGAATTTAATCAATTACTGGCTTGATCAATAATATGTAATCTGGTTTCTGGAATCATAACTCTAAGATGTGTTTTTCTCTTATCTGTTCCTATGTCCTCTAACATCACAGCACAGGAGTACTACAATAAACACTCCCCTGTAACACAATGAATATATTTACTGTTCTGATTCTGGATTTATACATTTAATAAAATAATTTCCAATAATTCCTGAGAAATCCATTAAGATGAATCATGGCATCAGCCTGTGTTTGAAGATACAGTGTGCTATTATTTTGAATTGTTGGCCTCCTCCCTTACCAGTTCCAGTGCCCAGCACAAAGGAGACATGAAGTCTCTCACCGACTTCTGTAACCTCTAGCTCTGGCCTAGAGGACTGCTCACAGGCCTTGGGTTTTCATAGCGTCCTGTGCTACTTCCATTACTCTGGGAATCCTGCTCTGTGGTCAAGCAGGAACATTTTCTGTTAACAAGCACTCTGCTACAACTCCTCCTGGGGTGAACTGTCTTAAAGAAAACGCACGCTAACAAAATATATTTCTAACGCTAACAATAAAATTGACATTTTTAATATTTTGTTGTCAGAGGTAAAAGTAGAATGGATAAGCTTATTACACGCCATGTCTTGTGCATATAACAGTAGTAAAACTACTTAGCTGTTTCCGATATAGGATAACACTTTTGTGCCTTACGGCCTTATTGTTAATCATATGCACTCTTATGTATTTGGTTAACCTGAAGATACTAAGTTCTAAAACATGAGATTTGATCATCTGTCCTTATACACCTAAAATCAAGCAAAGATCAATGAATTCTAAAATGAGACCATTGTATATTAATACTGCAGGAATTAGGCATACATGTGCTGCACTATCAGAGACAACCACATGATTACAAATATGAAACTCGCACTGTTTTCCTACTGTTTATTTAGTTCAATATTGAATAAGACTACTAGACCTAAAACCACTACATATCTTCTATTTTTAATATATTTTTAATTTTTAATATCATCTATATTTAAAACCACGTCTGTTTTTCATGATGATATAAGATATAAATAAAAAAGTATTCCTTCATTATAAAGGATGTTGGTTATACCAATGAGGGTTAGAGATTATCCAGTCAAGACTACTGTTCAATAAAGTATAGCAAAAATTGAAGATATCTACATATAGAAAACAGCAACACTATGAGATTCCTTACAGATTTTTATAGTCTGCAACTATTTAAATTGAATGAAAAGTGCACTGGAGGTATGTAGAAAGTAGCATAAAGAAAGCAAATTGGTAGCTCATTTTTACACTCTGACAACACATTGGAAGGTGTCTGATTCAATGAGAAAGGACCATGTTTAAATACATTCATTTTCTTTTAAACTGAAACAAAAAATCCATGTTGTGTTTTGTACATGTATATGCCATGTATAGCTCTTACCACTAAAATGTATCAGGAGTTAGAAATTTAGTGGAATTAAAATACAGTGATACAATTGCTTGGAAGAGTAAATATTCACAATTATGCAAAATATCATATAAGTATATATTTATAAAAGTATGATGCTTATATTAGCAACTACACTAAATGGCACAAGATAATCAGTATTTGCGCAGTATTAGGAAGAAATTTTCCTTCTAGGAAGATGGCTTTGTAAATGTCCAGGGTTGGTTATTTTCTGTACCTACCACTGAAAAATTTGGTTCTGATCATTGCCACAAAAAGGAAACTGAGCTTTTGGTCTGACTGGACTTAACAAAGTCTTCAGTTTTACATTACATAGAGTTATATTTTATAAACTTCTAAGTAACAACTCCTTGGACGGCGTGACGGGGACTACTTAGAAGATCTTCAGTGCACAAAAGCCCTTTCCACCACTCTTAAGGTATATAGGTTAGAGAGGTCACAGTGGGGGCAAATTTAAGACGGCTGCAATTTACTCCTATTCTAAGCTTCCTTTATGTCACTGAAGTGATGTAAATGTTTAAGTGAGAAGCAAGTTTAAAATTACCAAATGAAAGGGGCTAATCTTCAAAAGCTCCCTGCCCAATTTACGGTTGGCACAGAGAAAAGTTTTCATGCTACCATAACTGAAAGGCTGAAATTGTCCTCAGCAAGAACTGGTTTCTAGTGCCATTAAAGTCTGCAGAAGAAATCTAAAATCCCTTGTTGAGCTTCACTCTTTTCTCTCCTATCTGCTGAAAAGCGTTAAATATATTACACACACAGCCTAAGAAATTTTCCTTTTTGTAACAGGATTTAAACTCTTTACTTTTATAAAATATTAAGAACAGGATGTTATGAACTATTAAGCAAATACATTAATATTTCAGGATAACATAAGTGAAAGGAAATAAAAGAGAACAATACTTAAATGGTAACAAAAACAAATGAGAAAATCTAAACAATCCATGCTGATATGCTCCCACTGACCATGAACACCAGATTGTCATGTCTCCTGCACTCCTTTTCCCTGTTTCTTATGACACGACATGTTACGCATTTGTCCTTAGATCTGATCTCATATATTTTCAGAACTATCTTTTTAAAACTTTTTTTTTTCTTTTTTTTGCATCTTTAACTGTGAAAATCTATTCTGCCGACTAGTCACCAGTAGCACACTGCTGTACTGCATTCACGGACACTGCAAGGCTTTTTATCACTTTATGCAAATAAAAACTGCTGTTCCTCCTCTGCTCCTCAGTCACAGGCTCCCTCCCTCCCTCCTTCCTAAGCATGTTCTGCGTGGTACATTCATGCACAGCTAGTAGTGCCATCCAGCTCCCACCGAATTCCCAAACAGAGCCAGTCCTTAATACTGGAGCAAAAAAGCTGCTATGCTAAGTAGCAGCTCTTTGGTCTCAGTTCTTATAGAGGCTATTGAGCAGGCTGTATTACAAAATATTAAACAATCCTGCTTTTATGGGACAAATATTGTCTCCTGAACCCAGATACAATCATTGCTGTAACCATCATTCAACGCTGGTGGCCAGAGAATGGTGCCTCCAGTAAGAGCAGCCACAGACCAGCAGACAGCAAACATGCTTTCTTCCCCTGTCACACAAAGGAAGAACTCAGGCAGGCAGCCAGCAGGAGATGATGGCTTCTCAGTATGCTGGATACAACATCTCCACACTTTAAGCATGTTGTTACTCCCCCATTCTTATTGGATTTGATGCTCAGGACGGTTCTTAAAGAAATTATCTCTTCAGCAACACAGCTGTAATGCAAGCCAGAATTTTGAAAGAAGCACTTCAAAACACTTGTGCCACCTTCCTATTCATGCACTCATCAACCCAAACAAACACATCTATCAATCTTTTGCCAATTTTAACGCAACTGCACAGACCTACAGCGAGCTGAGGATACAGCCTTTAATCTAAAGAGATATGTGTGCTACAATAAGGGTGAGAAAAGGCCACCTCACAGGTGTTACCTAGTGAGCATAAAGTGAATTGATCAAGAAGCAAATGAAGAAAGGGAGGTAAGTTATGAAAGAAAACAATGCACAGACTGTCCTTATGCACAGTTCTTACCCAAGAAGCAGCAAGAAAGAAATGTGCAACTCAACAGTTGTTTTCAGATAGCAACTTCAGTATAAGAACGTTAGTGACATTAAACCAATTCAAAAATTACAGCAGATGCAGATAGTGGCACTTCACGTGACAAGGAAAACATATTTTACCCTTTCTGGGTGATCAAAGAGTGCTTAAAATATGACACAAAATCTCTCTGAAGTCCATTTCTGATGACTGAGATTGATACAAGCTTAACAATCAGGAAGGGAAAAAAGAAGGACCTAAGGGATGTACCTAGGGAGTATTTGCGTTTAGCTTGTGCTTACTATTTAATGTTCTGAAGCTGCACTTGTTAACTCAGGCCCCATTCAGCAAAGCACTTAATCATATGCTGAAATCTCATTGATTTCAGTGGGACTTAGGTTTTGGCTTAAGTGCTTCACTGAATTATAAATTATTTTTCACTTCCCATTGCTTCTTTATGAAATTAATACAACTACTCAGCATAATGTATTACTCAGTGTAAGGTAAGCTTCTGGTTTTTAGACAAGTGACGTAATACCTAACTGGAAGCCTCACTACCATTTAACTGAAACAACTGATAAACTCTAACCATGCATAATAAGGATATGCATTGCACAAACAATAAAAAATTATTTTCCCAAATAGTTTTCAAAAAGGAGGGATGGAACCACAAAGCATCAATATTGCTAGAGCTCCCTATGATCTATGCCAGTACAAGAATAATAGTAAGTCATTTGAATCTTTTCAAAATAATGTCATTTTCCATCCAGATATGTTGCAGATTAACAGACCTGGAGAATTTATGTATTATGTAGGAAAGAAAAGTTGCACATTATTTTTTATGAGGTATCATAACTCCTTCCTGCTATATTTTCACCAAAAGTAAAGATACTGATCTGCATGTGTGCATTTGTGTAAATTGCCATTCATATTTGTATTGCATCTTCTAATATCATTAATTCATCAGCAGCTACTCACAAATTCTCAATTGTTTAAGGAGTCCTTAAATTTTAAAGACTCTAAAGCCCACACCCAGATGCACAGCAGAGGAGAATGAAGAGTGAACTGAAGGACTTCAATCTTTTGAAGGATTTTAACTTTCAGTTTCAACCTGTTGTTACATTTTCAGTGAAGAACGAATGAAGGATTGTTCCTCTTGGAACAACAAAACATTTCTGTGTTTATTGGTAGAGACAAAGCTTTTGCTGACTTATCTATGTTGTTCTCTTTTCTACTTTCAAACCCTTTTCTGGCTTAGGGATGCTCTGACTAAATTTGCCTCTTGTTTCCAATGACATCTTTCTTTGTCCTGCGTCTGAAAAGATGAGGTCAGTGGATTTGGATAGCAAGAAATTCTTTAACTCGTAGAACCAGCGTGGACTGTACCTCCACAAGGAGGAAGGTTTGTTAGCACGGATCAGGGTAAATCCATTGGAGGGGAGACAAAAACAAGTGTCATAATTAAATCAATATGAAACATGGTCACATTTAGTCAGCATGGTTTCTCAAAAAAAAAATCATTTTGAGCAAAGTTATAAGGTGGTATACATACAAAGACTTTATTTCCAAAAGTTTTTGACAAGAGACTGTATGGAAAAGAAACAAAGAATTATCACAGATCAAAACTGTGGGTCAGAAACTAGAAGTAAAGATTAAGATGAAATAGTCATTTTTTTGTCACAGAAAAAGTTACCAGTAAAGTGTCTCAGTGTTCCATAGTAAGTTACATATTGTTTCACTAAGGATTTGGAAAGAAAGTGAAAAGTGAATAGAAAAATTTACAGATAACATTTTTGTGTGTTACATACAAGAAGGCAGTAGGAATCACTGAAGCCCAGAGATTAAGCCCAGGTTAAGAAAGAAATGAGATACTTGCATGGATGACAGGAATATCCAGTCCTAATGATGGTTTCAGTCACAAAGACTATATAAAGCAGTCTGTGCAATCAATTAATGTTAGCTTTAAAATTGTTTTGCTTCTTATATTTGAAATATTTTTCAAGTACAACTTATGGTAAAGTAATATTTCATAAGAAAAATATTTATGAGGTAAATTAAGACACTTTTTATTTTAAATGATTTTACTACGTTCATTTTTATAGTGTTAAAAGTCATACAATGCACAGAAAATTACAAAATATAGTGCTTTAATATCAATCTAATGAAATATCAAACATTTTCACTATGACCCCAAAAGATGGTTTTTAGTACAGCATTCTTTTAATCCAGATCAGTTCCTTGATATTATTTTCCACACAGCAGTTGTGCCAGCACAACAGAAGGGATGGCACAGGGTGGAAACAGCAGCTGGGGGGGAGCAGTGAAGAAGGGGCTGGAACTGCACAAACTAACCTTGCTGCTAAAGAAACATGTTGGTTAACAACAGCAACGTATACAGGTAGCGTTGTTCCCCTTTACTGGAATTGTTTAAGGAAATACAATTTAATATCTGCAAAACCATGTATAAATTAGTGAAAGGAAGTTGCTAACTGAAATTGTATTTTTTAATATATTATATAATCATGCACAAAGTTAATTAGAAGAAATTACCATCATGAAAATACTCTTACCAGTATTAGTCAAAAAAGTGAGTGAAGTTCAGCTTTGAGCAAAAGACATTCCCCTTGCAGAAGAAGGAGATGGGGAACTGAGACAGCTGTCATCTTCAGGGATTGATTCAACAGCTGACAGTGATTTGTAATACTCATCCTCTCCATCAAGCACTTTTATTTGACTTGAAAGAAAACAACATTTATTAAGTTAAAAAATGAATTCTGTCAATATCTTCAGAAATAGAAACTTCTCTGTGGATGTGAAAATGAACACTGCTAATAAAAAGAAAGGAAAAAAAAGGTCTGGGATGATTTTATCAGAAAGACATAGCTTTTACACGTGCCCTTTACTTCGCTACTACTTTCTTATGATTATATTCTGAATGGTTCTAAGGATCAGTGAAAGGCAATGTAATCCTTCTTTTTTATGTGTATAGAATGACAGACCAACTGTTTGCCTCCAATGGCCATTTCATTTGAGCAATGTGGCTTTTTTGCCTATATATGTTCCATATATATGGTATGATTTTGGTAATGTATTTCAGCTGACAGTTTGCTGTGCATATGAACCAAAGATCACATCACCAATTTGGGGGTAAAGCCCTATTGACATCAAGGGGCCTTCATTTTCCGGTGATGTATGAATAGCACTGCACTCCCATGTTAGTGATTTTGTTCCCTAAACAGGAAAACAGACGTTTTAATCTAGAGGAGAAAAATCAAATAAATCAAATTTTGCTCAGTCACGTAACGTTTTGGACTTTAACCTTGACCCTCCTATTCATACGCTCATATTCAGAAGACCAATTAAAAAATGAGAAAATGATACAGAAAATTCTTGTAAACTTTTGGAGTAGATGCTTTTTGAAGACCCAGCATACACCAGTTCTCTCTGGTTCACGTGACCAGTCAGTGAAATGTTTTCATAACTCTGTAGTGGTCAGCTTGGCTTTTATAAATTGTTTTCAGTGATTTCTACCTATTGCCAGGAGGTAACTATTCATGTGACAATAAAAACTGACTCGGTCCAATGGAGAAGAAGCAACTCCCTCTTGGGCTGAGTGGCATGTCTGTCAGCTCTTAAAATATGCTCCCCCAGGAAGGCATACCACTGTGAGCGTGGTGTTGCAAAGCTGGTAGGGCTTCTGTCCATATTATAGGTTAGAGGACTCCAGTTTCAACACCTTTCATCTGGGACCATTCACTAGTACCAAATATATTTAAAAACATAAAGATTTTTTTTTGTAGTCATAGTAGTACTCAGAGAAAGCTAGGGAACATATTTTGTTAGAATCAGTTCTAGTGTCTGCAGACAGCAGTACACACAAGTTTTACATTTGCTTCTGTAGAAAATGTCCAATGTCAATGCACAGAGATATGTTAATTGTTTATTTTTAGAAACCTCTCTAGAAAGTTTTGCATATTCTGTAATATCACAAAGGACTTCTTCTGTTTACAGTTGCTTAGAACTAAGAAGATAGATATTTACCCAAGTTTTCTTGGCTTCCTCTTGCTCCCTTGATATTCTAGAGTTCCCTGTGGAGAGGGCCAAGAACACACAGTCAAAGCAAAGCAGCAAGTCGTTAATTTTTAATTCAAAGTGATTTTGTGTTGAATGCAAGCAGATGCTGATAATATCAGAAGTCACAGCATAATTTTTTTGATCAAAGGGCTCAAGTGAGCCTGATGAAGCATGCATCTTGCTCGTCTTTGATAAACCACATCAATTATTCACCGTGAAGGCAGACATCCTGACATGAAAGCAACAGATAAAGAGCATAAGCACATGTTCAAGACGAGAGCAGAAGAACGTGGGGGTGGGGCTGGAGGGGCTGAAACAGGTATTAATAACAGAATTATTAACTGGAAACAAAGCCAGTAAAACAGCTTTATTGCCACTTTGAACTCACATTTAACTGGTTATAGTACATGTTGTCCTCAGGGCTATTCAGCATTTTGGGCTGCTGACATCGTCGACGAGGTGTTCTCAGCTTCTGTTCAAGACAGTTTTCTGAACCTACAGTAAGATAACACAATTTAGTTTTAAGCTGTGCCAGGTGCTGTGAACGTCTCAGAGTATTTTAGTATGTAAACAGTCCTTTCTTCTGTCCTATTTGGTCCTGGATTTATTAGCAAGTCCTATTCAAAGTAAGCACACAGAAACTTGGGGATCTTTGTTTTCTGTTTTGAAACTTAGTTCAAACACAAGTTTTTAGGCATAACTTCACTTTTACTTTTATAACATTTCTTAATTCTTCCATATATCTGTATCACACAGCTCCTTATTCCTTTCACTCTTTATCTTAGCATCTTCTGTTATCTAAGCAGGAAATTAGGTATATTGTGACCAGCTAGGGATATATCATTCAGCAGCAGCAAAAATGTTTTTCTATCGTAGACAGCAATACAGCCCTTTGACTGATGAGACTTACTCTATTATCACTATTTTTATTATATAAAAAGACTACTTTTTGACATGGCTTTCTGTTTAATCAGAGTAATCAGTCTGGTTTGGGATTACGCTTTCTTAATACAATTTGTGATGCATTGTAGAGTAACAGTTGCTTAGAGTCATCTGGAAAGCAGAGTTTAAAGATGAAGGAAATATTTCAGAAGGGGAAGATTCTGAAAAGAACTAACAGCCTTTTTATTTTCATTTGTCTTTTTTTTTTTCATGTTAAAGAAGAAAGACATTATGGTGTGCTGTACTTTATTTTATCAGGCATTTTCTGTGGCACATCCTGTGGATTATCAGAACAACTACTTTCAGGATAAAACAGAAGCACTGTTTACTAAAAGACAGTGTGGTGGGTAAGGAAAAGTCATTAATTTTTCCAGTAATTTTCCCAAAGTCTTTGACTTTTCTGACATTTCCCTGTTAAAAATGACAGTATGAACAAAAAGAATTTTTGGTGGCACCAAAGGAAAAATATAAATCTTACCACATTTGCACTCCATACTGCATGGGAAACTTGCTCTGATACAAAGGGACAGCACAAAGATCAAGTAGCACATGCGTTCCTTTATACACTTCAAAACTGAAGTCAATATGGCTTGTGTGGGTGCAGAACTCTAATCTAACAAATCTATTTTTAAGATCTGGCCTTAACAAGCAGGTAATGTTAAAAGGGTGGGTTATCATACACACAGGTTCACAGTCTGTAACTATTGCAGTTACTGAGTGAGGTAGAGGACATGCTTGAACTTGGGCTTTTTCAGCCAAATGACTGACTGTTCTAGGAGATTTTCCCTCTTTCACTGTACTTTCTGCACAGTGTAATCTGCAAGATAGTTTTTTCACAGTGTGGGACTGCAGTGCCTGTATGGGAGGGGAGCACTCGTTTTGTGCCAACCATCATCTTCCCTCACAACACCTCGGAGGGATGGCAGGTTAAACAGCCACCAGGAAACTGACTGGAGAGCTGGGGCTAAAATTAAAATCTATTTTATAGAGAAACGTTACATTTTTCTAGTAATACAAAATAAGCTTTAACTAATATTCTTGCATTGCTGGTAAATATGATGCCCAAACCTTCAATGCTTTATACTTTTCAAGTTAAGGAGACCTTTATATTTTTGCTCAAGAGATTGACAGCTGAGCCTGAACCTTTGCTACATACCTGTATTTTATAAATCCAGACAAGGCAGAAGCTGTTCCAGAAAATACTGCTTGAGAATCTGGGGAAATTAGGTGCCCAAATACTGCCTGTGTCTTTGGAAAGTATTTTTCTGTAATATTTAGATATGATATAGATGAAATTTTCTTCTCTCTGAAGTCTCTGAAAATTTTGCCAAAGACTTGCTGTTACTGCAGTCTATTCTATATATGCATGCTCTGAAAGTCATTCAGACTGATCTTGGAGCTTTCTGTCTCATCAAGACAGCAATTTTTGCAAGTGATGTCTTCAGTTGCAAGGCCGAATCAGTTTCTTTTTACAGTAATGTAATTCATGAATAACCCTCCAAAAGTTGTTGTGTTCTTTTTTTTTTTTTTTTAGTTTACCAAGAGGCTAGTATGAGTAAAGACTCAGGCCCTCGCAGTTCTGCATACTTTCTCACATCTCTCTGCAGCTTGCCAAAAGCAAGTATACAGCACACAAGTATGTAAAAGTTTTCAAACAGCACTACAACATGATGAGGCACTCTTTCTTCCTTTCACCCAAAATGCTGTTGTGGCCTGATGTTATTTTTCAAAACATCTATGTGTATAGTCTTCATTTTTATAATGTCTTTTATTCATTAGGATTCTGAGACACTAATATTTTGTTCTAGCTTTTTATCCTGACGTTTAATTATTTCTGTGTATTCCACGGGTGGTCTGCAGCTTGTGTCCTCCGAAGGAAATACCCTTTCAGTGGGCCCATTTGTCTTAGTGTTTAGTAGCATACTACACGAACAGTACAAAATCTGGTAACATTTATCATAAACTACCATATCTGGAGAAAACTGTATTAACATGTGCTCAACACTCAGCAGTTGAATAGGCACTTTAAATGGTGTTCTAAAATATTTAGCTTTGATGACAAACTTTAGGCCTCCAATAGGAAAAAAGTCACTTATTTTCATACTAATAGCAGCAGCATCAGTATCATTAACAGGGTGTTTGTGTTGCACCCAAATTGTGCCAAGAGCCTCTGGCATGCCCAGACTCCTGGGCTTGTTACAAATTTAGAGACCAGATAAGAGAGTGCGCACAGGCACTTCCTTCCGGCTGTCCTTTAGCACCAGTTTTGAAGCAAGGTATTTGCCTCCCTTTTGTCTGGAAGAAAACTTTTTTTCCAGGAAAGCAGAAATTCCTAATGTTACAACTTCTTTATTGGTAAATATTTTACTGCAGTGCAGAAATAACACAGAGTAGGTAAAATTCCTCCTGCCCAGTGCATTATGTCAGCTGATCCAGCCAGCGTAGGGTAGACTGAGGCTCTGGGTGTCCTCCTCCTTTCCTCACTTGAACCCAGAGAGGCAGACACAAATGGGTGAGCAGGCTCATGTGGATGTTTCCCTAAAGCTACCACAAAACTGATGTTGCTCACAGTGAAAGGAATTAGAAACTGGCAGATGGGTAAATCTGTGAGAGTACAAAGTATTTGTAAGTAAACAAATGGATTGGGTTTCTATTTACTCCTCTGTTACGACTGCTGGTTATTCTTTTTATTCTTCTGGTACGTAAGAGCCCAAGTCAATATATCAGGACCTTGCAGTACTCAGACAGATTACAAAGATGCATGTTTTCAACTAAATGTAAAATCAAACATTTGAGTTACATTTTTCAAAATGGGGAATTGCATAATGAGAAAATTTCTTGGGAACCATGGATATTCAGCTGAATATGAAGCAGACAGTGCAAAGCAGAAGGCTACTCAACAGAAACAAGGAAACCATTTTATTGTTGGGTGCAGAATTATTTAAAAGAGGGTGCTGTAAACTGCACAATGTTTCGAGAACAATTTGAGATCTGGAAAACACACCTTACAGTGCGCAATTTGAAAAAGCGTCCTATTTTGTTGTTTCAAAAGAAGGATAAGAGGTGTATTGAAGCAAGTCTAAACCCAATGACAGTGGAGGGCTTTTCACCTTAGGAAACAAAGGTCTGAAGTGTCCAATGGCCAGCAGTGAAAGAAAAATCCAGAACAGAAATACAGCACACAGGGAAAGCAATCAGCTGAGAGAAAAAAATATTAGCGGTACGATGGAAACTCAAGTTGAGATTAGAAGCTCTTTGAAAAGGTGTGTTTTGACTCGAGGTGAAGTTAAAAACTATCCAAGATATCAGATAGATCAAGTCTGACTTAGTATGAATTAATTTCTCTAGTGTAATTTTTATCTTGAGTCTCAATCTGCAGAAGATTTTTGTATTGATTGTTTGATTTCTGGGATGTACTCCCAACTTTGAATTTCCATATACTTTTTTTCTGCTTTTGTATGGCTGAAATTGATTTTTTTTTCTTCAGTTAGCCATCACATCCATAATATTGACATTTTCCAGGACATCTCTTGATTTGGAGATGATTAGCACATTTCTTATGCCATATCTTATTTAGATGACTTTTCTGTTTAAAAATCCATCCTTTCAATAAACTGCAAACAGCTTTTTTTTCAGAGCTGCACAAGCTGATGAACAATAAGATTTAACAAAAGTCTTTAAAATGCTCTTTAGCAATGACACAAGGACTTTTGCACCTAGGATTTGGGCCCCGACCAGTACTTACAAAACAACTGAAAAAATGTATTTTTCTAATGAATTCCCATGAGGGGTATGACTTCACTCTGATATTCAGAGAAAATCTCATGTTAGATGTCCTGTTTGTCCTACTCATCTTGGTACTGAAAACTTGTAGACAGACACCGGGCATGCTTTTCAGAGGAAATGCAAATCACCAGATTGTGTTCTCGACAATGAAGCTGGGGTCTTCTTCAACTATTCATGATTAAGTTCTTGCTCCAAAAAAACCTTGATGCTGATAACTTTGCCAAACTCTGCTGATTTTTCCTATATGGTGAATTTTGCACAGAAAATGGTGAATAGGCGGCTACAACTGCATTTGGAACTTGTAAAATCCACTGATGTGAGTCAGACTGATTTAAGGTTGGTGCAGCACAGGGAGGGCACTAAACTGGATGACGTCTTGCTTTTAGCAAGGAATGCACTGAAAGGATCTTTGCCAACACGTCAGTAATACAAAGCAGGCTGCATTGCTGACTCCCTTGGTGAAGGGCCTTCATCCACTACCACACATATTGAATAGTGGAGCTGAGTACTTTAGTTTTCCTTCTGAAGCCATTTATCCAAAGCAGGTTTGGAAGGGATTAGTCTTTTATCTTTCTGTTACAGGTGAATACAAACATAACATTTCAGGAAGGGCAGTCTTTCTCTAATTACTCAGACACGGGAAGATACTTTTTATGAGCAGAAAGGGCGGCCTGGTAAAGGAAAAGTAATGGGGCCATACTTTTTATTAAAAGAGTAAGCAAAAGCAAATAAAGTAGATAAATCAGAATGACCAAGAAAAATAGTAAGCATGTGTCTGATTTCCAATCTATAATATCAGATGAAACATGAAAGTGCAACGCTTAATTATAAGCAAATACTAGCACAGGCTCATGGGATCTCATCATAACATCTCAAGGTCTACATTCATGAAAATTTAAGCAATGTTTAAAATCATGTTAATTTGTTCTTTGTTTGTTTCTTTTCCTGCCAGTCTAATTTATTCCAAAAGACTTTGGTTCTCAAGCCTGGATATATTGATCATGCCTATGTAAAGCATTGTTATAGCCTGGGGAGAAGACTTTTGTGGAAAAAACTTGTCTTTGTTCTCCTTTGATAATTTATATGTATTTTGATGTTTTCAAGCTTTTCCAGTTTTGAATCATTTTTTAAGGCAGTAAGTTAACTTCACTTTTTCTCTTGAAGTCTTGGGCAAATACAGAAATGACCTCACAGACAATTATAATATGCATCCTCCTCCTGGACTGGATGCTAAGTGGGTAATTATGTGCAGCATGCTGATTTCAAGGAACATTTATATTTTCTTCCGTGCCATACAAGTCTATTCAAGCAGAGGACTCGAGGGGCTAGTGATTCTGGCTCCCCTCATATCAGTGTTAAATGGGAGTGACTGAACGTCATTTATGCAGTAAAAAATGCTGTAAGTGAACTAGGCTTTGTGATCTTAATTACTTCAGCTTTATTTTTAAAGAAGAGAGATTTACAAAGGGCACATACTGCTGTCTGGCCATGAGCGTTCATACAAACAAGTTTTCTTCCTTTTCTCATCCCCATGATTCTCCACCACTTCCACAAATTTGCATCATACCGTAAGTGCAACAGGGGAGGAAAATGAAAAACTTGCCCAGGAAGCAGAGTGAATACTCAGGCAGTTAGCCCCCACTGAGCTCCTCCTGCACCTGCCTGACTGCCGTACTAACACCAGCCAATGTAGCACTTTCTTGCACACCCCTGTACTGAAATGCAGTCAGTATGAGTGTAGTATGAGCACGCACTAGGAGACACCAGACCCACATCACAGGGTATTTGTACTCTGCCTGTTAAATGCTACCTGTTACAAGTGTGTCAGAAACAAGGGCAGGATAATGGCTGCAATAGGCTTCCCAGACCAAGTGCTGTAGAATTATCTGGTAGCTTCACTCCTGGGACTAACGAAATTACCAGGTCTATGCTGTACACTATAAGTATTAAACATATTACGGTAGTTCCCACACCAAAAAGATGCTGGAGGCTGATGGGAAATAGGCACTGCCTCTGACAGATTTTAATCTCAGTACAGGAGAAACCCAACAGACAACAACATGGGGTAGGAGAGAATAAAGAGTAGGACTACTTGGTGACTTAAGCAACTATGTCTCTGATATCTTCATGGTTTTCCTTCTGAGGTCAGTGAAAAGGGAAACAGAACACTACAGCAAGAAGAAACAGACAGGAAAAAGGTAGAAAATAAAACAATCAAGTAAGACACTGAGAAACTAAGGAATAGAAGAAAAGGAAATAGCCATTAATGGTGCAGCAGTAGAACCTAAGCTCTGGCATCAGAGGATTTGATTAATCTAAGAACATCAGGAGCCTGGAGGCATATTGGCATATTTAATGCTATTAACAATTGTAATTCTCTCCAGGATACTTCATGCTTACCCAGCAGTAACTTCAGTATGTTCCATAAGGCATCCATTCTGTTGGTATAGTGAAATATAGTATGACTGGGAACCATTCTTGCCACCAAATTCCCTTACTCTTCCACTACAGAAGAGTGTCCAAGAATATTTACAGGGGCTGGGGTTCTTCATGCTGCTAGTGACAAGCAAGCATGGAAAGAACAATAAATCAGATGTTCTTTGAGGAGTTAGAAGGCCTCAGCCCTTGCTTACTCACAAAATATCCTACTAGAACTTCACTCAAGTGTTTTTAAGGGAAAAGAGTTTAACGATTTATATATATATATGTATACATATATTAAAATGCTTATAAAGAGAGATTAATTCTTAGCAAATCATGCAATTCCCATGCACTCAAAGCTCTTACTTGGGTTCAGTAGGTAAGAAGAATAATAAGTTAGATTTAATTATTTTCAGTGTCAAGTGCTTTGCAGTGTAAGTTGATAGCTCCAAATGTAGTTACCAGATTCACTGAAAACAGAATCTGGAGGGGTAAAAAGTCCTATGATAGAAAGATTTAAAATGAAACAAAATCAAGCTTCATGATCACCTCAGATCCCACACACAACTGTGGTGAACTAGAATTCTGTTTATTCAGATGGAGTGTGTTCATAGTGCCAAGAGCCATAGACTGCTAGGGAAATTAGTGTAGGCTCTTTGATGTCATGTGCATCCCAGAATCTGTAACACACTGCTAAAACTGTGAGCATAGCCTTTTGTTTATAACCCTAAACAGAACCATTTGAATACACACACTGAAAGAACTCATAACAGGAGCAATGCATTTTCTTCTACCCAGTGATTCATTACTTATAGCTTCGTTTTGGATACTGCAGTTCTATGCAAAGACATATGCTTTAGATCATAAAGCACACTAAGCAAATCATAAGTTCTTCAAGATGGTATATAAAGGCTGTTTCTGCATCTGTTTGTTGCCAAGGACCCAGATGATACTGTAATTAGAACAACAAATATTTTATGTGAAATCAATCATTTAGCTGTCTCTGAACCCTGAAACAATGGCTTTTAGATACACTTTGTTGGGAAACAAAATCCATAAATAGTTAGAATCTTGGCTTTTGTTGTTTTTTCTCCTTCTGACACAATTCTGATCCTTCACTATTTGTCAGTTCTTTCAGTTTCTATTGTGAGTGACTTAACTATAGAGGGAAAAGGCAGAGATTAAACAAAGCATGCTGAAGAACTAACTGTCAGTGACTAATACGGATGAGATTCAAACCTGTTAGCAAACAGCAGGCTTCTACAAGTTTGGTCCTGGAGACATCTTCCTGTGCTCATTGAATATACACAACCTCTCATATGCCCAGCATGTAATAACATCTAATGGTGGGTTCCAGAGGTGAGGCAACTGGTCAACTAACCAGTCAAAGCCAAGGAGGTTTACACAGACACAACTTTAACTTTAGGAAAAAAAACATGCCAAACCATCCTGAATGACACAAACTAGTTCTGGACAATGAAGAAAAGTTAACTGATGATTATTTTTCTTCTCCTCCTTAAAGAAGACACAAGGCAGTTGTAGAAGCTGCTTTTCGGTTAGTTCTTTTCTGAAGAAACAGTTACTGATGAAAAACAGGACATTTCAGGTATGCTGGAATTACTACATATCACAGCATATTTCATGGTTTTAGAAGTGCTGCTTGATCTAGTAACCACCAGGTGATAAGAAATAGCTATCTCACTTTACCATGTGAAGTAACTGATGCCTCTCTTGCTCTCTGAGTGATGTTGTAAATCAATATGAATAACTGAAGAAATTCACAGGGGAAAAACCTACTGAGAACAATTAAATACAAAGAGATCATTTCTGGATTGGGAAATCCCTGAGCCATAAACCATGCTAGGCTGGGCGAATCTCTCTGCTTGTCCTATTTTTGTACTATACTCCAGGCTTTTGCTCTTGGTTATTGTCAAATGGAAAATTAGGCTAAACAGACTTGGATTAGATTGGAAATACTCTTTTTTAGGTTTTTGTTAGTGATGCTGCTAGCATTCAAACAACCAGGAAAGAAACCCACTCAAAATAAATCCACGCAGTCCAAATCCCCAAGAGACACCTGAACCTGAGGTTGAGGTAACACCTCATGAGATCCATACCAGAGTCTTCAATGCAAAGATGATTTCAAAGTTAACTTTAACTGCTCATGGCAGGAATGTAGTACGATGCATGCTTTTTCTATTGCACTGCACCAGATTAGCCTGAGCTTCTAGAAGGCAGAAGTAGAAATCCCACACGAAGAGGAATACAAAAGAAAGCCAGGCATTCTTGAATTCTCTGGACATACCTATTTTCCCTTTCTGTAAGTGCTAGTCCGAGGTACTAGTTTTGAAGGATAGACACCAGAAAACCTACACAGGCACTGTGCACCCAGAGGACTGCCATGATACAAGCTTTTCCCATCAGCATTGTATCATAGTTGAGACTCAGTCTGTTGGTGCAGTTTATTTATTTAGTGAAGTTAAGAAAATAGGAATGGAAAGAACCTCAGGTGACTATTTTGTTCTTCCTCGTCTTCTATTTTTGTCCTTCCTTGTCCAAAGTAAAATCGTATCTCATGTGGGAGGTATGAGAAATTTTCAAAATTGCTCAGTAACAAAAGATCTTTATAAATATCCTCAGAAATATAGCATCAACAATGGAAATATTATTTTTGTATAATACGACAATGGCTATTACTTCAAATAAGAATTAGGATGATGATTTAGTCATTCTGATTGATTAAATAGCTTTGGAAATGTTAAAGTATCATGACAGGATCATCAGTTTCAGAGATATTCTCTAAAGTACAGTTGGACTTGCTAATGCACAGGTTTTTAAACTGCATATTATGGATCTCTCAAGAGCTATCGTGTGCTAATATGCCTCAGAAAACTCACTGGACACTTGGCACTGGTTCATCTTGTGGGTTCCAGCTAAGAAAAGCAAAGCATATGGGGAAAAAGATGAATCCAACATAAAAAGTAAACACTGTGATTAACTTTTAAAAATAAAAAGTCAAAACATTCAGTACATTAGAAACCAGTAACAAATCACAAATACCTTTCTAATACTGCTTCTCTACAGGGCCAACTGCTGAAGCTGCCAAAAATGCATCACACAAATATAGGGAGCTGGTCTCTGCAATCAAAAGTAGGGCAGGAAGCAATCTGTAAGTTCATAACTGTTAAAATTTTGCTCATAGTGGGCATGTGTTTCAGAGTTGCTGTCCTAGCATATAGCCTAGATGTTTTTAAAGGTAATTCCTCACCTTCTTCCAATAGCATTTTTATCCCATATCCTCAGAGATTAAGCCACTTGATTGACTTTGAATTCTGGACACACAGGAAATTTGTATTAATTTAGCATAATGATGAGGCGCAATAAAGGCTCTGTGGAACCACAACAGCATGGTCTCTAAGGTTTTGTTCGTTACAGAAGCACAATTTGCATATCTAAAGGCTTGAAACCATGGGTCCATATTGATACAACTAGTATCTCAAATTTGAGTGTAGCAGATTCAGCATATATTTCAAAGAATAAATGGTAGAAGACCAAGATAAAACTCTCAGTAGATTTCTTCATTAAGAAAGTTTTTTTTTTCTGAATTCAAGGTAGTTGGCAGCAGTAACTTTTAAAGGAAGTATTAAAGAAAGCTTGACTGAAAGCAAAAATACCACTAGTTAGGTATCTGCTTTCTAGTGTTGCTACAGGGACTTGGTCTGACATTTGTAAATGCTGGAAGTGAAGAAGGCGTTGGCTGGATAAAGGAAACTAATGCTGCTGACCTATGTGCTACAGCGATCTATTCCTTTAAGGGGGTTCTAATTGCTACAGGGACTCCTAACATTAGACCTACGATTAGTGATGGCTCACAAGTGAACTATAAATCAAACTCAGGCCAGTAAATTCCCAGGAAGCATTCCGAAAGAGAAACTTAACAAGCATGATCTACCTATTCAGTCAATAACAGAGTTAGAAAGTAAGTAGGAATTGAGAAAAAACAAACAAACAAACAAAAAAAAACCAACCAAACAAAAAAGCCTTTAGGCTTTAAAGACATCTGTGTACCCTAGGATTTTTTCTCCTTCCAAATCTAAATCAGTAACCATTTACTGGTAACTTATGCTATGAATCTATGCTATGGTAGAATGCTAGACACATATAAAAACAAGGAGTCATTATGTCAAGACTTTGAAGCAGTGAGGTGTAGTTCATTAACTTGTACCCAGAAAAGGTAGGTGGGAGCTTCCAATAGAATGAAAGTGCTTTCAGAAAACAGAAAAGAGGTCTAAAGAATACTGAGGGAGCTCTGTGAAGAGTTTCAACACTGGGATGTTCAATTCCACTAAAGCAATTTAAGGCTGTGTATTTCATGATACCCAGCCACAACATCTGCAGTAAGAGTTTGGGTAGTGAACACAAAGTGTCTGCACTTTTCATCCAGTGCTACCTGAAAGCATTGAAAAGAAACTTTGGCAAAAAACTTCAGCTCTCAGGAGCAGAGGAAGACATACACGTGTGCATATACAAAGCGAGTTGACTTTCTGATATTACAGTGACTTGCTTATGTGACAATCTGTTTTGTTCTGAAATTACATTTCTTGACAGGACACAGCTTGCTGTAGTATGTCAGTACACTGTAATATATTCCCCTCTGAACACAGCCTTTGTACTTGAGTATCGCTTATTTTAAATTGGTAAATTCTACAGAATTAGTTGGAGTTTTTATTTTTCTCATGAATATATGTCTAGTTCTGGTGACTTTGATGACATTTTATTCCTCCGAGCTTAATAAAACCTTCTTTACCAAAGTGAGTGGTGATTTTAGGGTTCAAACTGAAGTACTAGAAAGGTGGCTTTTTAAAACTTTACAGCTCACCCATTCTGGAAAAAAAGGCTCCTTCATGGTGTCTTAGTATAGGTACACACAATTTTTTGTCACTCCAGAAAATACAGACCAAGTGATTTCAGGAATTTATTTGGGAAGTAGATTTGGGTATGTTTTCCACCCCCTAACTACCTGATTTTTTTTCAGTCCCTTTCTTATAATTCTGTACTACATTCTTGGCTAGTAATAGAGTAATATATCCCTAAAGAATAGCTCGAGATACAGTAACATCAAATTCTGTTTGTACCCTGACCCTGTACTTGGGTTTGCTCGTACTTGAGCAAGCAAAGTTTGAATTAACACTTTACTAGTTACTGTGCAATAATGCCTTGTATGAATGGCCTACAAAGGACCACACAGAGCTGCAACATGAATAAACTAGCACATTGCATGCACACCTGTGGCTGTGCAATGCCACTTCTGATTTATCTGTCATTGGTACCTGAGAAGTACAACCATATTAACATAACTTTCTCCTATAACATATCCTGCTTCTCAGTAGGACTGATTAGCTTATGCACAGCACTGCACTCATCCAGCTATACTGCCTCCAGGGTCTGATTCACAACTAGCTTGAGCAGCTTTGCAAAGCACTGGCATGCACAGTGTCAATATACTACATACTTATAGTATGGCTTATTTTACACTAACTTTCTCATGGAAACAAAACCTAAAAATCAGCTTTAACTCTGTGAACAGGTTCACTGAAGTCTGCTGTTGAAGTAATGCTACAACAATACTGACAATATCCTGTCCTCAGCAGAAAGGCTTATGTCCTGAAAACGCTAACACTAATGCACACATCCACCACTAGAATTAGTTGCTCTGAAGTTAGCCCCAGCATGAAGCATATGAATACAAAGGAAAAAATGGAAAGTACCACAAAACCACACTGATAATAATAATTTAGAGAAATATGATTAAAATGGAACTCTATAATAGAATTTTAAACTGCTCCCTTTAGAAAGGACTGTCTTAATTATTTTGATTATTAAAAAGCCCTATGAAGTAAAAAGTTATGGGCAGAGAGACATAAGCATTTCTTTTCATTTGTAGAAGATATAATAAATTTTAAAATTCCAGCACTCTTTCTACCAACACAATACTTGAATTAACTCATGAAGCAGTTTAAATTCAGTGATAATTTAGTCATTCACTTTCTACAAATGCTCAAAACCAAGTAGGAGTACTTAGGCTAATCTCTGATGAAAATTTCTTATGTTATATTCTTCAATAAAATAAGCACAAGAATAACTTTTGGTTTCATGGAAAGTATCATTTCCACATGTAGCTGATCAGCATTGTCTAAATTAAATGAATATGAGGCTGGTGAATGGACAGAGGTAAACTGAAGATAATCAGCAAAATTTATGTTTTCAAACAAAGTACAACATATAAATCACTTCAAAGAACCCCTACAAAATTATCATTTAAAAAAATTAAATCACAATATAGTGAAAAGCAAAAAAATATGACTTGTGGACCGTAAGTTATAGTTCATTGTTTGCTTTCACAAGGTAGAATGGCAGGAAATTATCTCCCTCTTGTCACGCATTTCATTTTTGATTAGGTGATTTTGCATTATTTGTAACTTCAAAAAGCAGCCACAAAAATACGAGGTGCCAAAGACATTTTTTGTTCTCTGAAGATGCAATTTTCTAGAATAAAACTGTCTATAACACCACGTACTGCAAAACAAGATTTTCAGTTTTTGCTGCAGTCACTTATGCCAGCAATCTACGTGAAGTCAATGCATTATGCATAATGCATAATGATAGGACCAATCGTCTTTAAAATAAAAGTTATTATTTAAAGATATGTTTTACTACTATCAACTACCAACCAATAACGCACATTTGTTTGAAACAGATTATTGTTCTGTCATCATTATGTTCATTATGTGTCACCATTTTGTTCAGAAGAATCCATGATACAAAAAGGGCAGCATTATTTATACAGAAACATATATCTTTCTTTTTATTACTATAATATATATAGTAGAGATTAACTATACTTACGCTTTTTTTTTTTTTTCATTCTGAATCTCTGCTGTTAGGACTTGACTTGGACAGTTTATTCAGAGATAGCCAGCTGGTTAAAAGAGGTGATCCTCCCGCCACATTTAGCCTTGGTGCCCCAAGGTAGGCCGCAAGCAGGCAGGCTGCACAGCTGCTGTGTGGCCTGTGATGAGAAGGAGCCTGTACCACTTGACTGTGCCAGCAAAGGACTAACATCCTCACCACATCTGTTCTTTCTCTTTCCCTCATGGCTGCTGATAGACAGGACTATGGTATCTGTCTGTTCATATAGAGAACTTGCAACATCAGCCTTGAAAGGAATGAATTTCCCAGTCATCTCTGCTGAAGAGTTAAATTCAGATGTCTAATGATATTTTAAACTTCATCATTACTTCTGTCACTGGAGCTCAACACACACAGGTGAAGGATAGTGAGTTAGTTACCTTACAAAAAGCTGCATGATGTATTGCTCATTTTACACAACAAACAGTAGCAGCCTGTGCCACTATGCAAGGAAGACTTTGAGTCCTCATCACTAGCTGTGAATCTGGGCCCACAGAGAGGAGACTGAGCCCATCAGAGTTCATCCCTGTGATGAACACCGTGGCAGGATAGGGATCAAGGGGAACAATGAGGTGAAAGAGCACACCTAGTTACCTTTTCAAGTTTGATTTGTGGATGAGGAAAATAGTCAGAAGTCAATGTTTCACGTGCTGTCACAAATCACTTAACTGAAGAGGAGCAAAATCTTGTACTTCATGTAAAATCAAAGGGACCAAAACAGTAATCCTGCCTGCAACTGGATTTTTTTAAAGTTCTTTGGGCATTTTTGTTTGGAGTTACTCATGTTTAAGGAGAGACCTGTATAGTAACACTACATGACACGCTGAGCTGCATGTTGCAGCATGCGATGCTGGTTTTCACCTTTCAGACAGCGTAACAGTTCTCACTCACTGGGTATAGCTTATGGCAGCCTGGGGATAAGAAGTGCCCTGCTGCTGCCAAGTGTAACTAAGATGGCATCCAGCCATATCTCTAACATTTAGTAAAGACCAGAACTATGGCAATTTAACTTGGTATCCATAAGAAAAATGTAATTATCGTCCACACTCAACAAGAAGAAAAGTCAGTTAGTGACACCACAAGTGTTTTTTTAATGGTATCCAAAAGTCTCTTCTAGATTACCGGCATTTGAACATGAGAAACTATTACAGTAGAGTAGAAAGTCAATAAAACGATCTCTATAGACTTGGCAACATGCATAAGCGGTTTTATCTTTAAAAATAGCCTAATGCTTAGTTGTATAACCTCCAAATTAAGTTTAATGGGTGAAAATGATTAAAGATTTCTGCAAGGTGTTCCTGCTTCTTGGCCATTAGCATGTCACACCAGGATAATTTAAATCTCCTTTCAGTTCTGGGTACTTGAGATCACAGCTCTCCTTATTTCTAAAGGGGAGGGATTTCCACCTCTGTAGAAGAGAAGCATTCCAGTCAAAACTCTTCAGAAAGTGTTATGGCCAGACGACTGTAACCGCACCTGAGTTAGAAGTTAGTCAGTCTTCTTTTTTATTCAATTATTTCTTTGCTAATACTGGAATTTTAGAGCAACAGAAACTTTTTTTGTGAATTCAGGTCATATTAGCTAACAGTTTCAGCTGAAATTACATGAAAAAACTTCAGAGATGTTGAAACAATTCATTCTGGCATCTCAAAAACAAAACATTTTGATTTTGTCACAAGGGGACTCCCTTCCCAAAACAGAGGAGGTAGTGCTGCCACCCCTGATATCCAAAAACTCAGTGATTAGGCCATGTTCTTAGGTTGTGAAAGATGTAGCTTCAAACACCTCCTTTAACAGATTTGGTACAGGGACTTGAACCCAAACATCAGGCTTCTCAGGAGAGTAACCTAACTGCTGGGCTAGAAAATATTCTTAGGTAGGTTTTTCTCAGCCTCATTTGTTGAAAGTGTCCCACTTTGCATAAAGTAGTTAAATATTCATTGAAACGGAGATTGAAAGCCAGGTGCTGGCCTGCTTTTCCTCTGACTGCTCAAATTACCACAATCTTAAGTCATTCACATGCTCTCTGTTTCTGTGGCCTACTTACAATTTAGTGTACATTCCACCAATGGGAGAAAGGGGAGAAGGAAAAATGCTTTCTTCTCCAAACTTCGACATCTGCCTTGGGTATAGCCCAGGCCAGTGAAAATATGGATTGGTCAAAGTTTTGTTAACTTACCTTCGGAAGGACAGTAGCATGGAAGGTAAAAAACGATCATTTTCCAACATGTAAAGTAGTTAAAAATAAAGCAGTTAAATGATGAGAAACATTATTATTTAAAGGAGAAAGAAGTGAGACATCTGCATCTATTTGTATCCAGTGTTTATCCCTATTGGCACAATTATTAAAAGCTATGCATAAATCACATGAAGTTCATTAAATCCACTGGCTCCGGCTGCTGACTAATTGGTAAATACACACTTGATAAAAATGTAAAATGTATGCCAACTCCACATTTTAAAACTGGTTTCTAGTTAAGATGTCTCTGCTTCCCAGTTGCTTTTCCAACAGAGCTTGATTTTCATGGTTATTGGTCTTAGAGAAACAATGGTGCTGAGAACTGTGCCAAAACATCTTCGGCTCTAGAGGAGGAAAACAAAAAGGCAGCTCTGTTGAGCTTATCAAGACTGAGGAGCTAGCTATTCTGTGTCCAGGTTAATTTTCTGATGTAGCAGTGAGTCTAAGGCCTGCTGAAGTCAGCTGTGAATATTTCAGCAGACTCTTTCAGGCACTTCAAATCCTTTGTGAGCGTAGCCTTTAGCACTTACTTCTGCAATGTTGCACTCAGCTAGTGCTACATGGAGGTATCATTGCTCAATGAAACTTTGAGTGAGCTAAATCTGGCAAATTGTAATAGATTACAATTTGAGGAACTATACAGGCCTATCCCTGGAGCAGACATACAGTCTGACACTGTTGGAGTTACACACAAATAAAAACTACTTACGAAAAACCTGATGGCTGTGTGATTGGCTGTGGCTGAAGCCATCTACCTCAACACATCCCTCCACGCATCTCCACTCTCTCAGACAGTGTGAATGAAGCCTTTGTACCCCTCAGCCCACTATACCCTGTTTTCAGAGAAGCCATGAGGAAAAGAGGCCAGCACCCAGCCAGCCACAGATTTTTTAGATAGGGAGCTCAGCAAAAGGCTTTAATACTTAAAATGTCTTTTAACAGATCTGTCGAAAGCCCCATCTGAAGGGTCTCTTCTTGCCACCATCACTGATGGCTCTGATTGTGGAAGGCCTGCCTGACATCAAACAATCCCAGATGCAGAGGGGCCTTGGGAGCTAGCCCAGCGCTTTGTCTGGGCCCAACCTCAAGTTTTCTGTATTTACATTTTTTTCCAAAACATGATTTAGAACAGATGTTACTGGACACCACAGCTCTCCTCCAGGGTTTGAGTAGAAAAATCACAGCAGAAGAGGGAGATACAGAGCTGCTCAAGTTATATTACAAGGGCATATTGATCTGTACTGCAAAGAGGGGGCAGGTTGTCTCCATCTCCTACTTTAGTTTAATTAGACCCACATTCAAACATCCTTGCTGGCTTCCTTCTAGTAAGGCTCAAGCAAAATGCTTGGTTTGACTGTGAACAGCCTTATAACTAAGTGGACTATTTTAGGTTAGGGATGGTTTAGGACCATCTCTGCTTGTATTCTCTGTTCCTGCCACTGACTTTGACAGTGCCTGAACAACATATTCAAAGCACTTGCCTCAAACCACACTTATGGTGTGCATGTTTAAAACAAAGGATGAAATAATGTTGACAAACAGTATTACGAAATTGATACAGCTTTAATAGTGGCTTAAAGAAAGAAATGGGAATATGAAACTCCCTTCTTCTCTAGACAATGGGTGGTGAAATAAGCTGTCCGCAATGGAGGGAAAAAACTCAAAAAGAAACATTTGGAAACAATACAATGACATATGGTCCCATATGCTGAATCTATAATGCTTCCTAATTCCTTCAGGGTAAAATTCACCCTTTTCCTGAACAAATTCCAAGTAGCTGGGATTTGCCTATGAGGACTGAAGGAGAGAATAAAATTTGACCTCTATATGCACACAGACAAGACACATGGCTGTGAAGCAGCTTCTCTGTAGTTGCCATCTTACCCATTGATTGAAGCACCACTGACAAATTCTTTCCACCCTTTTGTGGATATTTATAATTGCTGATGCACAGGCTCATGTGCATCATGAATGCTTCCCCTGTAAAGTGCTCCACAGTGCAGAGGATGTGCTCAGCTTTCTGAAACAAGGTGGTACAGTAGATTAGCTGGAGTTGCTTTAAAATCTTATACGGAAAGCTGCATGTCAGTGCTAATAAGGCATGCCCACGACACTGTTTTGAATGAGTTTTGTCCTGGGTATTATCTGAGCTGACTCTGAGGTTCTACTTTGCTACCTTAGCTGCCCAACTGGCTCAGCTCAAGAATGCTGTACCAAGAAAGCTGATCTATAGCAAATATGGGAGCCTAGCAAAAAGACCTCTAAACATGAGGTGCTGCATAACCCAGGCTTTGAGAAGGATTTTTTACTACATTAAGATGCCTCTTCAGACAGAGTTGAAGCTGTTGGGAGAGTGAGCACCTTACCTTACAAGTGAATTGGAGCCATAACCCTACGGAAAGAGAGGAACCTTCCTATGGAATTAGTTTCTACTCTATAAGGAACATCTTCTAAATCTAGCTCTACTCATTTGGGTTCAACTCTAGGTAGGAGAATTCCATTAGCTTTTTTTATTTTTCTTCTGTAAGGCAGGTATGAAACTGTCCTGGAGATGAATATGATGGGGGATTTAGATCTTTGATTCCCCCAGTAAAAACAGCTAAGACCTTTTGAGCCCGTATGCACATTAAGAACTACTTGACTCAGTTTCTCTACCTGAAGGACAGGGACAAAGGCTATACAGACAAAAACTAAAAAATAAAAGGAAGGATGCAGAGAAAGTGTTTAGGTCCAGAACAACTATAAACTCCCAGAATAAACTTCTGCCAAATAAGTTCCTAGAAGGCACTAAGCTTACCTTAATGCTGAGTTTTAATACTTGAGATAGAGCCAACAGTACTTTGTAAACATACTTACATAGGTACTATACATACTGTGCTACAGGAATGAAATGATTCTTTGGGAAATTCTCCTATCCTGAAGAGGAGAAATTATTATCCCTCTTCCAAATGAAAACAATCAGTTACCACTTGCCCTTGCCTGGTTCTGAAAAGGACAATGGAGGCTTCTCCTTGGCTACTAGAAATCATTCAAAAGCTAAACCAAGATGTGGCTGAGAACTGAATGGTATGGGGAGGGAAGGAACATTAAGTCCTGTATTTTTATCTCCAGAACTACTCATTCTGTTAGTTATTTGCCTCTGTCTCTTTGCTTCTTGTCTCTGTAGGTCAAAACACTTAGGGATAGACACTATCTCTGTTTATTCGGTATGCATGACACCTCTATCAGAACGTGAATCAGCATCAGTAGTGTGTCAGCCCATGTTGATGATAAGAGTGATGCCTGCCAGTCTCCCCCCGGTGTAACATTTACACTACTCTTTTTTTTTTAAAAAAAAACACAAATGTGAACTTGACACTCTCACTAGACCATCACCAGTGCTTGGAAAAGTCACCTCTCTTCTCATTTAATATTTAGAAATACTTAAGAGTTTGAGGAAAATATTTTCATGGAATGTTTGATGTAAAAATGCTTGAAGGCAGATAGATTTTTTTCAGTTAACATTTCAAAATTGCTTCAAGATTGGATGAAGGATCTGATGAAATGCTTCTATGTTTTAATTTTCCAGATGGAAAATGAAACTCTATTTAATATTTAAAAGGTCTTTTACAAAATACACAAAACTATTTAACACTACCTGGGCTATTCTGCAGGAAAGGGAATGGAAACAAACATGCCTGAATACAAGGCCCAGCAGCCACTCTGCAGTTCATTCACCAAAAGACTTTGACGAATGTAACCACATCCTTCCTTCCAAGGGATGCCCTTCCTCACAGAAAGCACAGAGCCAACAGATTCTTGTCAAATAATCTGGAATAATGACTGGGAAAAAGAAGCATCAACTCACCCATGACAAAGCTCATCTTCTAGATGGACTGAGGCTGGTACTTGTGTGAAAACACCCTTAGATTGAGTGCAAAGCAGCACAGTGTACAATTACTGCACCTACCTAATATTTCCTGGAAGAGGACAAGACGCAGATAGGTCTATATCCCCACTTATCATCTGGCTGATTGACTGAATTGTCTTTACATGCAGCTGGGAATGTTTTATAACAATCTCCTTCACATTCTTTCTTTAGTGACTGCCCTTTTTGTATTACTTAATTTCCTCTTGCATTAAGAGGGCAGTTCCTGGATAACTTTGCTCCATGCATGTGTGGAATTACTGATACCTGTTAGATGTATCACTGCACCATTTACTCTAGAATGGAGTAACACTTCAAAAAGGGATAGTAGGTTGCAGAAAAGCTGCCATTTGTTCATTCACTAAAAAACAACCTTGTCCTGACCACTCCGATCCAACAACAGCAGATGCTTTATTCAACCTTCATATTGTCCTACTGCCTTCTACAGTAGAATCACTACCTTAAATCTGGAAGATGGTCCACTGATCACAATCTGTTTTCTCAATGTAAAGAGGACAAGATTTGCTCTATGGTGACGACTAATTGCTGTTATTTACTACAGAAAGACATAGGAACCATGGACCTACTTGAAAAATTAGGGTTTGAATAGTGCACAAGACAGTGAGCAAGAAACAACATCTTAGACTTTCCTCCTGGCTCTGACAAGCTCAGTTGTATCTCAAGACAGCTTTCGTATATATGCACCCTTCAAGGCAAAAATGAGAAAAACAATTCTTTCTGTAACTTTCAGTCTTTATCAGCCTGCTATAGCAAACAATGCAAATTAATCTCTTGTAAAATCCTGCAGTACTAGCAAGACTTGTTTTAAGCTTTCCCTGTTCATTTTTCTCATCTTTCAAAGGTATCTCTACGCTGCAAACTCACTCCTCCTCTGCCAAAACTGTATCCCCTATCATAGAATATTTGTAACAATAACTTGGAGGAAAACCTAAGGTCTACAGACTTAGAAATCATGATGCACTAAATGCACGTCAAATTTCTTGTTAGGGCTAACTCATCTGCATGGGGTGTTAGGATCACACTGCATTACAGCTTCTAGTCCCAATTCATCTGGAGCCAGCCTGAGAGTGCTTGCTACCTTATAAGTAACACGCATCCCAAGGTACTTTAACATATAAATTCCATAACAGAGAATTACAGAAACCTCTAGCCCAAAGACATGACAAACTATGATTCATCTTTACTACTCTTGTCCAAAGAAGTTTTCTATGAAGCAGATGACTTTTTTTCACTCATCATTGCAATCTGTGTATGAGAATTTATTAAAATCCAGTGAGGTTCCCATGAATACATCTATTTTAGGGCCTAGCACTGTTGCGGGCACACATGCTTAGGCAAGCTGAAAACCATCTGTATTTCAGTTTCTTGGATAAAGGAATTTGCCATCTTAAAAGCTGGTGGTAGTTTGTAGTTTTAGAGTGATCTTAGATGCCCTGACAGAAAGTGATACTGCACTAGTACTGCAAAGTACTATGAAACCAGAACTCAATATACCATAAGAACTCAGTTTTCCATTTGGAATCTGCGGTTGAAAACTGTTAATTCTTAATTTTGTTAAGAATCAGATCTTAACTTTGCAATGACTTCTTTTTCATCTGCATGCAAGATTTTAAAAATAGGACTGGTGTTTCCTTTAATTAGTATTTGATACAGTATTAATATTCCTATTTATCTTCTACATGCCATATGGATTAAATTCTCATTACTTTTGATCTTAATACTTTTAAAATATGGAAATCAGAAGACAGACAGCCTCTTTAAAGCAGTGTTTGCACACCACATCTATTATTGCCTTGGGCAATAAAAAAATATCTGCATTGCTAAAATTCCAGAATTGTGAGAAAATCTTGAAAAATCAGATATTAAACTGATCAATCTAGACAAACTATGTAATGACCAAATGAACTGCAGCCCTTTACATTCAGATGTATCTAAAAACGACATTAAAAGTGTCAAAGACCATTAGAGAACATGTACTTAAAACGGATCAACAAACTTAATTTCTAGAAGGAGAAGGATGTTTTCACAGATTGAACTAATTCAAGATACAATGCTTTAAAATAATACTATACTTTTTAAAAAAAACTTACCTTTAATCTCAGATATTAAAAATATGATTTGTTTTCATATTTACAGAAGATACTGTTATCTGACTTCAACTCAATTTTCCCAACATAATAGAACACTGCTCATGAGTATTTTTGCATGGTCACGTATTTTGGTTTATCTGAATTAAGCAGAGAGAAGAAATGTATGGGACTCAGCAATATAAAGAACAGGTAAAGAGAATACACTGAACTGACAGCTCTGTTCACACCTGTAAGGAATCTCTGATGGCACGGGAAGCATTTGCATTTACTGGTTCAAAAATATTACTCCACGTATCAGTGGAATAGTATTTATGAATGCACTAGTCTGAAAACAGAAGCTTATCCTAGTCATTTTACTTTTGGTCTTCCTACAATATATAACAACAAATCTGTAGCAAGGCTTGCTAAATCTCTCTGCCTACATTATATTACTGAAGCATATGTCGGAGAGTTTTCAGAAGAAATTAAGAAAACATATCTGAAAACAGGCTGTCTCCTTCTATGCTCTGACTGGAAGGTGGAGGGAGGATAGTATGTAGATACATCCGCATCCTGTTCCCCAGAGCACTTGTGCGCTGCCTGCATGGGGTATCCATCCCCAACCTTGGAGCTTTGGAATATCTGAATCTATTAAGAAATACCACAAGAAAACCTATGTTCTGATTTTAAACAACAACAACAACAACAAAATCATTGCTCTTCAGTATCAGGAAAGGCATTTTCAGGGAAATTGGGCAGTGCTGGGTCCATTAGTCTCTCCTTTTCTTCTTTTTGTTTGAATGACAATTTAGTTTAAGGCCTAGTCCACATCAGTAAATTCTGTCAATGACTTTACTTCTTACCATCACCTAAGTCCTCAGCTAGAAATATTGCTATTTTTTACCAGAACAATTCATCCCACCTGGCAAATTGTTTTAAGAACTGCTTTACTGTGATGAGAAGCCTTTCCAGCAAGGAGGTTTCCTGGCATACATCAACAGAACAGTTATATTTTCAAAGCCTACTAACTGCAGACACAGCCTAACTGGCTGGTTCTGTGCATGGTAGTTTCTCCAGTGAAGAGACTGCTAACTCTGCTGAACTAAAGTAGGCTTTTCCTTTAGATACCCTCTTGCATAAGACTACAGTAAAAAACACATTTGTTTCACAGAAATCTGCAACTTGTAGTCATACATACCTACCAAAAAGAAGACACATCAGTGTCCTTAAACTTCCAGAAATCTGATAAGTACGGCAAATGTTATCCTGAAATTCCTAGGCAAATAAATTGTTTTCTCATAATCATTTGCAAAAACATCATTAGTAGGGTATTACTTATCTAAATAGCAATTGTACATCCATAATTGTGTTTAGGATAACTAGGTGATAAAATGTTGTACAGGTAATTTAAATTTCCCTTTTAAGTATCTCAGTGACACTGCAGTGTCATTGGACACTGCAGCACTTAGTTATTGCATCTTTAATGCTTTGTGCACTTATATCACAATTATTGCACATTACTGTTTCACAACACAAGTAATGTAATATTTTTGTCTTGAATATGAAATATCACATAGAAAATTTGTTCCCAGCCATGCAGTTGTCTATACCATTCAACACAACTTACGTTCCAATTAATACTTTAAACTTCAAATTCTAAGCAGTCATTTAAAATCCACATTTCCATCTTTTTCACATCGAATGGTCTTATTTAGGCAATGAGCGCTATGGACTTTAAACAAGACATGTGAGTAACCACTACTACATGCTGAAGGACTGGGCCCTTCCTTCATCATCAACCTCTGCCTGTAACCACTGCGCTTGTTATATTCAGAAGGAGGAGATGCTGCAAACAAGCCTGTGAAACTCTGTGTTAAGAAATCAAGGATCTCTTGGCTACTGAACTCACAGCTCTGTTCTCTAGTTAGTTCACAAGCATTTTATATCAAAGGGATGCAAATGTGAAGATTTAGAAATAAAGGAATAGCTTTCAAATTTGAGGCTAAATAAAAAGCCTGACAAGCAATACTTTTAATAATCTGTATCACTTTTACCCAGTATTCCTTCCTGTAACTTAAACACAGTACTGCACAGCAAGACTCAAGTTTATTTTCACCTCTGCTCCAGTCGGGAGACTTACTCAGTTCAATGACATAACACTTACAGAAACTGCATCAGAGTACCTCACGGAAGCGACTCCATTAAAATAAGTTCATGCAGCTATTACAAGTAAAACTTTGCCTTACCTTCCATTTTTTTCATCACTAGGATCTGGAAACCTCCTGTCTGCCTCCCCATGACACATGGCACATCCACATGAAAATAATCTTGGACTTTCCTATTTCAAACAGCTTTGCAAGCGTCTTTGTAAGTGCCAGCTGAACTCCGTAGGCTTTGTGTCACGGTGGAGTCATGCTGAACAGCTGGGTGGGCTATAACTTATTCCAGACACCCGTGGCTGGTCAGTTCTGGTAAGTAAGAGCTGAAGCCAACCACTTCCTCATCTCATCTGTGATGTTACATACCCACACGGAAACAGATAGAGGGTACTCTGGTAGAGTACAGACTACTTTCATGGGCCACACAAGAGAAAGGACAGTTCTCAGAACCTCTCACCTTCCTGACCCGGCACCACAGGCCACACATTCTCATGAGAATGTGGCACAATCAGGATATCAAATTACCAAAGTCTATTGTTTCAAACAACTGTACTGTTTTAGATTAATGATGACTTCTTTTCCTGTGTCCCAGTAAAAAGAGGGCCTTGTTTCAGTTCTAGATCACTCTTGGCAAATCAGCTGGGAACATGCAGAACACAATGTACACCAGCTTCCAGCACACTGCTGCCTTCCTGCTCTGAGCTTTGTCATCCATTTACATGAAAACAGGCATAGGCCCATCCCACGAAAACTTGTTTTGCTCAGTTTGTTTTTGTTTCAGAAGGTCCTTCAGGGGAAAGAATCTGGACAAAAATCCAGCAACATTTATTCAAATTGTTTTTATAAAACACACTTGGGGCTCCAATCTGTGGGAGCAGTATTTTTAAATCTTTGTTTTTTTGTTTCTGATTTGTTGTTCTTACTCAATGTTCTGATGTTGGTATGAACAAAGCCAAACAAAAACCCAAGCATTAGTTTAACTAATGTAAACCAGATACAATGGGCTAGATTTATAGACCAGCCATGCTTATTCATGGTGTAGCATGAGGATGCATGATGAAGTTAAGCATAATAGGCCTAATTTACAGTTGCCCGGAGGCCCCTTCAGAGAACACCCCTAGCACAGAAGGCCTGTTTGCTGCATGCAAAGCCATCTCTGCGTCTTTGCTCCAACTCGTCCCAGGATAAGAAGCATGCTAAGGCAGGGCAGTACAAACCTGAACAAAAGCCACTAGGGTAAAAAGCTGCAGGATGCACAAAAAAAATCTCTTTTCACCTATATCCTCTCATTTTCCCCAGCTTCAGCCATTGATGCTGAAGTGGAGAAACCTCTGTAGGCAGAGGCACATCCTTCCCTGCTACACCCTTTCCAGAGGTTACAGGAGGCATTTGCTATGCACCAGCCCAGCGCCTGCAATTTAGGGAGTTACTGAATGCTTTGGAAAATGTAGTTCTATTTACCCCCAGAAAAGGACTTTCTGGAAACTCTTAATAAGTTGACCAGAAGTTCTACTGAAGACATATCCTCTAATGTTTATGCTTCTCCAGTCAAAACAAATTTACTCATCTTCACCCTTCAGTAAAAATTCAGTACTTCCATGTTAGAGAACTTCTCTCAACCTCATTTGGCTCAGTTTTACCCCCCTCACATCACTCCTTTAAGCATGTTTGCTGTTCTGGGTGTGTTCTGTGACCCTGAAGAACAAGAATGTGAGCATTTGCACACCTTTACAGGACTGTAGGGAACACGTGTGAGGCAGGAACTAATTTTTCTAACTGCAGTAAGTGGAACTGCAAATCCAAAGACAGCCAATAGCATTCTTATTGCTGACAGATTTCTTTGGCAAATTTATTTGACAATATCAAGGGAATATGCATGACATCTAACACTTATTTTTTTTATTTTTTTTTTTCCAGGGCACAAATGAGAACACAATGTTTTCTTCCAAAGTCTTATTACATTATTACTTGGTTAGTTACAGGCTATAACCAGAGACAAAATTGAGGGACGCTTTCTTTCAGCAAGAAAGGATAAAACCACTATGCTTGCAAGGGCTTGGATCTTGATGACACACTGATAAAGGCTGCCCTTAAATACTGATCTTAAATTGTCTGCCAACTTGAAGAGTAAATCATGCCCTAATTCTCAGAAGCAACTATCAATTCAGCTGAAAGCTGTTCTTTTTAAAGAAGCATGTCCAAAAACCACAGCACATTTTGTTCTGCTTCCGATGACCCTGCACAGTCACAGACTTCCAGAAGAAATAACTAGCCACCACAAGAAGCTCTAGAGCAGCATGAACTTGACTCAGAACTCTGGCCAAAATTCCAGTACATTTGGAAAGGTAGACAAGGTGCAGAAACAGTCCTAGGTTAGCGAATTCAGGTCAGACTCTCAACACCCCTAAATTACAAAATGTTTATGTCCAACTTAGGTCCTCAACTTAGGTCCAACACTGAATAAAAAGACAGATGTGAAAAGCTGAAAAAAACTCCCTAATGTAAAGAAATAAAACAGAAGAAAAGGACTGAAGATATTTTTTTTCAAAGATGAAAACTGCCCAAAAGCTAAGCTTGACTCATTTAAAACCAAACTGTTTAACTTGCGCTCACAATGACCCCTCATATAATCCATGAAGAAAATTATGTCATAATTTGACCCAGCATGCAGTAACAGTTTAATAGTGATTTATTTAGATCCTGTAGAGATCATTACAATTTTTATAAATATGACTGCCAAAAAATAGAAGGCATTATAGCTGTATGACTGCACTGGAGGGGACAGTGAAACACAGAATGTAAGATTGTAAATGTTAGAGGTCCAGAGGGGATAATCTCAGTTTCTCCTGTCTCAGGTAACTTTTGGAATATTATTCTAAAGCTGAGTGAATTGCTTAACTGACTCTGCTATTTGGAGTCTCATGCTTTATCTTGTCTCTTTTCTTGCTGTGATATTATGTATGGACATATTTGTTCTCTCTTTCTTTGTGTGTTTTGGATAGCCTTCAAAATTCATAAATAAGAAATAAAAAATGGTCACTGAATGAATGGTTGTATTCCACAAGGGACATTTTCCCTTATTTCATCTCATCTGTTCTTTATTTTCAAAGATTTTAGACTAGTTATTGGTCCAGTCTTTTAGAGACACACACTTCATAAGCATAAAGAATAACTACATTGCCAATAATGATGCAAAATGATGCATTGATATGGGCACTAATTCATAGGAAATAGTTTAATAAGTATTGATTATCCTTCAAAAATTTTTTGCCTTTCAAGAGAGAGCACGAAGCATACCTTTCCTGCACCAACAAAGTAATGTACTCCTTTCAAATGCTCTAAAGCTCTTCTGACTGTGTGTGTTTATTTTGTGGATGGGATGAGGAGAGGGAATTTTGTGAATTTAAGTGATTTTCCTCAATGAGTGTCATGACTGGCTCGTTCTGTATGGTACTATCATGTAGGCAATCTTAAAAAAAAAAAAACAACACAAAATTAAAAAGCTTAAAGCTACAATTTGCTTATGATGATGAAATCTGGTAATAAAAATCCTGCTTCATCTTCATTGCTGTGAGACACCTCTGCTTTGTCTCCCTGTGTTGACCATTGTCACCAGTGAATGTTTCAAAATAGATTACAGCTTGCAAATTAAAATATCTACTGGCTACTCATGTGAAATTCCATTTTTCTAAAGTAGTTAAACTCCTTCTGATACGAAGGTGAGGAATTCACCCTTCTTGGGCCCTAAATCAATGATCAAAAGGTACAAAGCGTGACCCTTGATACAGACAACCGAAAACTGGATGTTTGCTATAAACTCTACCCAACAGCTGTTCTGAATGTAATTGCAAGGGGCAGACCCTTATGAGGAGGTTAAAAGCATTAGTACTTCCAATTTATCAGTTTCCTATGAATGAAAAAATATTTGGAAGCACAAGGACAACAACAGATGAAAGGAATTGATATCACTTATCTCTAAGTCTGATGAGCAAAATATGACGGGTGGGCTCAAACTGGAATCTTGTATCTGTACCCCCTTTGGGACACTGGATGCAGATCTGAACTTTATATATATTCATCTGTTTCTGAAAAGAAATCAACAGCTCAAAATATTTTGTTACACAGATATCTTTTACCTATTTTTAACTATAGCAGCTGTTTGTTTTGAATTTTTAATACAACACTCACAGGCTGGTACTCAAATTAGTTCACAGTTTTTTTGCAGAGCTGCAGCAAACTTTTTTTTTTTTCCAAATAAGCCTTTCAAAACCCACAAGCCTACTGTTATTCATTTGATAGTCATGCTCTTTATCATAACTAAGAATATGCAATAAAGAACAGCATTAAAAGAATGTAGAAAAAACAATTGCACCAGTTTGCTGGAGGGCATTTTTGGTGTTTGCAAATCCCAGTACTACAGAAGGAGGCTGGAACAATGCAATAGTTTTTTCCTCATTCTGAATGTGACTTGTGTGTGTGCACGGGGCAAACACAAGCACACCGGTGAGAGGGAGTCCCAAGAACAGCACACCCACAAAGACACAGCCAAAGACCTGAAGACTTACTTCCTAGCCTGTAGAGAAAACTAGCTGCAGTTGAAGGTGGAGAACTTCTATAGATCTCCAACTTCAATTCCAGGCAATCACACGTATTCTGTTTGATTCCTTACAAAAATGTGTGTCAGATGGGACAAGTCTTTCATTGGTACTCCTGATGCTGGTCAGCCATTTGACTTTCCTCTCCAACCTCCCCTTCAGACTTAGCCCAGACTAATATGACAAGCAAGAGGCAATACTTAGTAATTATATAGGGTTCTTCTCATACTGTTTATTGCTTATGCTTGCACTTCTACACAAAATAGTCTGATTTCTACCAGGCAGGACCAACCTTAGAGACAAAGAATTGGTATGAAGACATTTTTAGAAAGAGAAATTCTAGAATTCATCAAACTGCTCTTTCCATATATGTTATGACAAAGATACGTTTGTTTCCTGCCTGAGCCCATGTAGAAAAGCAGCTTCTCCTTCCCATATTGGCAGCAATAACAATTCTTCCTGTGATTTTGGTGTTCTTATCTTCCCTTAGGGGAAAGGTGTTATAAGCAGAAAAGGTGGGAGTGTGGCTTTCTATTTCTGGTGTACTGCCAATGTCAGCCAATGCACGAGCACAACTGGCTCTCAGTAATTCTCTCTATATGCAAGAAAGATCCTTAAGAAAGATTACCCTTGCCTGGGGGACAGAAATTAGCTCTACAAGCTAGTAATTACTGCTACAAGGTAGTATTTGCTATTGCTATATTCAACTTAACCATTAAATCAGCTGAGGTCATACGTGAGAGAACTAAAATGTAAAACACTTTTAATGATGGAGAACAAAGGAACACAATCACTGTCAGGAGCAGAGCTGAGTGATTCAGTCACAATAAATAAGTGATGCAAGATAATTTCTTTCCACCCAAATATTTCATCACCAGTTAATGATTTATCGAATGGAATACCTATTGATCAAACAGTATCTGCAAATAACTCGTATCTCCAGATGTTCACACCAGTTGTTGCAAATATTTTGTCCCAACTATCTATCCTTTACTTGTCAGAGGTATTATTTTACTCATTTACACCTATCAGCCATACTAATTGTATACTATGGTTTGGGTTTCCATCCACTAGGACAATTACCCAGAGTAGAACACCGAAAAAAATATGAACATATGCAAAGTATGTAATATTCTGAAATTTAAAAAAAAAATCAGAAATAAATTTGTTATGGTACTTTCAGAGGTTTCCCATGCTATTCCATACAGCAGGTGAACTGCAGCTTGTGTCAGAAAGACAGTGCTAGACATCATGTTTTAAAAGGAGAAACTGAGCCCTTACTAAAATCTGTTTTTGTGGCACAACATTATTGTGGATAATATTCAATTTTATTAACTGTATCATATTCCTTACTATTTTCATATTTTTCAATGAGAGACATACGCATTCTCTTTTCATTGCAATGTGAACTGAATTTCAACATATTACAGAACAAACAGTGAGACCATGTAGTGGGTTTACATGGCAGGGTTTTGGTAGCAGTGGGCCATAGGGGTGGCTTCTGTGAGAAGAATCTAGAAGCTGCCCCATGTTTGGTAAGAGCCCCACTGCTGACCAGAGCTGAGCCAATAAGTGATGTTATTTTGTGCCTCTGTGAGAACATATTTAAGACAGGGAAAAAAACTGCTGCAACACACAGCAGCTGGGAGAGTGAGAGGAGTGAGGAACAGCCTTGCAGGTGCCAAGGTCAGTGAAGAAGGAGGGGGAGAGGTGCTCCAGGCGCTGGAGCAGAAGTCCCCTGCAGCCTGTGGTGAGGACCATGGTGAAGCAGGCTGTCCCCCTGCAGCCCATGGAAGTGACCACGGTGGAGCAGGTGGACCTGCACTGACGGAGACTGCGGCCTGTGGAAGACCCCTGCTGGAGCAGATTCTGGGCCGGACCTGTAGCCTGTGGAGAGGAGACCACGCAGGAGCAGGTGACCTGGCAGGAGCTGCTGCCCGTGGGGGATCCAGGTCGGAGCAGTTTGCTCCTGAGGGATGGACCCCGTGGTACGGACCCATATCTGGAGCAGTTCTTGAAGAGCTGCTGCCTGTGGGCAGCCCACGCCGGATCAGTTCAGCAAGGACTGCATCCCATGGGAGGGACCCCACAGCACAGGAGACAAGAGTGACCAAGAAGGAGCGGCGGAGAAGAAGCGCTATAGACTGACCATAACCCCCATTCCCCCGTTCCCCTGCGCCGCTTGGGGGGGGGAGGAGGTGGAAGAGGGTGGATGGGGGGGGAAGGTGCTTTTGGTTTCTTTGTTTCTCACTTCTCTAGCTTGTTAGTAATAGGTAATAAATCTTACTATCTCCCTACGCTGAGTCTGTTTTGCCTGTCACGATAATGACTGTGCGATCTCCCTGTCCTTATCTCAACCCTTGAGCCCTTTTCATCATATTTTCTCCCTGTTCCTCTTTGAGGAGGGGGAGTGAGAGCGTGGTTGTGGTGGAGCTCGGCCGCCCACCCGAGTAAAACCACCACAGAGCAGCGGTCTCTGGAGAACTTTTTATATGTGCAGTTTATTTCTGCATTTTACTTGCATCTTATTTTATCACTCACCTTTGATACTAATCAGTCATGGCTGCAGGTCAAATCTTTTTGCATCGGAAGGAATCACAATAACCAATCCAGAAGTAAACCAGTCTATAATGAAATTCACTGCCTAGGGCTAAACACAGAGCTAACATGTGTTTAACAAATCAAGGCTTGTATTTATCACTTGTCACTGTTTGTGTCTTTGTTTATTGGAGGAAAAAAAAAACAATTAAGAAACAGCAGCGAAGAAAAACTTAGGAACAGCCCAATTTCTTTTCAGACTTGTTGTGCTGTTACTTAGGCAGAATGCAGTCTGCAAATCATGAGTAGAAAAAGGTTTAACAAAGCATCTGTGAGTTCAGAATACAAACATCATCAGTGCGAGTCACAGCTGAAAACTTTGCATATGACAGAGAGAAGTTTAACTGACTAAATTTATGTTTTGGAGCCAGATTTTCTGAATCCACACTTGAACTACATATTGAGAGACTGAAATACTACAACAGAGGTACTGTGATTCTCACACCAATGGCCAATGAAGCTAACTGGCTCCTGCACAGTAGAAATGCAGAAAGACGAAACTCAGGCTTTCCATGGGATGGGCAGGTGATGTTCCCTCACGGGGCCTCCTGCAGGGTTCCACCATAAACAATGCAGTGCACAATAATAGCCTTACTTGCACCAACAAAATCCATCTGCAAAAATTGCAGCCTCACTACTCTGGAAGGGTTTTTATAGTTTCTAATAATGATAGAAGCAATAATGATTTTCTGAGACATAGCTTTATTTTCAACCTATTTTCTCAAAAGACATCCTAAAAATATCCTCTTTCGTATGATTTTTACTTATACCCTTTTTAAAGGCAAAATGAATGATTTGCAAATGTGATTTCTGTTTACTACGTCCAAAGCCCAGCATATATCTTACTGTTGAAGAGGTCAGTAAACTGCCGATACTCGATTTTTAGGGGGAAAAAAGGAAAAGAAGCTACTTTTTGCCTGGCTCATGCCAGTCAGATTTTGGCTCAGAAGCAGCAAGACACTACTGTGGCAAGATCCTGTCAATGGAAATTCATTATACAACATACCTCATTGGCAACTCTTCCGTCTGAGGCTTCAACTGCAACATGGCTAATAGTAATTCCTCCGCTATAGTGTGGTATATGGTAGGAGAATATTGTGGAGATCTCATAGCCCTCATAAGTAGCTACAGCAAGTTCAGTGCCATCAGATCATACTATATAATGCTACCTTGGTTTCTTCAGTGCTTCTTGTAATGTTCAGACTGTCCCATGCTCTTCATAATCCTCCAAAACCCTAAATCCTAAATATGCAGGGAATTTTTCATGTCAATATATTATAACCAAGAGACCTGATTCCACTCACTAATATGATTCTACTGAATACAGTCAAGTTTTTCATGATTTACATTCCTTCAGTGTAAAATTAGTCTCAGTGGGGGGCTTAAAAATGATGAAATGAAACTCCTGATTGTATGACCCAAAATAATTCTTAATAGATTATAAATTCTTCCACTTAAAATCCCAAATGATAGCATTCTGAAATTAATGACATCCATGTGTCAGCATCTTCCCATTTGCCAATGACAACTAGCTGAAATTCTAGGCAACATTTCATACTATACTACAGAACAGTGGTTTTGGTTTTCATGTAGATAGGAAGGTTGGCTGTAAGGGAATCAAATAGGAAGCTGAGTTAGACAGAGAGAAACGTCTGAATGCCTTGGGTTGATCTCTCACTTGCACGAAGTGGCTTCCTTAGTTGCAAGACATCTAGGTCTTGATACCGTATCTTGTGTGAAATATTGCCCGATCTTTATCAGGATACCTGTTCTAGTCAGGCTGGAATATTGTCTGTCTGTGAATCAAAGCATTAAAAGTGCCCCCATTACCAAATTACTAATGACTATCGCTTTGCCATTGCTGTTATCTTTTTTAAAACAAAGCACAAATAGGAATTACAGGAGATTACAGTTAAAATTATGCTACAACTTTAAATTACTATGTAGAGTAGGATATATTCCCTATATTTAAGCACATTTCATGTGCAAGTGAAAGACATCAAATCAAGACTGTGTGCTCGGGCTGAGACTGAGGCAGCTTAAAGAGTATTTTCAGTAACGAAGTCTGACTCAAAAAATTCTACTCTGAAGCAAAGACCAGTCACCTAAGTATATTCACTTGACTTGAATGCGATTCTGTAATTCATTTTGAGCTCTGTATTGCTACAGCTATAAAAGACAATGCACATGTATCTATAATTGGTATAGCTTGCATACTAACATTATTTTGCTGCAAAGGCAAAATACGGAATATCTGAATCAGTGTTTATATGTTAATGAATATTATTACATACAGTTTCCAGTAAATACAACTTTAACAATATGCAAATATACTGTAATGAGCCGCATGTCTTTTTTCTCAGTACAAACAAGTTCTAAAGGCTTTCCAAGGAAATATATTTTCATTCACCTTCTGAGATATCTCTTTAAATTTATATTCAGATTTTAACATTACTTTACAGAATGTTAAAAAAAATGACAATAGAAAGACAATATCTGAAATCAATGTGCTAGTAATGTTAAGCAAGATACTTGCAAAACGCTTAAACATCTTTTTAATTGGTTTCTTCATGTTTAAGATCTCATGAACACTGATTCAGGAAAGCATTTACCTGACTATCTTAAGAATGCAGATACATTCTATGAAATTTATTTTGCTGATTAAGTGGATTTCCTGAAACAATTGCACCAGTGCCTCTTACAAATTACTGCAAAAGTGTAACCAGCTATAGCAACTGCTGGTGCTGTTTTGCTTATGCTTTTAAAACATGTTACCAAGCATGAGGTAGGACATGGTACCACATGGTAGAGACAAGCACTGCTTTGGTTAACCACAGCATGGACTCTTCTGTTAATCAGAAATAGCTGGCACAATTAAAACAATAGCTGTTTGCTAACTGGAATAGCTAACAATATCTTAGTTAAGGCTACATTATTTCCCCATTTAAAACAATAAAATTTTAATTTTAATTTAATTTAAAACATTAGGGCTGGTGTTCTACCTGTGAGCAGAAGTACCGTGGAAGGTCTCATTACTTGTTTGAGACCAAGACTGCAGGTAACCTTGTTATTACTCTTAAATGTACCTCCTCCTTGCACTGCTGTTTTTGCAATCTTGTTTTTGGTCTATAAAATGACTTATAAAATGCTGTATATGGTCACATTCATTCATTCATTTAAAACAATTCTGAGGTGACAGATATCCTCATCCCTTGGACTCTGCTCAGAAGAATTTCTGTGCTTTCAAAAAAAATTTGCATGATCAACTAGTCTAATTCTACTTGCTTTGGAAATCTGATGATGCCCAATAAATAAGGATTGCATTTTCTCTCCAGCAGATCTGTCAGTTATCAGAAAAAATCAAGGTTTGTGTTTACACACAAAGAGAAATACATGCATTTTCAATTTAGACAACTTATTTTAAATTAAGGAAAGCAACAAAGGACTTTAAAAGGAAAAAACAAAACAACACAAAACAAAACACCTTTGGCTATTACACAGAACCCTTCTGCCTCCCCAGAATTATTTGTCTCTTCATCTTCTTCACAGAGACAATACACAGCAAAACAATTCAGAAAAACAAGATGGAATAGGGGATATTTTCTGAAAACACTTCATGGACTAAGCTTCAGTAAGACTGTGGTCCTGAAAGAATGAAAGCTGATCACTTCTTTAAAACTGAAATTAAGCTCTAGCAACTAATGAACTGATTATGAATTTCCTGTTCAGGATGATGAACCTATAAGTACCACCTCTGTGATGACAGCAACAGAATAACTTTGGGGAAATAATCTCCCGTGCACACAACACCCCTTATTGAACTTGTCTACAGTACTGTCTAAGGTGGGCAGCAGCCTTCTTCCCTGTCAAGCAGTAACTTAGCATGTTTGATTATATACTTGTATACTTGTCCTCCACCAGTGCAAGAAACAGGGATTTTCTTCACATGTTTCTTCAAACCCAACTAAGCTACATTCACCAAACTGCATTTGATGATTGCTTTACCAGAAAGGAGGGGAAAAAAAGAGCAACATTAAAATAAAAATAAACATGATAGCTCTTAATTTCCAATAGTTTTGAAAATATGAAAGATTAAGGAATACAAAATCAAAGGGTGTATTACATATTCTGACTTTTACAACTACAGTGCAAGTTTCTCTACCTCAACTTCAAAATGGGGCTATGGATGCTGCAGATTGCACAATCCAGAACATCTCAGAACCCTGACAAATTTCTCTGCCTCTCAAAGTTTCAGCATTGCAGACAAAAGTGTGAGGTAAAAAGCACAATTTAAACGTCATCAGCAGACATATCCTGTTCTCCCACAAGAAAACATAGCCAGAGACTTTTATGTTCTCACTTGTTTAAAATGTCTGTGTTAGCATTAAGAGTTACATCATCCTCTGGTCAATGTGGAGGTAGTATTAGCTTTTTATGAACGTGTTGCATTTTCATTTAGGAAAATCCAAGTTGTATTTACTTTTGAGTCAAAGTTACATTGGTCAGCTCCTTATGAAGCACTCATTTGTCATTAACTATTTCAAACATTCTCACTATTTATTCTAAGAGAGTATTGCTACTTGGCCTCTGGAGATTATGTCTGTATTATTTTATTTCTTTTTCTACAACCTTTTTGTGACTAGAATGTTGCATTTCGGGCTTGTTAGCATTGACTGGATTCTCCTTTCCATCCTAACAAAAAAGGATAACAACAAGCAGAGTGTGTCACATCAAAGACACTGGATAGACTCCTTGGCTTTGCTACTAGCACCTCCCCAGCGCTCCGGCAGAGCCAAGGGGAATTTCTGGGCAGAGCAGAGCCAGGTCCTGCACTAGTCTACTTAATAAATACATTCATAAATACAGAAATGTGTCAACTCATACCAACCATTTTCTCTCTTTTGTGTTTTGTTCCCCCTCGATTGCACTAGAGCTTCACCCTACTGAGGCCTCAAGACAAGCGAACTGCCTATCCTCCACTTTGTGCTTAAGCCTAGATACAAAGGCTCCCTCCTTCAGCAAACATCAACACTGCTTCAGAACTGCGTCACAGACCAGTGCAGAACCCTATCAGTCTTTTTTCTGTTTGTCTCTGTGTTCCAGGTCCATAGCACTACCACCACAACGACAAAATAGTTCTGCCTGCAGTGAAGCTTAAGAAGAATTCAAGATGAATGTGTAACATTGCAGAGTAAGGTTTCATTATGAAAACTAACAGTCTCTGCATTCTTTGGACCACCTAGTGGACAGCTTTTTGCTTTGTGAAATACAGCTTATGTAGTACAGTCCTACGTTATAAAATCCATGTATTGTATACATGTTCTTATTCCAAAAGGAATGTTTGATATTTGCTATTTCACTTAATTTTCACAACAGGTCTAAAATATTCTGTGCTTAAAAATATACCTTATGCAGGAAGACTGAATACAGATTGAGTAGGCTGTGAAAGCATTGGAATTTCTGAATGCAAGCCGTGTTTTTAAAAAGAAGTTGGTATTCTTCAGCAGGTTTACTTCCTTAACAGTCGTTCATGGAAGCTGATTTATAGGATCATCTATCTGAGTATCTTAATGCTTAACTGAGAAATTCCTTAATGCTTAGTCTTTTATATGTACATGTTTCCTAAATTGTTCAGATGAATGTTGTATTTATCTCTTTTCTTCAACTTGTATTCTTCTACCATTTCACATTTTCTGAAGTCTCTCTGAATTACTGGCAATGGCTCTGAATCAGATGCTTGCAAAGGGTGTAATTCTGCCAATTTTACTCTCTCTACTTGTTTTACTTCAGACACGATGTCACTGATTTCAAGGAGACTAGTTGCAGGGTAACATACAATACCCACTGAGAGTAAGGATGACAGATTTGGACCTTGACTGCCTTCCTCAAGAGGGTTTGCTGCAATGAAGATATTTTTGTTTGACAGGTTTATTGTTTAACATGCAATAATTTAAGATAGTAATGCACACATCCCCTGCAGTCCCACACTATGGATTCAAAACCCCATATGGAATGAAATGAGTGAAGAGAGTATAATGTATTTCTCAACGTGCTGTGTTTACATGCAACTCTGTTTTTAGTGTGGAAAACATATTATTCCTGTGTAGAAGACTAACAACATTGAATTTACATTATTTCCTATAACAGAAGGATCTCCACACATATATCTGTCTTCTTAACTTCACTTTGTAAATTGTTTAACTGAACTCCATAAAACCTAAACACATTAATTTGCAGGATTAGGTCCCAAGTATTCAGATAAATATTTGTAGACTAACAGGATGAAAGGTGTCTCATTAAATATATAAATAGAAATGCTTACATATGACACAAAATTATGAACAATTCATTTTTAATAATAACCTGGAAATTCATGTATTATTATTTATATTTTGGCAATAGATAGAGGTATCACTTTATCGATCTACTTCATCTTAAACTGTGGACTGTATTCTGTGATACAGTATTAGATTCAAGGATTTTGCAAGCACTAAATGACTACAGTGACATAGAAGAATATTTTGATAGGCATTGATTTCCTGGAATAAAAGTCAAAACAGCTAAAACTCAAAAAATGTCATAATACTTAAAGTTTTTAAACTGATACTGACCATGGCAAAAATAACGTGTCAGCAAATAAAATAAAAACCACATTGCACAGATTTTAGAATTATTGCAGATGTTCCTGTGTTGCTGACTGAATCATTGTGAGTGTAAGCAAACAAGTTGTCTTTCATTCTGCCAAACATAAGAGATTTCATTACTGTCTTCCACTTTTGAGGCTGGAAGGCAAAGGAAAGCTGAAGCTCTCGAAAGCTAATTTCATTTCATTAAAAAGGTATTTCAAGATTATTAACCACATTTTTAGTAGAAACTGTCTTTTAAAAATCTCTATACTTCTGCCTCTGTAATTCAGGTACTTAAGGGCTTTTTTATATTTCCAGTTTGAAAACATGTAGGAGTTAGTTAGTTCCTTTAGGCTTCCTGCCTTCCAAGGGATTGTTAAAAGACCTCATGAATACGTAAAGCAATTCACATGCTGACAACATGTATCTTACAGATAGTAAACAAAAGATCATGGTTACGCTGGTATTTTTCTTACCTCCTTTTTTAGAGAATCTCAAGGGACGTGACAACTGATGGTCTGCAACTGACTGGGATTGGTTAATTGGCTGTGAGTCATTCATTTTGAATGATTTTTTTACAATAAACGGAGAAGCAGAAATCTCATTCAAATCCTTCTGGAATAAAGAAAGCTGTTTTAGGCATTCAAGAAATGCACTGATTTCACTCTGTCATGATAACTTATAGTTGTGATATCACAAGGGGCAACTTCATATTTTTTACAGCTCCGATAAATGACTAATGCTAGATTAAAGTTACACAAGATTCTTGTGGCTTTCAGCAGCACTGACTTAGCACCCATGTCACAAACATTTGTTTACTTTTTCCATTTAACTTATTTATCCCCTCTCCTCATGCAGGTAAATCGTAGCATGCACTGTATGCTGATTTCTTCTCATAGTTAATTTGTATCTTTAGAAAAAAAGCTATAGGAAGGTATTAATCTGCTTAACATTTCTAAGTACATCATCCAAGGGATTTTGTTTTTTTAATCTTACATATGCTCAGCAGAGTTACTGGCAAAAACTGTACATTTTCTCCATTTCATCCTTTCAACATCAAATGGTAAGCAGCAAAAATTGGATCAGACTTCAAAGACTATGCTGTGCTCCAAGTCACAGAGCGACTCCTCCATTTCACATATTGAATTCGAGCAGGATATCAAAGTGCTACCAAAGAACCTCAGGTCCTTACTAAAAAAGAGGCTCTAACATCTGTAGAAAGTGAAGTGCACAGACAAATCACCTCAGGGAGCAGCTAGCATTTATTCTCAGCAGCAAATTTCCAGCCTTTTGATTCTCTTATTCGCTGTACCTCCCTGTCTTTCTACAGAACTAAAGTTCTTAGCAAGCAGGCTTTTGTCTCAAAGACTTCAAAACATCACTAACGGTTTCATGTTCAGATGGCTATGCCAAGCAGCCATGAACACATTGCAGAACTGTGGACTCAGGAATTTGAAGTTACAATGCAATGTTGGTTTAGAATACAAACTTAGTAGTACCTTTTTTGTTTGTTTGTCAAGAAAATCAGGCACCACAGGAGAAGACTGATTATTGGTTTGCTGCCTAAAAACAAAGAAAAATAAAATATGTAGTTTAAATATTGTAATTTCTTCACTCTTATAAAAGGCTTACTTGCACACACATTTTTGATGATTTTCCTTTTTCCTCCATCCCTAATTTCTAAATATGCACATATGATCAATTCAGAGAAAACACAGACCAGTCCCATTTCCTTTTATAAGGAAGTGCATGTTATTAAACACAGTAACTGGCTACGAGCAATCTATTTGACATTAAAAATTTGTGGATATGTGCATATGTGTAAAATGAGTTTATGAGAATTCTATGAAATTGAAGTAATTTATTAAAATTAATTTGACAAGATTTTACATGAAACATTTTTTTTCCTCCAGAGGCTGTGAAAAGCTGTTTTCACAAAAAAAAATCAAACATGGGCACTCAGAAAATGTGACACAGGAGGAAGAGGCGAGACACATGGCTTTGTGATCTCTTAAAGACATTTGGATTAAGCACAGAGCAAGGAGTAAGAGTTCTTAGATGAACTTTGTCTGCATTTTTATTATTTTACCATTATGTGTTTTGTCACCATACAAATATTACAGGCCAACTCCTGCTCTCATTAAAGCTAACCAAAGTATCATAAAATCCTTCTGCACGCTCTGATCCCTGTTAGCAGGCCTTTGTAGTCAATGGATCTCTTCAACTCTTCAATACTGAAGTCCACCCAGAAAGACTTGCTCCAGAATCTTTAGCTATGCAAAACCAAACAAAAGATGCTACCAATTCCATTTGCCAGATTAAAAAAAAAATACCCTGAGGTTCATAAAGAGTATTTTATATGTTCATGGTCCTATAACTGGAATTAAAAGCAAGATCTTCTGTTTGTCAAAACATGCCTCAGTCATTTCATCATTACTTACCACCTCCCTCACAACCTTTCTGAAAATACAATTAATGGCAGTTGTACTTCTACTTACAGATAAAAACATCAGAAATGTAAGCTTCAGTCATAGATTTCAGCTTATGACATATACCATAGCTTTTTCTTCATAGACAGGGAAAGGCTTTTTAAGGCAGAAAGCTTTTTCAGTTTAACTTATTCAGTTATTAAAACTGAACACACTTCAGCCCTTTCAGTCACAGTGGTAGGGGAAAACATAAAGGACAAAAACTGCTTTAATGAGTAACAAAAAATACAACGTGTGTTACTTCAAATTTCATTTTTGTCACTAGTTGTGTTTCAGTTGGCTACATTAAATATAAATGACTCATGTTACAATAGAACATATTGAAATCTATAAAAATGTCTAGCCACATGTGCATATTACCTTTAAAATGTAGCTTTAAAAAAATACTTTAAATTAAAATGACATTACTGAAGGTCTTGGAACATTCCAGACTGTTACCTATTGGATTTGACAACTGTATATCACCACGCATATGTATTAGATGATATATTTTTTCTAGGATATCCAGAGTTTGCTAAAATATTTCAAGCCTTATATTGCAATAGGGTTTAAGCTCTTAGGCTAATTTTTCTGAAGGTGTTAGGAAAGCTCAAGGGACTGACTTGATCTGCTCCAAACTGATCACAATAATAAAGTATCGTTGTCAATAAGCTATCTTGGGGTGCGGAAACAAAAGGAAGCATTCACGAGTACAGTAAGCATCCAACATTTCTGGAATTTTATGAATGAAGTTTGGATTTGCTTGTTAGGTTTGGGATATTTTTCTTCCTCTTTATTCTTTGACACTAAGAAAGCAAAGAAAAACATACTGCCTAAACTTAATTTATATTTGATGGTGTTTTCCTAAAGAAGATGGAGAAATCCACTTTAAAAATGCTTTCTAATTTTGTTCTGAGATACTTTTCATACAGGAAAGTACAAAAGATGTCTAGGATTACATTCAACCTTGCATTTGAGCATGTACCATATTGTCCATAAAGTTCTTTTTTGATATTTCTCTTGTATATATATATTGTTTAGATAACTATATAACAGGATTATTTAGATAACTTGCCCAAAATTACTCGAGCATTTGTTGAGATGATTCATAAACTCTCCCTCCCCCCGCCAATGCAAAAAATAAACCCAATATGAAATAAAAATCATGAATAATCCTCAAATACTGCTACAGAGGATGTCTAAATGAAAATCTGCTGTTGGATCACTATGTTGTAAATGGACCACCATGCCAAAAAGGAATGAATCATGATCTAAATTTAATATTCAGATTTCGAGTGTTTTGGATCTGGATCTAAATCTGCAGCTTGAACTAATCTCTACGTTCTATAAAGAATCTAGAATTTAGTATGGTTTTGCCAGCACTTTAACTTTGTCAGGGCTAGAACGTTGGCCAAATGCTTAAAGCATGAAGGTACAGGTCAGCAACCTACCTTCTGTACTCCTTAAGCTAACAAAAATCAGCCTCTGGAATTCTGAAGCCCTTAGGACCTTGATTCTCTGTCAGAATCCAATGGCACCATGTTTCTGACTAGAACAATCGTAAGTTAGGCAGGATATGGCACAAGAAACCCCATCCTCCAACAAAATCTGCTGTTGCTGATAGAAGTTTGCATTTGATGCTTACTAGCTTTTACTCAAACAAACAAACACAAAACATGACAGGTAGTTCTACATTTCTGCGTGACAAATTCCAGAACAGAGAACCTTCAGGGATGCTCAGGAATGCATCACTAATGATTTTCTAAAACATTTTACCATTAATCAGGAATTCATTACCATAAGCCATGTACAGGTCAGGGACAGTCCTGGACTTGAGCTGGTGGGAAACTGTCCCCCAACAACAACAAAAAACAAACAAACAAACAAACAAAAAAACAGAAAAGGAAATGAAACAACAACAACACTACTAAAAGGCCACTACTGCAAGACAGGCATCATTTCAGATGTCAAACTGGCAGGGAACACTTCTGAAAACATGACAACATCTGCAGATGCTGAGCACCTTGAGATCTGTCTCTGAGCTCTTCTGAAAACCTGTCTTGTATTGTATGCCTAAGAAAATGAAACATACAAAAGGAGGCAGCTCAGCAGCAGCTAGTTCATGAGCCAATCAGTGATGGTGGCTAACATTTTCAAATGTGGAATCTGAGGTTGATTTTGAGATAGAGGTATCTTTGACGAAACTGCTTTTTCTATCATTTCCAGAAAGATTTACTTTCCACATTTGCAGGAAAACAGAGTTTAGGTCATGGAGATGAGATCCAGTCAGCTTATCTGGAAAGAACACAAGAGATCTAGGCTCACATACCTGGTTTCATTCAGGCAAAACAGAAATTTGCTGCTGAAAGTTCAGCTACTGAGCTCTAACACCTCAGTCTTCATGTACGGACTATATAAATTACTGAATTAGCAAGACATATTGACAAAAGGAGAAACACTGATTCTTAGGGTCTGTCTACACATCTGTACAGTGTATAGTCACACTGTCCTTAGCATCGAAAGTAGTTAAACCATAGGTGCATAAAACACTAGAGCAGACTAATTTATACTGAAAAAGATAGCCGTGTTTTTGGTGTCATTCCGACCATTGCAAGTATAACTTTACTCAGAAGCCAATGCAATTTGGACTTTTCTCATTTAAATGCTTTTGAAAATGTTATAAATACTCCCAGATTCTCCATTAGGAAGAATAAAGCTCATTTTGCAGGAATAAATTATTCCCAAACAGAAAAAAAATCTTTCAGTATGGATAGATGAAAATTTCTAAAGGGATGAGGAGGAAAAAAAAAAAAGATTACACTAAAAAATTCTGCCCAAATTCTATTTCCACTTATACCTTTATAAGTCACTAGTAACTATTCGAAGTTTTGAACTGCCCAGTACTTAGAAGCTGATAAGTCAGCAGAATCAAGCCCAATAGGTTTCTCTGAATTATTTCCATCACAAGCAATCACCTTAATGTTTGCTGTGATTACAGATAGGAAAGTGAAGCAATTAAAGGAAAGCAGAATGCTTTTATATCGGTTTTTGCTGTGGAACAAAATGAAAATTCATATTCAAAAGATTACTTCTACAAGAAATCACAGTGCAGTCTTGACAGAAACTGAAATTATCCAAGCAGGAAATTATGGAGAAATGTGAAGAAGACATAAGCTTTAAATCACAAGGACCTGATGGCGTTCATCTGAGGGTTTCTGTCCCCCACCCGATGTTCATTTTCAAGGCATGGCAACAATGCTGTTCCAAGTAAAGCTGATCCAAGGAGAACTCCTCTAGAACAATTTGTATACTTATTTCTTACACTGATGCAGCAATAACTGCTGGTATTAAGATGCTATAAAAGTGGTGGTTGGCTTGTAATGACAAACCCATTGGCACAGAGACGTTACATTTCAAGAAGTCACTGTGTGTTTAGGAATAATAAAAAGAATTTTGGAAAGTCATATAAAACAAATCCGTTTTCAGAGAAAAAGCAGCTACGCCTTTTTTATTTTCTTCATAAGCTTGTCTAAACTTATTTTTAAAAGCTACATTGATGGGGATGTCAAAACTTTCCAGGTAACCTACACAAGGCTTAACTCACCTTACCATTAACGAGCATTTCTTAGTATTAACTTAGCTCTCCTTCACTGCAATGCAAGCTCACCTGATTCTCAGTGGAGAACAATTTGTTCCTTTCCTCTTTACATCAGCTTCTCATGACTAGAGAAATGTTACCACATGTACCCTTAGTCTTCCATCTCCCTTATAATCTCCCTTTTTAGACGATGTTTTATGCAGCTGGGATCATTTGTATTGCCAAGGGATGTCCTCATTTTCTTGAAGTGTGGAGTCTAATACACAGCATTAACTGAGATCTTGAAAGTGGTGAGAAAATGTTCTGATGCACAGGTGATGTAGTATGTATTCTAATTGCTACTACTATTGGAGCAGTATGCCATCACTGACTAACATTCAGTTTGAGATTCCTTATAGCCCATGAAACTCTGCTTCTAATTCTAATCCAGTCCTCCTAAAATCTTACAACCATCACTAACTTAGTAGTGATACAAATTCAGTAATCAGACTCTACTTCATCAGTCAGGCCATCAGTCAGAAATAGATTGATTTCTGGAACTTAACTGATACATACTTTCTGAAGAACAGGGAATCAATGATAAACACTCTCTGCCTATAACTTTCCAAACACCTAAACCGTCATGCCCATGTATTTTTGTTCATACTTTAATATATATTACAATAATCAGACTTCTGAAGCAGGTTTTTTGTTGTATGTTTAAATGTATTGCTATATTCCTGTGCATCCAACAGAACAAATCTGTATGTAAGTTTTCTTTCTGACCCCGAGTACTTTACAACTTATTTTTCACATTCCAAAACTACTTACAGGAAAAGAAATGGAAAAGAATATTTTATTATTACACATTTCAATTCAATGGTATGTGAAGCCACAGTGAGGCTGCCTTCTCTAGGGAAAGATTACAAGCTACTGTGTTAAACATCTGCGCTATTATTCATCAGCCTTCCTGTTTCCTACAAGTTTCCTGTATGACTGAACAGCCATATGCTTAAAACACAACAGCCCCTAACAGCTACATGTAGAAGTGAGTCTTTTTATGGGAAGTAAGTTATTAGATTTAGTCCTAAGATTCTGAACATCACCTGTGAAATGCTCAGCAGTTTCAAGTCTCACCGAAATCACTGGAACCTGAGGCCATCACAGATAAATTTATAGGATTAGGCAAACGAACTGAAAAATTTGTTGGGTTTTAAACTGAAAACTACCAGCAATAGTGGCAGTTAAGCAATTCCAGGCAAAAGAAGGTATACATTTTATTACCTGATTATGTACAGCAATCAGAAGCGAGTGCAAGAACTGAATGGCCAATGTATTTTACATGGCCACCTTCAAGCTAAGTATATAAGGGCATTTAGACATTGATTTCAATATAGGTTCATTGACTGAATACCTTTAGAAGTCTGTATCTTTGTGCTCCACAGAGCCCAAATTCACCTCAACAGCTACTGATCCATAAAAAGTTCATGAGCCTCAAGGGATGTATGCTCAATCAAAATTTAGCTAATCCAGAAAAATACATTCGTCTGGAAAGCAATGAGGAATTCCAGAAACTGTCTGATGTAGAAAGGGAAGAAAACCATTCCTGGCTAACTACACACAAAACAGATGAAGTAAAAGTTTAAAGAGGCTGTCTGCCTTCAAACAAGTTTGTGTGAAAACTAGAATACTAAAAAGACAAAATGTTTAATTACATTGTAAATAATTGGAATTTGGGGTGCCCAAAAGAACTGATAATAGATTATTAGCTCTTGCTTTATACTGTCATTGCAGATTGGAGAAAAAATATTAATGTAATCAGTATTGATGTATTGATGTAATCATCCATAATTCTAAGGAGATCACAAGATCACCCTCTCTTAAGTACTTAACAGACAGAGGCAGCTGCTCACATGAAAGAAAATCAGAATTACAAAACTCATTGTTCCAGTAAGCAGCAAGGAAACCCAAGGACAGAGCCATGATACTAAATTGTAGCATGCTCATTCTTTTCACTGAATAACATTACCAAAAAAGAGTATTTATGTATTTTTTGTCCTTGTCCACCAGCCTGAACATTTTTTTTTATTTTTTATTTTTTTATTTATTTTTTAACTGAAAACAGACTACTGCAAGGGAGAGAAACTGGAACATTATTAACCTGGAAGGATGCAGGTGGTTACACCTGAACAAAATCATTTAATGCACCAAAGCATTTAGCAGACGTTACTCAATCTAAATCAACCAAAGTTCACATGGAAGCTAACATAACTCAATGTTCTGAAAATACAAAAAGAAAGCAGAAACACCATTTCAGAGAAGTTAGTGGTAATTTAAAAACGAAACAAAACAAAACAATAAAACTTTCTCAGTGGAATAATAGCATCCAATTACAGTCAAGTAAGTTACTGATTTCCTCAGAGAACTTGTAAGAGATGTAACAGAACCTGCATTAGTATGCTGTATAGAAAGCATATAAAATAACAGAAATAAGAACTGGAAGGAGCACTAAGACTTCCTGATGCCTATTCCACAGCAGGAGAGATCTCATAACTCTTAGTCACTGAAACCTGCTAATCAAAGGAAATCCTCCAGCAAATGCAACCATCTTCCCTAGACCGCTGTTGGAGAGAGAGTCTTTGACAACAGCTAAAGATCCAGCAGTTCCCTCTTCTACCCAAGAAGGTGCAGGGCAACGTTTGTCTGGAGTGAGTCCATTGGCAAGAAAAGTTAAAATATCCTTCTTCTACAAAGAGGAAAGCACCACTGTTAAGCCTAGGCTTTCTGCCAGTGACTTGGCCAACTGCTTTTTACAGCTCTTTTCCCTATCTCACTGCAGGTCTGCAAGGAGGTTTACAGACACAAAAAGGTACCTTTCCATTCCTGAGAATTTAGTAATGTGCTGCAGTTAGTTCTGAAATGCTGAGCACTTACAAGTCTGTCTGCAGTCAGGGGTATTCTGTGTACTTCTGAGAAGTCCATAGAAACTGGACAGCAACCCAGGACAAACTGCAAATAAATCTAACTTCACTTTCTTGGAGAACACTGAGATGACTAAGCTGGTAGGGGGACTGATTAACCTACAGGTGCTCATCTTCAGAAAATGGCACGTTCCCTAAGTGCCAGTTGAATCATGATGGCATGCCTGCTCCTTTCAGATTTTATTGTGTGGAAAATGACTTCTGTAGATAACAGACAACAAAGGATTCAACTCACCAGTGCTCTTCACAGCCAAAATCAGAGGTAGAGCAGCTGCTCATATGCTGAGGATCTGCTACACAGCCAGTGCTGTTTTTCAGTCTTGGGTAGTTTTTACGAACAATATATCCCCTGAAAGCTAAAAAACATAGTTATGCATCAGAGAAAAACTCTGCAGAGCTTGGAACACAGACTGGCACCTGGCTCTACAGTTCAGAGCTGAATGCCGTCAACTTTTACTGAACCAGTGGGCAGAAAGAGCACTCAGCACCTCACAGGGGTGCTTCAACATTTGCAATATTTACAACAGTTTGAAATTATACAGGGCTTTACTCTCACTGTTATAGTAACCATTTGTCACATCCCAGGGAAGGAATAGGGATTCTGAAAGGACAACATGCCTAATTTAAATAGGAATGTATTTAAATGTGCAGTAGAAAATCATTCCCGAAACACCTTCTTTAATCACCACTCCTATGATTTGAGCTGGTTGGAATTTTACAGAATGAGAAGTTTCATCTGCTTTTATTGCAGAGGGGTGGGGAGCCAGAGGGAGATGCATTCAGTTAAAACTAGAAGAAATTATAATAACTTCTACTTTTCAGTGAACCGTAACCATTAACAAAATACTTAAAATGCCTCTCATACAAATGATTGTGGGGGGAAAAATCTACATAGATTGGACTTTATACCATTAATTAAAAATACTAGAAATACTAAACAAAGTAGCAAGCATGCAGTGAAATGAAATGACAAAGAAAAGGGCAATGAATAACATTTTGAAGATATCTACACCCTTTATTTCCATGGAGTGTCTCTGGATTTGGGTACCTAAATAATTTAATTACATCATTAGCTTTATCTAATGTGAATTCACTGGAATTCTTGACATCTGTGAGTAGTTAGTAGTAAACCTCCAGCATGAACCACAGATAGTGGTATATGCTGTACTTATGACAAAAGACTTTAAAAAGCATTGCAATATACAATTAAAACTGTAAATTTTTAAATTGTACTTATTTTAGGGTTTATATTAACCATTATTATAAGTAGAACTATCCTGATGAAACGGGAGAAAGGGCTGAATAACAGAAACTAAATGCAGCATCAATGTCACAGTTTAAGTGTTCAACAAGAAGTTGCAGTACAAGAAGGCTGACAGCTGGGAGGGAGAGGAGCTGCTTATTAGCACAGCAGGACTGCAACTGAGAAATTGTGAAACAATACGTAAAAGAAAATTGGAGATAAAGTTAGGAAATATCATGATTTTGAGGGGGGAAAAAAAAAGTCCAGGAAAAGCTTTTAAGCACACTAAACGCATGCAAAAACACTGGGTCAGTCTGTGGACTAATTACCAAAGGAAGAGGAATAGATCCTTATTATTGAGTGTCTAGAATCTAGGGTTAAATATTACAGTGGGATGCAGGATAGACACAGAAATAGAGTGCAGGACCACGTCATGTAGGATCAGCGTCAGGATAACAATGTAGATTACACAGGGAAAGCAAGAGGTAGAATAAATAGAGAATATAATAAAGAATAAATTGAGAACAGAGAAGACGACAGAAGATGAAGAAGCTTTCCCTGTATCTCATGCCTGTTATTTTATGAAAACAGAACCATTACTTACGTAATTGAGAAAAAAAATGTAGAATTTGGAATCTTGTGCTTATTACCAAATTATGGGATAACTGTTCTTTTCCTTTCATTTAATGACTCTTATAAATTTAGCTTGTCATTCTTTTTTTTTTTTTCCATAATGAAAAGATAATGGAGGAAAAAATAAAGCTACCCTGATCACATCTGCTCTTTCCTTTAGGAAAGGCTGTAACTGATCCCCTCTTTTCTATTTTAATTCCTGTATAGTGTTAACAGCCTTCTTTCCAGCCACTACCTCCACAAAAACCTGCATTGTTGCACTTACTTGTGCAATATAAGAAAATAAAACCATCTGAATGGTTCAAGCTGTAGCATGCAATGCACCATAAAATCTAAGCTTTTCACTGCTACTGGTGTTTCCAGGGTAAGAAGCAGCAAAAATTGCCTTTTAATGAGAGGTTACTAAAATAAATAACCATTCACTTTACAGAAGGCATGACAGAAGCCAGGCCTGCTGAGGTGTTGTACTGAATACAGAGCTCAGGTATCATGAGGCTGAGGAACTTTCCACCCTTAATAATCAGACTGGAAAAGTCTGCCTATCTGGCAGAGATGAGCCAAGCACTCACTTGCCCCATGTGATCAGGCTTCCAAACCTTAACTATACCCCACTGACCAGACAAGGAGCCTACTCTGATGTTGGCAGCAAAGACAGCTGGCCAGCAGCCATCTCTCTGCAGCTGAAACATGCTGAGTAGCAGTCAGTCTGTGGGCTACTGGAAAGATAAAGAAGCACTGAAATAAATGAACTAGTAAGATAAACTTCAGTTTTCTTCCTAGTAATTTCTTAACTTTCAGTCGTTTTGTGTGTATAAAAAAATCAACCCCAATACCTGCCATGTTTTTTTTTCCACCAGAAACTTATTAGTGACAGTGAAAACCATTTTGGCCTTTCCCTCATTCACTACATATAAACTGCTTTATCTCATTTTGTAAATGTAATTTTTATTCTGACTTTTGTTTCCATAAATATTTTCAGTACCAACTCCTCTTCAACTTAACCTTTCCACAAGCTGGTTTCTAATGTTCTTCTAGAGTACCTTGAATCATACAGGTAAATGGCTGTATTTTTCCTACTTTCCCTTCAACTCATGGGATAACTGAAGTAGCAGGATAAACAGACATCTCTCTCTCAAAAAGTTCATCAAGAATTTGTAGGACTGCATCTTTTCAGCATTTATTAACTGGATCTATAATGTTTCAAAGGAAATTCATATGCAGAGAATTCTACTGGGGGAGTCTGAGAGGCTGGGAAGCTGCTCCATCACAGCAATTTGCATTACTGACTGGTGCTGGTTTTGACACTAAGCACTTGGCTCAAAGAGTGTGAAATTAGCAGACTCATGTTGCTAGTGCTCCATGAACAATCACTGCATCATTGAAGAAGAATGATTACCAGCTGTCACCTCATTTTCACCTTATGCATTCTATATTCCAAACTTTACAGCAACAGTATCTTTAACCCTCATCTTTACATTGCCAATGATGACAGGATCTAAACTCAAAGCAACATAGGAATGGAGCTAAATTTTAGCATTCTTATTAGTCATTCGGTGTTAAAGAGTTTATGTGCCACAACTTAGGACATACATTTTTACTTTTTCTACCAACCAGTTCTCACATGAAGCGAGTTTTCTGTCAGCTCCAGCGGGTAGCAAACCAAGAACATATTTACCTCTGGGAGTCTGAAGTTTGGTGTTTTGCAGTTAAAAACCTTTATTCTAAGATCTAAGTACTAAGGCATATACATTACATGCGAAGTTACACAATTCCAGATAGCCAAAGTCCAGGCATTTTCCCTCTGATTCCCATAGGAAATATATTCTTACAGACTGAATGGTGAAGCACAATGTAGAAAGATCAAAGCTAAACAATAACAGGTCTATGCAAGAAGTACGAAGAAAAGAGATGAAGCAGTATTTTAAAATAGTAGAGGGATTCATTTTCAGTTGTAAGAAATCATGTTAAATAGGCATTTTCTACACAGACACATTTTTAAGCTATATTATCACCTGAGATAGTATGTAAGAAAAACTTTGGAACCGAAAGCTCAGGTTTGCTGAATAGAAGGTGTCATCATAGTTTGTAATCAGAAGTTCATTTGCTACAAACAGCATATGACTTTCTTAATTTGCCTAGATAAAAGAGCATTCAGCAGCTTAACTACCAACATCTGAGAGGATTTGGAGTCCATGAATCTGATTCTTCACTTCATGCCAAATTAATTCTACTGAACAGTAAAAGAGATGGAGAGTCATGTTCTTTGCTGAGTCCCATGAATACTTCCCCTCTTTCACCTATCACTCTGGATGGATCTTGGATGATGCATTTTTAGTAGCAGAAGAAAAACACTCATGTCTTATGTTCTTTGGTGGAAGCATTACAAGAAAGCAAGTCACGAGTTCTCACATACAAGTGTTAGCGATCAGGGTACCAAGTAACTAATAGGAAGACTCGCCAAGGCCACCATCAAGGCTGGTGTCACTACTGCACATCATCACTTGGCCATATGGGTTTTAATTACTCTGCATTACACTAAAAAGTTCTGTCTTGAGACTTGGCCAAAAAAAATGAAGTACAGATGACTCTGAAACTGTCAATATCAGCAAGGGAAAGGCATAGGTTTTCCAAGGCCTCTTGTCCCCTTCCTGATTTTATAAATGGCATGAAATCCTGTAAGAATGGTCTCCTTTCAATATCAGTAACAGGAGAGAAAACTAAAAGGAAACACACAGAGCCTAGCTCAGAGACGGGTATATTCTAGAAGTAAAGAATGACTGGATGCCCTAAGCTAGTACAGAACACAAGGAGATGGAGAAGTAAAGATAACCAAAGCTGTGCAGCCTGCACAAACCCTTCTGGTTTGACCTGTACGTGAAATCAAGGTAATACAATCAGTCAGTTCAGCTACCAGTAAGACAAACACATGCATCTCTTCAGTGGTTCCTAAACTGAGAATGTTATTAAAAAGGAAGAAAATGAATGATATAAAACAGTAAAACTGGATCTGTTACTTAGTGCTTGTTATTTTCAGGAATAATTAAAAATAGATGTATTTTTAGATATATTTATGAAGTGCTTAGAAATTTTTGGAACATTTTACTCATGCAGTTCATAGATCTTAGAAATTTTTGGAATGTTTTACACAGTTCATAGATCTTTACAACAATATTAGCTGAATACATGCAGACACGTACATATTGACAGAAAAAAAACAGGGTTCAAAAAATACCTCCTTTTCTGCCATTGAAGTCAACATTAAACTTTGCTGATAAAAAACCCAAAGGTAACACTTTTATTAAAATCTAACATTTATTATAGATATGAAATAGTGTATTACAGTCATTCTGAAGCCCTCTCTTTTTTTTTTTTTTTCTTGTAATGGAGTAAATTTTGCCAGAAGCCCACATAAGACCTATGTAAATAGTGAACAATGCTGCGCAGGCAGAAGTTGCATAAAGAAAGCAATGCAAAGGGATACTTCATCTGGTTTCCTTCTGAACATCTATAACATTTTTTTGGGGGGGTGGAGGAGAGAGAGAGAAAGAAAAGATTTAAAAAAAAAGAAGCACCCAAATCTTTAGCTCTTGATGAAGAATTTTCCGATACAATGTGACATATGGTGAGTGTGTGAGCACGTGTTGGAGGAGGAGACAGTGGCTCAATGGATTAGTCATTTGCCTTTCACCTCTGGAAGCATAGTTAAACTCAGTCCTGACCAGAGTTGCACAGTATATTCCAGATGGCTAAAGTGGGCCTAATTAAAATGAATTCAGTGATGTCACCTCAGATCTAAGTGAATCGCATGCACCACTCATTTGGCATTTTGGCAATGTCAGCTCACAAATGAAATAAACAGATTAAAATCCTCCCTTAAGTCTTTCAGGACAACAGTCACTCCACATAGAAATACATGCTATCATAACTAGATAATGTACTTTTATAATTCTATTATCTTTGTTGTTGTTTGGTGTTTTTTGTTGTTGTTGTTGTTTTATTGTAATTAATGTATTATTCTAATACAAAGAAACGTTAAATGAGACTTGCATGTGAGGCAAATCAGTAGAGCAACATTTCAGTCAGATGATTCAGTGGATATACACTGATTTGAACCAGCTGTGAATCTGGCAACATAATTTTAAAAAATATTTTATTTTAACAAAATCTTTTTCTTTTTATGTAGACGTAAATCAAAACAATACAAATCCCATTTACAAAGCAATACTTATACAGAAGTAAAAAGTATTGCTAATGCAAATACTACACAAAATCATTCTTCACAATTCCTCTCTAAGTTAAAAATTGGCATCTTCTAACCTTCACAGTTTGGAAAAGCATGACAGGAAGGGGCAGGAAAGGTCTTGTGTACCCTGTGCACCATCTTAGCCATGTGTCTAATAAGATCTGTGCATTCTGAGAACTTGTAATGTAGATATGCTGAAGTAGGGTAGCCTTTTCTTTCCCGCCTCATTTAAATTCAAAAATATTTTATTTCCTAGTAAGGATGTTTTCTCTCATCTGAAATAATGACTTTTTTGTGTAATATTATACACTTAGGAAATGTAACCTCATGTATATTGTGAGGGTTGGTTTTTTTTGTAAGTTTGTTTTTTCTTCCAACATTTCATCAACGGATAGTGAACTGCTGGGCCCACAGAGATCTCCAGACCACCAGCTCATGTATTTGAAAGGCATCTGTTTATTTTTAAAATGCAAATGCAGCCTACCTCAAAGGCTGACTTGCAAGAAATGAACAATCTGAACAAGTCAAGAGGTTTCCAATCAGGAGCTGTGTTCCTCCTTTATATCAGGCTATGATCACTTGCTGTCAAAACCACTTAAACAATATCCTGGAATCTGAATGAAGTCCCCCCACAATTAAAATGAGCAGGATAATCCTGCAAGAATTATTCAGGCAAATCATTTTTCACACAGTTTAAAGTAATGATAAGGTCATTTACAAAAGAAATCAGCGCCTTTGAAATGCTGACTTGTAGACAGAGGACTGCCTGGAGGAGGGCCATAGATAACAGTGAAGACTGGCCTCCTAACACTACCCTCGCAGTCTTTGGAACTGATTCTGATGAAGAGAAGGCCCAATAAGGTTAATACCCCTACTTTGATCTCTGTCAAAGCGTACCAGCAAGAATTAATTTACATTTCAGATGAAAAAGGTTGACAGCATGAAAAGGCATCTTGTTTCTGGTATGTGAATGTGCTGTAATAGATCGGGAATTCTGAAAGGAAGTTCTGAGGAAGCTAAAGGGATAAGCCGAGCGGCTGCTTTTATTGGGAAAGAGATGAAAGGAAAACAAATTTCAATATGCGCTGTTCTGTAGAAACATGTAAGCCAAATGCTTCCTAAATTTCAAGGCCTGCTTGAAGATGGGGGTGGGGAAAGGAGAGGGAAGTACATATATTTTAATTACACGGTTTTGCTAATGTCTGTATGACAAATGCAAACAATAAATCTCATTGCCCAAAAGTGCTCATTTAAAAAAAAAAAAAAGCAAAGGTGATCATACTGAAAAGCTGCCTTGAAATATACATTTACATTATAAGATGTGCAGGGAAGGGAGGGATTTGGACTTGCTATTGTCTCCATGTCACAAGGCACTAGAGCAGTGTAACATAAACAAGAGAAAGATTACCAGTGTATTTTAAAACCTGGAAAACGGCCACCATTAGCAAGCATGAGCTTTGATTTTAAACACAAAATGATTAGCATGTAGAGAAGAACAAATGTGCATGAGAAGAAATTTCAAAAGAGAGGTCCTAGATAGAGGTTTCCAAAGGCAGACAGAAATGTGTTGAGGATTATTGTTATTGTACCTCATTGAGTGCAGTGCCAAAGCTAGGAGGAGTAGCCAGTGTAATTAATACAGAGGTACGCTGTGTCACTCTTAACCCTATAGTCCTAATGCTCATTCACCCAGACTGGTCACTGAAACTGTCAAGTGCCAGGTTACAAAGGAAGACAGTGTGTGTGCTGGTGGGAAGAGTGCTAACAGCATTCCTCCAGCGTTAGGTCCAGAGGGCTGAAAAGGACAGAACTGTCCAAATTCAAGGGTGTGCGTACCCTCCCACTGCCTCTGCCGTGTTCAACACAGTGTCTCAGAGATGACAGGAAGAAACACAGCTCTGAATCTCTTCCATGTGTGCAAACAGTAGAATAGATCATTTGCTTTCTCTAAAGAGTTAGTAATAAGCATGAATCTCCTACATGCCTAAGAAATCTGGCTGGATAAAATTCTAAGGCAGAATGTCCCCTACAGCCTCCAAGTGATACTGCTACACAGCAGCTGCCAAGGGAATCTGAGTTAACTCTCATCTTAAATACTGCTAATAGTGGGAAAGTGAAGGGTCAATTGTTTCACTTTCCTTTTTATAGCAAAAGGCTATCATAAAAGTCAGGAAATCATAGCTCAGGTATGGCCAAGCATGAATGTTGCAAATACTCCAGAAAACAGTTGCATGTGGTATTTTAAGATCTGGTCTCTGTGGTATCATGAATACAATAAATGACAACACAAAGGAGAGGGTGAAGGGGAAAGAATGCTTATGCAGTCCCTAAGTGCTTGCTGTAATAGGAAGAAAACATTTCTCCTTAACATTTCTCCTTAACAGTTCTCCATTGAATAGAATACTCTGCATTTGACCCTAGAGCTATAGTTTATGATTATACATAACTGTATGCACACAAAGCTGTAACTTACTATTTTAACCTAATGTTAATCTGTTCCTTTCTGTAACCAGATTGGTATTCTACTGTCTGCTGAAAGTCACACTGATACTTACTTTCAGAGTAGGAAATTTAGGTAAAAGAAAAAAAAAGTTGGATTTACTGGAAATGGCTTGACAACAGAATAAAGTAGAAGAATATTTATAACTCTTATTCTTCAGACTAACTTCAGGCTATATGATAAAGAGTAGAGAGGTGACAGCTTAAGGAATTATAGCAGAGGCAGCTGGTAGAATAAAGGTGGTACCTTGGTTTATTTGGAAACACATTTGATACAACTCTTTTCTGATCAGCTACAGTCTTTCACCTGGGGTTGGACAATGAAGGTGTATTACACTGCATCATATGGAGGCTGCTTCACACTAGCAGCATGCGAAAACACCATTGAGTTCACGGCACTGGTTCTCATATTTCTGTGCCATATGGTACCCTGCTCTTTACTAGAGACCTACACAGCCCTATGGGCCTGTTCCTCCAATAATCTCTTTAAAGTTATTCAAATTCATATTGATATGGCTGCATAGGAGTCTGGAAAAGAGTCAAAGACTGGCCAAAGCTGGCAAACTCAGCAAGCAGTTGAAAGGGAAATTTGGCAACCTGCCAGGACTGGAGCTTAATACAAAGAAAGAGAAATGCAGGTCCAGTGCTTCCAATCCACACTTTCAGTCAAACAAATCCAGTGCTTCATACCAGCTCTACACATGATTGAATCATACCGATTGTGCTAAGAAGAATCTTAAAAAATTAACTCAACAGCTTTTAATTTGTATATTTTGATTGCAGAAAGATACTCAGAAAAATCCCGAAGTATCCTGTCACCTATGTCATTTGATACTGAAGAACAAATAATGTTTTTGACAGCTTTTGTTTGGGCTGTGTGTATTTCTCTTGGCTATAAACACTGACACATGAAATCACCCACAGCAAAATAGGTGTTGGCAACTGAAATAATGTTTTAATTACCTGCTTGAATATGTATAGCAGCATCAGTTCTTCTGTTCCTTATTTCCTTGTACTTCCTGCGAGCTTCATATCCTCTCCAGGCTAAAAATACAAAACCATGTGCTGGAAATTACATTTATTTAAGGAAGTGCTACAGAGTCTACAGAGTCAGAGATGTGCTGAAACTTTCATCCCTTCTGCCACAACCACTCCAGCCCCCACTCCCAGTACCTCTTCCCCACCCACCCACATGTTGAACTCTGGGTTCATGACTGCAGCATTCACATCCTTGCAACTTCAAACACCACTTCACTCATCCAAATTTTAATCGTCACCATGTGCTCACTGATGTCCTAATCCAAAAGGCAAAGGTCCATGATAATTGTGCATCATCAGTCAGCACAAGAACTCCCCTTCTCACACAGCTCCCCAAATTCAATATAAGGAAGCCTGCTAGATTACTGGAAATCAGATTTTTATGCCCACCCCATGACTTATGTTATCTGTAAGTCTGGTACACATGAGGAAGGAGAGAGGGAAAAGAGAGAGGGGGCCAAGATACTGCATTTCATCTATGTGCTGCATGCTAGTGTAGACACACCTAACAATATTTTCCATTTGTGCACAGGAATCACATCCAAAATACTAAAATATTTAAATAAAGACATTACTGAATGCTAAGATGACACCTTAGAAGTAAATCAATAATATTTGCTTCAATTAGCTGGAGAGAAAAGTAACTCTGGTTATTTTGATTTCATAATAAATTATTACATATGAATAAATAATGTGCATACAATTTTACAGCTTGAAATGCCAACATACTCAATGAAATAGGGAATGTGAATATTTACCTGACTGTATGGTAACAGCACTATTTTCTCTTTTCTCTTTGACTTTCTTGTACCTCCTTGCTCCAAGCCATCCCTTGATATAGGCTTGCATGACCACCACTCTCCCTATAACTTCTCGCAGGAACAAATTTAACTGTTCTATGTGGTAATACTTTAGAAAAACCTGAAATGGAACAACAAATTCAATATTACATGTGGGTAGTAGCATCACCTATTGTATTTTGCTTTTTCATTAATCTTAGGTCAGCCTATTTTAGGGCACTGTTGCTGGGAAAACTTGTAAAATGCCAGTTCCTGATATATATCTTGTGAATTAAATATTTGCTCTCAGTGTGTTTGCGGAACTTCGTTACTGCACCGCTTATGATTACCCCATTACAAAAACAACAACATATTTACCCCTTTACAATGTAAATTGGTCAGGGGGATGCTTTCATATACCCACAATTTTGAAATACAGACTTTCTTGATAGCGGAAGGATAAATCCTGTAGTATATTTGTTTTTAGACAATATCGTCTAACAACATTCCACTTCAGAAGGCAAATCCTGTGAGTAGTTATACACACTTTACCTGGGTCTTGAGCAGGAAATCTCTCCTTGTTTTTCCTTTGTGCACCATAAAACAACTCAGGATACAACATAACTTTCTTTTCACAGAAGTCAGCCACCCCTTTTTAAACCATGATCAAAGGCTCTTTTATCAAAGAGCCAGAAAATCTCACCTGAAATTCCACAAGTAATGTACTAACCAGGCCAACAGGATGGGCCAGAGCGTGAAGTTTCAGTCGTGCCATGATTAATAGCAGGAGGAGCTTCAGGGGGACAATACCACAACAGACACTGACAGATGTACTGTCCTTACCAAGGCAGCCACGTGCAGAGCACACTTTGGGGAGGTACCCAATGCACCTTTCCTCTTGTAGCATGAACTCAGCTAGCTTGGGAGGGCAGCAGTGTAACCTGGGAGGCTAACTTACTGGAACAAATTCCTTGCTCTTTTCTTCATTTATGCAGTACTTTGCAAACCACTGTTAGACATGTTTTGTGCTAAAAGGACACTATCCTTGATAAATGTTAGCGCATTCTACCTTGGTTTTCCCAAGAATCCAGTTTTCTAATTTAGATTTCTCCAAAATGGCAAGACAGTTTTCTCTGCTACCAAGGGGAGTCTCATGTGCCTTGAAAGCAAGGTAGTAATACCTGCAAAGCCAAATGACAAAGAAAGAGTTGACTCAACAACAAATATATACTTTCACTGTTCTTCTCTAGCATAGAGCTGTATCTCCAGAACTCATGGGCCAAATTCTTACTTATACTCAATACTCTTTCCATAAATCAGCTGTCCTGGACTTATGTTCGAAAATATACATGGCAAAGGGAAATAATTTTTACTAGGGTGGTGACAAGAATCTGCTGCATTGTAGAGATCCCCATCTGGGGTACATATAAAGGTCTTTCACAAACCAGTACAACTTAGGAAATACCCAAGGTTGCTCTGAATTTTTCAGATGAGTGAAAGAACAACAGAGAAAATGAAAAGTGATAGAAATCAGAGTACAAGAAAGGATGGCAAAATAAAACATTTTGCATAATGTGTGTAAAATAAGCACACCATCTACAGAGTGGCATACTTCTGCACAGTTACATATGCAAGCTATACTTGCAAATCTGCAAGTCTGCTGAACAAGCAGTTACTACCTGGTATTCAGTGGACCTTTACAGATTTCTGAGTGGGAGAAAAAGTCAAATAGTAATATCCAAGAAGGAGAAAGACACCAAAGATATGGTAATTCATGACCTGAGGTCCGTTTCTCATGAGAAATGCCAAGAGAGGGTATTCCATCAACAGAATCGTTCAGTATGTTAGTTACTTGCATTGCTCATTTTTCACAAAGAAATGTAAGTGGCCTTGGCATTCTTTGGGAAACAGAGGTCCACTTAAGAAGTCCGAGGGTTCTTGAGCTTGTAACAAGATCACCTCCATCAATGGCACCTAGGTAATTTCCATTTTCAGTATGACTAATAGAATGACTGCAGATATTCAGTCTGCGAAGAGAAAGGCTAGTACTAGTAGGGCAGGCAGTACACAGTCTGTATTAGTGATAATGACTGAATATTGATGCTGAGAGGCTGCTACTGTGTGCGAAAAATAAAGATTAGTTTACAGTAAAAACAACTCTCATATCAATCTTAATTTACAGAAGATGCTCAGACTGCCTGAATACTCACCTGTGTTTCATACCTCTGGAAGAGGTCATATTTATGCATAATTAAAACAATTGGCATTGCTACCTTATCAACAAGGATTTTTACCAATGCTGACGGTTAAACAAAACTAGCAGCTATTTTAAGGAAAAAAAGTGAACTCCTCTTCATATGAATTTAATCATTTTTAATATGCAGAAGGATTTCTGTGGTTATGTAAGTCATTAGGCATCGTGTCTTTTTTCTGTTTGATTGGGACAAACAATTAATGGAATGATTACAATGAACTTTAGTGGCCTTCAGATCAGGCCCATGGTAAACAACATTGACTTTTGTTTTGTTCATGTTCCCTTGTTCACATGAAATGAACAGCCCCTAACAATTATGTGAAATAAAATTATGGTGCAAATAGTTAATGAAAAAGGGATGTAAACATGTTTGAACTGAGCAGACATGAGGAATGACTGCAACAAGCACTGCCTGTAAAGCCACCATGCGTTTGTGAAGGATGTTTTTACAGTATTTAAGTCACTATTGCAGACAATTATGCTACGTAACAGCAAGACCATGGACAGTTAGTTTAAAAATTTAAGGTTATTTTGCCACAAGTACACAGCTAGATGGTAGCAACTGCCACCTCATCTCTCATTTATGAACCAACATGTGTCTTCTTGGTCTTTATTAAGTTACACTTCTGCAGAAGCTTCTCTATTTACTTCGTGTTTGAAAGGAATTGGCAGGTTCAGCAAACTGTTATCCTAATTATTAGCATGGGGAAGAACCATCATCTGTTCCTTGAAATAAAGAGAGGAATCTGACCAGCGAACCTCAAAGACAGATTCCTCTGCAGCCACATAGAGGCAAGAAAAAATCCTACCTCATACTGAAGAAAATACAGAGAAGCAATTATAAAGAATGGAAATAGACTTTTAAGGCAATACTTTTTTTTTTTTATCAGGAGAATATGATTTTCAAATATTAGCTCCAGTTAATCTCTAGAGATTAGCTCCAGTTGTCACAAGAAAGAAAAAAGAACCACTAAAAGTCAATAAAGATCAAAGGGGAACAAAATGATGTCTGAAGGAAGAAGCACTGGAATCAGTCCTGGACCAGAGACATAGATACTCACCAAGTGGAAACATTGCCCACTCTGAATAATGATAGGAGATTATGTATTACCAAGTCAAGGTTTTTAATGCAGTAATTTTCTCAATAAGATGATATTGCAAATTCTTTAACCAAGTCCTTCAAAATACTAACAGTCATGGCATTTAGCAGGTATGGAGAAATGTGGTGGATTTAAAAGAAAAAAAGCACATTTCCTCCACTTTATTACTCAACTTATTGATGTCTGTTTTCACAAAACAAACAACATTCCAAGTTGCACTAATAAAACTCAGATTTAAAATATACATACCCCAAACAATTTGCAATAGTGTGCAATTTTATCACATGCTTGGCAGATATGTCAGGGAAGTTGCACCGATTATGAATTGCTTTTTGATTCAAAAGCGTTCAGATAGCCTTGTCATTTATACATATGCATAACTTAAGCAGTTCATTTCCTTTCTTAGAAGGAAGGATGATTCAAGTCAATGCTAATATCAGTTTTCTGCTTGTTCATACATCTTTTAAGACATGTTATAGTTTAACACCATTGAACAGTTTTTAGATAGCACTAATTCAATAAAATAGTCAAGGAAACCCCCGTAATTTTTAAACCTTACTGTTTTATCAATGACAAGCAAATGCTTTGTTTTCTACACACTGTCTGTTTTCATGATTAAATCACCAACTACAAATGCACACGTAATTTGACTTTATGTGCTCACTGTATCATAACATACCTCATGCCATATAGGGTCAAAAAACTATTCTACCAAATCTAAGATCTTTGTATGGCAATAGACCAGATTCAATATTTTGGAGGAAGGTAAAATGTTTAACCTTAATGTATCTGGTGAAAGTTTTAAAATATTATACGTGGTGAAATGGTAGTGAAAACCAAACCTGTGGGTGAACTACAACTATGTTCATGTTGATTTAGTGGCCTAATTACATTTCTATCATACTTATGTAAATCCACTGTACTGAGATTACAGAGAGCGACCTCTGTTTACATCATTTCACCAACAGAAGAAATCAGATCCTTAACTGTAGAAAGGTAAGGCTAAAAATATTATTCATTTCCACATGGGATGAAAGTTTCACAACTCTACTTTTTTATTTCCACATTTGTTTTTGTTCTTCCAACAGAAAATACCATGGTCCAGAACACTGTAGTGATCTTCTAGGTTAAACCAATGTTTTTATGTCTATTTAAAAAAAAAAAAAACTAGTCCTTCATGTGTTGTTACATCAACACAGAAGGTCTTAATGAAAGAGCAATGAGCAATTTAGTTTTACCAGAAAAATACAGGTAATTTAATTGTAACTGACACTAGATTTATATTCAGACATTCATATTATGTCCTAAATGCACAAAAATACTCTTGAAGGACATACACTATGAAATCTACCTTGAAGTATTTTGAATTCAAGATAAAGAAACAATTTTACACCCTGTTTTGGAAATAAATACAAGGGTGAAAGAAAGACTTAATATAGAGAAGAAAGAATGATAGTCTTACTCCCGAGGCAGCTTGCTAAACTGGCTGCAGGTTAAAGTAATGCTGTTCCTGGTGCTTAAATAAGGTACCATCTAAATGGGATCTTGGCACTGTTTTGCTACATTTAAATATAATAATAGCCATAAGGACTCTTACAAACAACTTTGCATGAGATTGGAGACATACTGGTGGACATGAACAAAGGATAAAGTTGGTAGGATTTTCTTCTTCTGATGCGCATGGTAACTCTTACTAACAATCCTGAGTATCTGAGTGACTACAGAAAAAAAATTATCCTGGTCATAATTAAGAAACTGTAGTGTTTCTGTGTAACTGGTACTACTGTTTTAAGTACTATATGATTTCATTTGTTTTGAAGTAAAGACAATAAATCTTTAAGTGCCATATCTGTGCAAAAACATTATTTTTTGAGCTACCCGTTCTGCTTGAAAATTCCCTAAACATGAAATATTCAACTATGTTTCCTAAAAGCATTTGACTAATCACATTCCCAGTAGCAGTAAGAGAGAAGTAATTTCCCCTCAGAAGAACTGATTTCTCAGCTGATGAAACTCTGTTTGAAATTATGTATTTCTTAACCAATGGTTCTTATACTGCTCTACAAACTATCCTGCACGGACGTTGATAATATTCTTGTGCAAAACATACATTAGAGTGGAATTAACTGTACTTAACGGTAATTAGGCATAAAAGAAAGTTTTTTAAAAGTTGAATTTATCCCCAGATAAACAATTGCAAAGCTAGGACATGCAGACTTAAGGTTGAAGACATCCAAGTATGCTAAGGCATGGAAAACTTCAGAATGATGCCATGTGTTAACTATCAGATTATGGTCAAGACATTTTAGTGTTGGTGGTTTTAGCTTAGATAAAATGATTGCAAACGAACAGTTCAATTTCTCTCCTCTCCAACTCTTAATGGTGAACTGTGGAAGTGATCACTGAAGAGCATTTAAACAGCACCATTAACTACTGTAACAGCGTCTCTTACTAAAGTTCCCTTTCCATTCCAGACTTAAAGTCAGAACCAGCTCTACACAATTATGTCACCAAAGTAATGATTAACCATTTTTCTCTTTAAAAAGAATCTGTACTAAAATATGCTGGCCTGAGGTGGAAAATGGACAATGATATGTGAAAAGCTTGAGGTGTGAGAAGGGAAAAATCCCTTCCTAACAAGAACCCCCTCAGCCTCGCAAGGGGTATTCTCAATGTTCTAAAGGACATTTGTTTCTTCTCAGCCCTAGAGTTGGAAAGTTAAAAAAAATAATAATATTAACAACCACCATGTTTTTGAGCACTGAAAGAGCCTTTCAATAACTTTCATAAATTCCTAATTTGAATTGCTTGTATCTTACCTCTTTCAGAAACTTTCCCAGTAGAATTTATAAAATTAATTACATTGAACTCCATATTGAGAGTATAAATCAAAAAATGTAACTGAAAAATGACAGAAACATCTACAATACTCTTAAAAAACACCTATAATACTCGTCAGTAAAAGATACCTAACACATGCTGTAAATCATCATATAATCACAGATCAAGGAAATACTCCCAGGAAAGCATAATTTAGTCTTTTCTGTATATATAATTTGTAAGGGATTGTCAGACTTTTCTCTCCCAGAGGTTTTGGACCTTCTCTACCCTGCAACTCTTTACCAGTGTTCTGTGGATGACAGGAGTCTAGAAAGCAGATGTGGAAGACACAGTAGATTATCATATGTGAAGTGTACAGAAATAGTATACAGATCTGGTGAAACCTTAAAACCACTAAAAGAAATAACAAACGCTTCCATGGATTATAGTAAGATCAAAATACATAGGTTTTCCAAGTTTTGTCTCCAAAAATCACTGGAGGATTTCGGTACAGATTAGACTCAATGTTAAAAAGTTTGCATTTAGAATGTACCATTGTAAGAGTAAGCATTTATTTTTCTCTATAGCAAATCTGTTCACTACTAATTTAATTCAGTGCTTCCCTGATTTTTAATAATAAACAAGACAGAAGAGATGTCAGAAGAAATGCAACACAGAGAATTTAGAGACTGTATTGGTACCAGGTGTACCAACAGTGACCTTATGCAAATGCGCTCTGTGAGATTGAAAAAAGCAGAACCAACCTTATTGGGATCATTGTTACAGTAAGACCACTGGTATTGTCACGAGTGTATGATCTGAATAACATCACCTGGCTATTAAAAAGAAGGTGGCACTCATAGGAAAAGCGCACCCTGCATCCTAATGCTGTACAAAGAACTTTAATGCAGAATGTAAACTGGCAGAGAAGTACAAAGAAAGAAAAAAATACAATCCTTATATGAAACTTGTACAAAACTTCTCAACACACTCCTGTGTGCTTATGAGGCACTTGATACCTGACAACATTTAGCACCACTAGACTCTCAAGTCTCTTATCTTTCAACGCATGATAGAGTATATGCTGCATTACAAAGACCGTATACAGCTGGGGGATATGTAGCAAGCACACACCAGGACATTACATCACATCATGTGAAATTCCAGGGGCCTGGGCACTGGGATATAGCAAGGAGTGTCTCATCTAGTGGGACTTTCAATGCAGGTCCCCACTAAAAAGCACACCTCCCTCAGCTGCTGTGCAGTGCGTGGTCCCTATGTGCCCCTGCAAGCCAGGCACACCTGGCTACCTGAACAGATTAATAACCTGTGTCTGAAACCTGGGATTCCAGCCTGAGAAAGGGGACATGGTGCTGTCACAGCAAACACATAAGACAGACACATGACGGTATGGGGTGTGAGACAAGGCCAGTGAATTGCCTAAGACTTGATAAGTCCACAGTGTTTACAGGGGCTGCAGATTACATTTTCCTACTTGAAGTAAAAGAATATGTTTGTTTATATACATAAAACAGATGATTGTACCCTTGGCTAAAGTACCATTGCATGAATGAGTTACAACTAAGTCCTCTCCTCACCACCTGTTTTTTAACCCAATACACTAACTTCCAGGTTTGCAACACTGTGAAATCATCTGTTCTACATGAAAACAGAAGACAGTAAAGAGTAACATTTTGGAGCTTTATCTTTTGTTTACTTCCCACCTGATAAACCCTGAATGGTACTGTTGACTGCCTTTGACTGTTTTGTCCTCATATTTCCTGCTAAGAGTTTACAAAACAGCATTATTGAACCAGCAGATAAGAAGCACACCTATTTGTTTAATAACATCAAGGGAGAAAAAGTGCTGGCTCATCCATTTTGTTGTTAAGTTACTCAAAAGGATCAAAATACCAATTAACTTGCTCGCTTAGAAAATCTTTGATATCCTCAGATTTACTGACATTTTGAAACTCTTGTTCCTACTTGCCTAATGTCTTTTTGATTATGAACAAAGAAGTGCCAATCTGTTTAGCATTTGACCTGTTTTCTCAAACATTTTTATGTATTCAACTACTTACTTCCTAAAAACACTTGACTAGTCATGGCTCTAAGTGGAAGAAAAAATGTTTCCTCTTCTACCTTTTTTAAGCAGTGCTCGTCATTTTTTTCTAGAGTATAATGGAACAGAATTTGTTTAAAAATAAAGCTTTTACTGAAAAAAGGAGCAAGAATAACGCCTCCCACTCCTCAGTTATATTCTGAACTCAGTCAGAAAGCCATCTATGCTGGTGGTCAAATTGCTAGATCTCTACCCACTTCCCTTGTATTGACTTTCTTTCCTGAAGGAATTGCACCAGGTTGAACTAAAAAGGTGGGGAGTATCCAACAAGAAGTTAAACACAACTTGCCTTTATCTGCAGGAACGGAAAGCTACAGTTGATGCTGCTTTTATTACCATTACTTTTCAAGGTTGTACTCAAATTCAGTTCATTTTTAAATGAGAAAATTCTTCTGATAAGAGGAGGCCTAATTTCCTCTCAATTTACACTAATTTCAGTGGAGTTAATCTTTGTTCACTTATGTGTAAATTGGATAAAAGTTAAGGTTAATAATTCCCCTTTCAGCCTCTTTGGGATGTTGCAAAGATGTGTTAGTGATCACAAAAATTAATCTCTTTATTAAAACTGCTTTCGCATGGTGTGACCTTACTAAAATTAGTCATGTAACACACAAATGGAAGGTGGGGGGAAATCATATCTGAGAATGAAATTGCTTTGATGGACAAATGAACACGTTAGTTATCCTTCCTCAGATATAAATCTGTTGTGTATTTCTGTTACATATTAATTTAGCATACTAATATATTACAAATCAGAAAATTTCTTAATTTTTAAAAATGAATTGATTAAAGTTTATTCTTCAACATTTCTCAGTGCAAGGACCACAGATACACAAGCTCAAATGACTGATTTACACACATGAATATACTCGGTCCCTGGGTTTTTAGAAAGGCCTGTGAAACTCTGTCTCTTCTTTCTCAAAACCATAATCAGCTACTTCCCTCTAGCATCATATGAATGATTTGTTTTCAGCAGATTCATTAACTCTGTGTTGTCTGAATGAGCAATCTCCTGTACAGAAGATATCACTAAAGGCTTGATTTAGCCATTTGCCACTTGTTCCTACTGTTGAAGGGCTGACTGCTTGAAGGCACTACTTCTGTTCCATTATTATCAGCCTTACAGACTGGTAAGCAGTAAACACTACACACAAAAAAGTGTATTTTAGCTCTAGAGGAAACCATAATGACACTATAAACCTTATTTCCTGAATCAGATTTAAAACCTCTTGACACATGGATTCTTTCAGTATTAAAGCTAGTACACAGTAGCCATGACAAGGGTTCATGTCAACAGAGATCTGGTTATAATTCATAATAACTCCAAGATACGTGACTATGAGGAAGCTGTTACGAGGAATATTCTTAAGTCAGAGATCTTTCTTGCACATGAATATATTTTTTTCCAGTTACAACACTACATTCATTACTAGGCTTATTTCAACATACAGACACAAGCTCTTGACCTTTCCAATTACTACTCTTGATCCTGAGCACAAGTTGCTTTTTCATTTGAATTTACACACTTCCTGAGATAACAAAGAACTGGGGAAAAGTTGGGGGGAAGGAGTGAGAGGAAAAGGAATAAAAAAGGTGTAAAAGAGAAAAGGGACAGGGAGTGGTAAATATTTTTACATAATGAGCCTCCATAGGAACTACCCCAGTATGACATAGATTTGAAATCACGCCTTAGATTTTTCTAGTATGACTCCTGTATGCACTAAAGGATGTAAAAAAATCAAATTTGATAAGTTATTCACAAAAATATTTTAAACCATTTTTTACAATGTGTTATATCTAAAATCAATATTGATGAAAATTTCTCTAGAATATTCCTAGGCTTTTTTTTTTTTTTTTATATAACTAACATTTTCAAGCTTGAAATTAACACTCTCATCAGACAGGGTTTTTTTTAAAACAAAATTTTTATATCAGTTCATTCTTAAGCATGTGAATCTTATTCATATGATGGCTGAAGCTCACTGACCTTCCAAATCCTTTTATTATCTGAGCATGATGCACATTTTCACATGTTGCCTCTACTGAAGGAATCATGGAGACAGTCTTGCTACTGAATACTAAGTGCTCACTGCTGGTCTCACACTGACTTTTCTCCATTAGAGCTCTCAATCTGTCATGTAGTCTTTATCTGATAGTTACTACTGTCATTAGAGAATCAGGCCACACATGTACAAACCAACGTTTGTAGAACCTTTCGTAATTAAACTTAGAATGTATTTTACTGAATGGAGCTTTAAAACAAGAGCCATGTTATAGAATTCTTACCTTTTCACAAACTCTTCGAAAAGGATGCGATGAGAATATCCTTTTTGACGTATTTTGACAGTTTCCAGAATTCCAGTATATCGTAGCTGCAGTAGAACTCTCTCATGAGAAAATGTTAGTGCTTCTCGATCATCATTAGGTTTAATGCAGCGGATAAAGTGAGGTTGTCCAACAACCATTTTGGATAAAAGATCCATCAGGGAATACTAGTGAGGAAAAAAAAGGATATAGAGACTTATCAAAAATTGCAATGCAACTATATAAGCAGGAAATATATATTTGTAAACAATATGGAATGATTGATTATACGCCAATTTGTAACATTAATGTTAATCCATATTAAAAATTTTTATGAATTTTTAAGTTTTTGTCTAAAACCAGAACCTATTAAAAGTGTTCAATTGTTAAAAACAAATTATGATTCTAGTTTTTATTTCTCACCCCTTTCTCTTCATCTCTCCTTATATTACATTTCTGTAGTTTAAGAAGGCCCATATTACACTTTTTAATTAACAAGTGTCCTAACTATAATTCTACTGTAGGCACATTGGATCAAACAAATATCCCCAACAGGAGAACAGGCTTTATTGTGAAACAGGCAATCATAAAAAAATCACAGAAAATCATCGGGAAAGGGATTGCAAGAAGTCATCAGCTCAGTCCTCTTCCCACAGAGAGTACTGGATGTATCAGTATCATTTCAGACACAACTCTGTCTAATCTGTTTTTCAGAATCACTGATATAGACTGCATAACCTCCCTGGGTAAACTACTGAAGTGCCACATTACTGTAACTATTCATAATGTTCTTAACAGCTAACCTAAATCTTCCAGCTGAAATGTGGGCTGACTACTTCTTGCCCTATCCAACCTGAATATAGAAAACAATTTAGTCTATTGCATTTTACACTAAAACGAAAATATTGGTGCTTCTGCTCTATCCTCACCTCATTATCCTATTGTTTGATCAGTATTTGCTGCAAATACACTCAATTTGAAGTTGCATACAATTCCAAACTGACTGGATCTGGGTGTGGTCACTTGACTGCGGGCTGCATTCAGATCATGGTGTATTTTCAGACTCACTATGTTTTAATTTTTTTTAGTCCCCACACAGCTGACATGTAGGTCTTTGCAAGAGCACACTCATGCTATACTAGACACCATGGTGATCCTTCTTGAGCAGGGGGCTTGGTCCAGATGACCTTCAGAGGTCCCTTCCAACCTGGCATTCTGTCATTCTGTAATGATACCTCCAGGTTCCCAAGTCTGGATACTTGTCCTTCTATTCTCCACACTGGGGCAACACCTCAGTATATATCAGCTGCCCCTGCACCTTTTTTTTATATTACTTTGCATGGAAAAGAAAACTGGTATTCATACATGGCATGAAGCTTTGACTCACACTGGCACGCACAGCACTGTGTGCTTCCCCCATTACGCATGGTGTTATTGCAGCCCAAGGACCAACTACTCAAAACTTTTCTGTCTGTAATGACTGCAAGAAAATAATATCAACCAACAGACTTCAACTGGCATGAGGGGTTCCTGACTCCTCATCTGCCTGTTCCAACAGTCTCACTGCCTTCTCCTTACCTGTTTGATTTGAACACGCTGGACTACTGCTAAAAACTTAACAATCTGTCTGATTTATAACAGTGCTTGCAAAAGATGGATTGTTTTCATTATTATAAATGCGAAATCCTAGCCTTTAAAAGTAGGTATGCCTGAGCTGAAGGCCTTAGTAATGGCAACTATTTGCACAAAATCAGTCTTCTGTTCATAAAAAGGCCTTTTCTAGACCTTCAGCATTTTAGATGGAAACAGTCTAGATTCTAGATCCTACTACCAGTATACTCTGGTGACACCAGAAAAGAACCAGTATGAGAAAAGAAAAAGAAAAGGAGTAAAAGAGAATTTACAGGCTACAAAGGCCTCACAATAGAAAAATATTCTCTTATCTCTTTGATCTCACAACCCCACAAATATTTCCAAGATATCTGCTGTTCTTATCAACAAATTATTTGTCTAAAATTTAACTTTTGTACCCTAAAATAGGAAGCCATAGTTTGTCGCTTCATGTTAGTTGTTTCCTCAGGGTGTCGCATAACCTCCATTGTGTCAACCTGGAAAACAAAACTCAGATGTTAGAGGTGTTCCAGAAACACTGCAAACCCACCACACCTCATCCATGAGAGTTAGGTATGATTTTTCTTATGCTCATTCTTTCAGATGTGAATACTTCAGAGTATTCAGGGCTGAGAATTCTATGGCCGTAGCAGAAATCGCTCCTTTCTAAACAGCTTGGCATCCCAAACTCATTCACAAAGCAAGAAACCGTATTTCATGTTTGTCTTCCTACATGTTAGACCACTGTCAATGCATTTATTTACTAAGTCTTCCTAGACTGACAGGCTCTTCTGGTTAGGGGGTGATTTCACACTTTTGTCACGATAGGATATTGCTAGGCCAACGAAGCAGCCATCAAGATGCAATGCCTTATGAATCGATTTCTAAAAAGCCTTCCTTAATCTTGTTATCATTGCAGTGAACTTCATCAGGTCTTATTTTCTATATAAGAAGAGTTACTATTTTTGTAATGACCTGGAAGTAAATTATCAAAAAGCTGCCTCATTTTGCTTACATGTGGAAAAACGTACTTGTCAATTAAGAAGTAACAAACAGAGTAGGTAACCACAGAGTGTATGTCTTTTCCTATCTGGTGTTGTATTTACCATTAATTACTTTGAATTATCACTTTTGATGCCAAGAATTTCAGCAGTCTCACCCAGCTGAACTGCCTTCAAATACCACTTTTTCAGCATTTCTGTAGAGATCACAAGAGTTATTTTTAGAGGATATACATGGACAGCAAACATATTGCTTCTTGTATATTTTAGTTATATTGTCAGTACAGCTGTTCTTATCAAAATGAAACCAGAATTTATGAATGAGTATAACCATGGTTACCAATCACAAGCAGATTGTGTTGCTATATTACAGATCAACAAAATTAAAGAAAATCAACCAGCATCCTGTTTGCATGGAGCATTAACAACATTTTAGCATTCACTTGCATTGTGGTAGTTTACCATCTGCTCTGACCAGGTGGCATTTGTATAAACCAGATAATGCTGTTGTCAGCACCTGTGCTACATTTCCTGGACTTTGCTCCATATGATCATTTCCAAAACTGACTGACTTAAGACCATTCTACTGAACACTAAAAGTAATTGCTGAAAGATTACAGTTTTCAATAAAGTAGCTGTGTGTCTTACCTTCAGGAGACATTTAGGAGACTGCATGCAAAATATAAAGGAAATTAAGCACTAAGTAGTAATAGATCAAGAAAATGGATTTTGTGTTGGGGAAGAAATCAAAACAGAAAACTGTGAAGACAAGATTCAAAATAGTGATGGTGCAAAGGGAGACAGATTTCCATACGGGCGACCATAAAAATTTCAGTATGGTTTTGTAATCTGTGATGTTTTAGCCCAAAGTGGTGTACATGCACTAGTACACATCTCAAACTAATACATGAGAGAAAAAAGGACGCAGCTTGATTTCAGTTTTAAGGGTGTTAACGGAAAACACTGAAATATATGCCAGTAAAAAAGCCTTATCAGCACAGACAACATCTAACATCTTAAGAGGTCATGTGACAAAGTAAACATCAATGACCTAAGTCAGAACAACAGGCATGTCCATGGGGAAGGATATGGGAGTGTTTCAAAATTATCTTAGCAAGACAACTGCATTCTGCACATTGATATCTAAATCTCTGGTAAAGGTCAGGTAGAAGACAAAAGCCATAAGCAGTGAAAACTGACAGTAAGTTCAGAATAAATGGTAACATTTAATGTTAGAAGACAGACAATTGAATCACAAAGAACACCAACAGCAAAACATTGTTTTCAATGTGTTTCACTGTAGTGAAGCCCAAGTACCCATGAATTTGAGCATCTAAATTGGATTCTTTGCTGTTTAGAAAAGCATAGACTCCTAATGATACTTGCATTGGAGTTTCAGCACTCATGATTTCCTAGCCACACTTGGAATATCTGCTGTCCAATACAGGGTGAGCTAATGCTCCACCTTTCGGGCAGTATGATAACATGAGCATCTCCTTTTCACAGCTACTTATTGTCACCAAACTGGTAGAATCTTATGATCTTTAAGACTGCTACTCTGTCAAATATGGTTTACTACAGTCTGCTGGGTTCAAAAGGGTTTTATTTTGGTTTTGTTTGGTTTTGCAGGGGGAAGGGAGTGGGCAGACAGAAAAACAGATGGTCAGAAACATTCACAAAGGAGGATGTAAAATAACTTTTCTCCGAAAAACAGGCTACAACCAGTATTGCGAGATTCCTTTTTCTGTGGAGTTGTAAAGTCAGACCTGTGAAATCTGTAAGGACTAGGACAAATTTCAAAATCTTCTTGACTAGAAACATCTGAAGGTGGGTTTTCTTTGATAGAACATTGAAGCTGGGGAGATTTTGCTGTAAGAATTTTAGAAGTTTTGTCTCTAGTTAATTTATAACATTGTGAGTATATGAAGTTATGTGGTTTTATGGTAGGGCAATAATCACGTGTACAACAGGCAACTGGCTTTATCATAACTGTCTTGTCAAAAATGATAGAACATAATAAGAACATCATGATATAATCTTGTGTTTTAAATCACTAGCTGCTCTTTTTAAGCTAAATTGAAGAATAGTCCAACAGTTATGTCACATTTTTACATGACAGTAGTCGTGACGTATATACATTTATGTGATTACAGCTGAAATGGAAAACAGCTGACCTAGAAAAGACAAACTGTTCCACCACTAAAAGGAATTGCTTCTAATAGTTTTGAAACAATATTACAAGAATGATTTATGATATCATGTCACCTTATGAGGTCACTGGAAATTATTGTTTTCACATATTGACTACACCTGATGTTGGCATGGTATGAAATAGTATAAAACTGATAAATACATTAAGCAAAAAAGCTCATAAATTAAATCATAAGTAAAAAAATCCAAACTTCCAAACAAAATTATGGCACTTTTGGATTTGTTTTATAAAGTGTAAAATAGTAATTTAAAATATTTTTTCTGAAGTTATAATTTCATAAAACTTGTAATTATATTTTTTTCAGCTAAAAACTATATCAATTAACATTTTCTGAATAGCGCTGTAGTTCTTAAGCATGTCTTTTAACTACTTTTTTAAAAAAGTGAAGGGTGAATAAAGAACACTTAAACACTACTTAGTATAACTGAATGTGTTTATTAAAGCTCTAAAAGCGAACTGCTCTATTCCATTCCAGCTGTAGCAATAAAATGCATGCTTACAAAGCTTCTGCTGTTATAAGCTGGATGTGGAAGACAATGTTTGTATAATACAAGAAAATTGGACAGACCATAATCTGTCCTTCAACACTGAAAGTGTTTATACCAGAAAGGAAATAAATCTCTGAAATTCAAGTCTGTGTTTGCAGGTACAGCAAAGGATATAGATGTATGGGTGACTCACATGAATTACTGCATCTACATTTGAGCATGAGCTCCTTATAATAGGAGAAAATGAAAAAAATAAATAGAAAACCCAAAATATAAAAGGCTGTAGACTTTTGAACAGTTGATGTTATCACATTTGTTTTTAAAAATTATTTTTGTTTGTTTTGTAAAACAAGCAAACAAAAACAACAAACAACTGACTAAGCAAACTTTAACTCCCTGAAAGTGGGGAGGAACTGTAGATGCTATCAACTCAAGGCTCAACAGTTTTCCTCACATATTAAGTGAGCTCAGTTGGCAACACTATTAACTGCCACAAAATCATCCCATCCTTTTGCAATTATGCCACGTACTCTTATGACAAAATCCAACAGCATTTAAATTTCACAGTCATTCATTTAACTCTCTATAAGGAATAGCAGTTTTGCTGAGTGGTTCTTTTCTGGTCATTTATCAGTTACAAATGTTGCTTGTTTTTTTGATTTTTAGGTTATGCTGAAGAGGAATAGATCATTTTGCTATTTTGCCTTTCATATGGTTAAATACACTAAAAAAATGTTACCTAATTAAATCTTTTTCTAGGCTAAAAATTGTCAGAGGAAAACCTTGAACCCACTGAAATCAAGAGGAATATTGCTATTGATATCAATGTTAACTGAGATTTTACTCCAGAATTTTAAAGATTAATCAGTAGTAAAGTGATTCTTCACTGGATTCTACAGTAAGGTTCTCACCAAAACTAGAAACTGTGCTTCCAACTAAGGTACGTTTTCTGATTTTAAGATAGACTCTAACTTGGTAAGAGCTCTACTATATCAGCTCCACATCAGCTAAGCATTTGAACCATAATCTCACTGTACTATTTCATAAGCAATTACATCTCTTCAAAAGGACCACTACTAACCTTGATACGCCCAGCACTAAGCTGTGAAGGCAAAGACCTAGATGCTGCTGTCACTCTGGCTCTTGCCTGTGCCAAGTTACCTGTTTTAAAAAAAAGAAAGAAATACTGCAAAAACTGTTCAAGAAGCTTAGCAGGGAAAAATTCATATGGTGAAAAATCAGCTTGCACAACAGTAGTAAAAATTGCAGGCCCCACTACACTTCTTCCCCACCCAGCTCATTACTAACTGTGCCTTGCAGAGCATTCAGCATGAGCATGACAGAGTTGATTTAAAAGGGAGGAAAAAGTCAGTGATAAGGTGGCATGTCACTGACCTTAGCTACTGAGCTGATGAAAACAACGACAGCACAAAGGCATACAACTCAATCACTAGTAATCAATTTCTCTGTGACTCATTCAGAGATTTAAAAGAGAAAAAGACAGCAGAAACAATCTTGTTTCTATGAAATCATGTGGATCCTGAAGTGTTTAGACATCATCTTAAGCTCACAAAATAATGAAAGAGATGAGAAAATGATAAGACGGTATCTTTTCTTGACCTTTTGACATATAGGCCTACTTAATCCCCAATCTTATTGTCCCTTGGGGTTTTTAAAGACTGACTCAATTCCTCAGGCAAAAACATTCTGTGGTGTAAACTAAAAGATGAGTGCCTTTTTTTTTTGCTTTGTTTTTAATTGTACAATATGACGTGTCCTAAACTTTTTCCGCTGTACTTGCAGAAAGCCAAAGTCATCATAAAAGAGCTTTTCAAAATAAAGGCTCAGAGAAGAGAGAGGAAGTGATATGGGCCTGTGCATATGCAAGACACTCTGTATATTTCAAAGTTTTAGCAAGTCTAGCACAAGATGTCCAAATGTTTTCTCTGGCTATATCTTCAGAGGCTAAACTGTGATTAATAGCATTGAAAGAACCCTTTGAAGCAGGATTGGTGACATCAAAGCCCTAATCCATGGGTGGCAGGATTTTTATAATGAGTGGGAAGCATTTTAACACATTTCAAAGGATTTACAGCATGAATAAACAATAGGCCTCTGCAGATGTACCACACACCTTTCAGAACCAGAACACATAAATAAGTGTCCATTTTAATTTAAATGTAAATAAAGTGTTAACACTTCTTTCAGATGCTAAGTGCCTTGTTTGCATCAACTCCAGTGTTTAGCTATTTGCTTTACAGAAAGCCAGTAACTCTAAACAGTCTTCAGAGTTTTGATAAACTATGTATTACATAACTAGTAAGGAGGCAGGATGGGAGAAACAAAAACCAAGAACACTTAATCGCTGGTAGTTATTCCATACAGAAGCTGAGCAAACAGTGTCCGCGTACCACTGAAGGGAACTTTTGCTCTTCTCTGTGAACACTGAAAATACCAAGCTCCTGAAAAAGTCTGGGGGCCAACAGTGAGAAACACTGCAATGACATTCTTTAGAGCAATTCAAACATTCTGTATTCATTTTCAAAAGTATTTCCCTTTTAAGATGCTGGCATTAAGATTGACACACAGAAGGTATGTCCATGATTTTGGAAACTGCTTTAGGCTATAGTGTTAACGTTTATGAGAACTGCAACTCTGTTTTGAAAATCTTGTGTTTGTATACATACATGCATACTTACACGTATTTGTATTTTGAAAATCACATATATGTGTATATATATACATATATGGTATGGTACATCTCTCTAAGGTTAAAATTAGGATTTTAATGAGCAAGTAGTTGGCAAATATATTTTTCTCTTAGGTATAATTTTGATATTTTTCTATGTAAGAAATTGATTATTTGAGCCCTTTTTTTTGGATAAAGTAGAAAATCTGGAAAGGTTGTTTTGGCTATGCTTCAGGTTAGCAATCTGAGTCTTCTTTATGCTTGAAAGCCTTGCACTGGAGAACTGATGACACTATATGGGGCAAAAAGAAGAAACAAATCTGATTCAGATTGCTTAAAATGACTAAAATTTTGCAGCATTTTATAAAAAGTTACAAAGCTCTAATAACCAAACAAAATATAGAATGATAATATAGTTGCTCAAGGTTTGCCATACTCACAGCTGGCACTAGGTTAATAACTAATACCCCTGAGCTCTCCCTGAACTCCTCATGCAAAACTAAAACTACACTTCAAATTTCTGATTTGGCACAATGTTTTTTTTTTTTTTTAAATTTAATTAATCAGAAGTCTTTCATGACTTCACTTACTAAAAGGAAACTAACATGTGGTCAGTTCCTACTTCAAAAAAAAAAAAAAGAACCCTCTACATATCATGAATTTGTTAATTAAGTTAATTCTTTCTCAGGAGTAGGCTGGAACTACATATTTAGGTCATATTCCCAATTCCTGCAAGTCCTGTGGTAGTTGACTAATTCCAGTTTGGCTGCAGTAGTTTTCAAAATTTCTTCAAATATATTTATATAAAACATGCTATTATTTTCAGTGCTGTAATTGATGTTCAGAAGATAAACTTTTGTATTTATAGGCAGAATGGGTCACAGCAACAAAAAAACATCAGGTACATTCTTTGTTCTTTACATTTTTTTCTATATTTTTTTTCTTCAGCTGGCCATATTGCTGTCTGTTTTCATTGTAACCGAAAACAAAAATTCTGATTACATTTTAAATGTTTGTAATCTGGTAGGAGAGTTTTGAGTTGACCAAGTCAATTGCTGCATTTCGCAGAGAATTCTAGCATTAGTTTCATCTGAGCATCAGCTTTGGATATCTTTCCTGTTACTTGCTCCAAGGAAGAAGCTTTTTCAAAACAGAGATTTCCTGGTTTTCTTAGCGTTATTCAGAAGTCTTCCCCTAGAGTTCTGACATGAACATGCTTTTATAGGAGATTTCAGCTTAATATTTGCCAGTTAGACTGTTCATTTCAGAGCAATTGCGTGCCATATACCTAAAGTGTGAGACCTATACGCGATGCCTGAAACAAATGCTGAATCCCGTCTGGCAGTTTATGGTAAGTACAGTCAAGCTAGTGCTCATTCACCTCCAGGACTGATTTATTTGCTTTTTTTTCAGTGGGTGTGAAACTGCTAGTTGCTCCCTAAGTTAGTTGCTCCAACAATACTGTATTACCTGATAGTTATATTCAATATCCCATGCACTTCCAAGATTCTATGCCAGTATACATGTTTTTGTCTGAATACAGTATGGTCAAAGTATATAATTGTTTACCTAGCATGACTGCAAATTGCAACTGGGAAATGCAAAACTCATTCATAAACAATGATTTGCTGTCTCTTTTACACTAATAATTTCATTTTTCTTATTGACAAAGGTAAAGAATTAGCTAAGAATAAGACCAATATTTCCTTATGGATTCTAATCAATTCTTATTACATATGTCAGGTGAACTCCTATATAATCTGTTAATTACTGAATTGCAGCACCAGTTGAAATCCACAGAAAAATGTTACTAGGGTTTTCTTTTCCAGATCAAACACAAAATGATGCTTCAGTAAAAGTTCATGAATTAGTTATCTTAAGTAGTTCATGTTCAGGAAAATTACTATCTGTAACATGCCTGAGCCATTAAAACTAGTAACAGGACAAATGTGGCTTGAAAATGAGTCTACATAATAAGAAACATTTCACCTAGAGTCAGGATGATGTTCATAGTCAGTACACATTTGGAGTACCTGTCCCTGCATTTGATTTTCATTTACAAGGTCATTTACTACTTTACACACCAGAAATAATAAAATGTTATTCCACTTTGTGAAGAACGTCAATATTTGAAGAACAAATGTTTTTAGATAATATCATAGCCAGTTGAAACTGCCATGGGTTCCTTGAAAGGTTAAACCGGTTAAAGGTTATGACTGCATTGTGCCTTTCAAAATTCTAGCTTCACACACGTATGGTTGACACTTTAGACACCTCCGTTTTTGTTTCTTTTTTTTTGAAAAGGTGTTTATGAGGGAGGGGAGAGAAGTTAACCGTTAGAATCAGGATGGATCTTTTAAACATGTACATGTTCAATTTTATTCACAGGCATTTCCTTTTCAGTTCAACAGGACTGCTCGTCTGAAAAATGAATGCTCCTGCCTATGAGCTCGCAGGATCAGAGGCTAAGGTCTCTGGGATTGCTTTGTGTCAGTGGGGGAGTCAGACAGCCCCAATGTCTCTGTTATTTCCCTCTATTTAATAATGTTAAGAATATCATTAATACTTTGTGAATTTTCTGTCATTAAAGTTTGTGAAATGCTCTGAGAGTTACCAACAGAAAGAAGTAACAGCACAGAAGTCTATGCAATCACTGCTAAGCTCACTGTGGCAATGCTCAGCAAAAATTTTGTCCTGAAACTGTATAGAAAATCCAACTCTGCAAATACATTTTTCACTCATACCTTGTTCCAGCAAGGTGGGAAAGACAGTGGTGTCAAAGTACCCTATCTCTTCCACTATGCAAACCCAAACAGGAGAAGTTCTGAAAATATTTCAAGTATTTACAAAGCACAGAAAGAAGAAATAGGTTGTCTTTTTTTAAGCTGGACTTTGGTAGTGCTCTCTAGATTTCAGAAAGGCCTAGTCAGCATTCTTGGCTTCTCTCTTGCATCACTGGCACTTACTGTGGAATCTGGTTGAATTAATGATTTGTCCAGCCATTGACTTTCCACACTAATTAGGAAAGGTTCACTCTAGCTGGAGGTTGCATAAATTTGTCAGTACTTCATTATTCTCAGGTAATGGGCTCTAAAAGTAGTATCAAGCAAATATTAGTAATATTAGCACTGTATTTATAATGACGTTTTGGTTATGTCTGCCATAAATCACTCCTCCCTCCCAAAGTAAAAGCATGCCAGGTAAGAATTACATTATGCTTCGATATAACTTTCAGTTGTGAAGTGCAAATGACTTACAGAGAAAGAGCCTAATGACAATGTCACCTTACTGTACAAGCTGTACCAGGGATATTACTATTACAGAGAGGGCATGCTACAAGCTCCTTCCTTATCCTCATATATTTTATTAATTTCTTTCATGCTTCTGGTTCAGATAAAGATGGGTTACTTGAAATACCATGTAGATACAGTACAATATGGTCAGAAATGCTACAATGCATTCATATTTCATTGACACTACTTCTAATCACAGCTAAGCACTTGCACTCCAGAAGAGGTACAAAGTCAGGCAGTGTCTTTGACACACACACATTCTTCTCTGTCTTTCTTTTCAGTACATTTCATCTAGCCTAAGGAAGTTGACTGCTTATCTTCATAATGCATTTTCACCTTCTGCTACTGTAAGACTAAGCTTTTCTTAGCTTGCCTATAAATGACTACGTGTAATTTTTTATTGGGTACTAATTTGAATCTGGCCACTGACTATCAAAACTATTCTTTTGAGTCACAGGAGCCATTTAAGCTAATCTTGTGCAATAAAAAGCTAAGAATCCAATTTTCTCATATACTACGTATTTTACACAAGAATGTATTTATAAAAATATTATCTGTCGAATATAGCTATCGATACATATACACTTCCACTGCTGCTTGTTCTGAAAAGAGAACCACTTTACTTCCTATTCAGACTAAGTAAATAATGAATAAGAAATAGTATTTCCAAAATACAATTCATATTACAAAACAGAATCAGATAACCATGAAAACTTGGAAACAGTGAGGCCTGCCTGGGGATACCCTAATTATAATTGCCTCAGGAGCAAAAAAGATGCAATTTTTTGACCCAGATTATTTGAAACAAAAAATTCTATGCTATAGTGAACTAACAATTTCTGATCCCTAATCTGACTTACACTGAGGTTTTCTTTGGTCTTACTGCTAGCATGAAGTATACATAGATCATATTTACAGTTACTTAAAAGCTTTACATTGCTAGACCAGGAGAGGAGAAACCGAATGTAAATTAGGTGCTGTACTACACTCACTATTGCAAACATCACAGACACTTCAGTGGTTGCTTCCCACACTAGCAACGCATTCACTGGCAAACAAACAGCATGATGTTTACAGCAACTAATAACTCTGCTTGTAAGCAGGATTCCTGCCTTGTTTAAATATTGTTTTAACACTGTAGGTTAGTAGGCTCCTTGTAGAATGCAAGAGAATAAAGACACTCCTGACAGCAGTTGAGATGAAATGAAGGTCAAACTGCCTGCTGTATTCCAAGATATGTAAATGTATGATCACAGTAAAAAAGGTCTTAGTTTTCACCCTGACCTAGTAATGACTAAGAAAGAACAGATTATGGTATACAATTTATTACTGGCAGTGTCCAAGGTGTTTCTAAAACACAGCCTTGAGTATTAACGGCTACCTTAAGCAACATGCCTGATTTTCCAGATGAATTGAATCAGAGATAAGCAGACATCTATCCAACTGGGAGTGTGTTCACTGAAATGCAGTCATTTTCTGAAATATCACAGTCACATACGTGATCATGTGACATGCAAGCAAACCTTAAGCAATTCTGAGAACATCACAGTCCCATGAAATGACCACATTTACAGCTGGCAGGCAAAGCACACATGCTATGGTCTGATCATGTGATAAACATGTTTCTAGGCACAGGACCAGAAAGGATCACACGGTTCTGGAAAAGATGGTGGCAAAGAGGGAGTGGATTACATGCTAGACAAATTCTCTACCTGGCCACAGCCTGGTGGATAAACGTTAGGCACTTCTGTCCAAACACGGGATTAATGGAGTGAAGTCAGTACAGCTGAGAGCTACCTGTATGAAGCTGCAGCTAGACAAAACCGAAAAAATGAGAAACTGTTTGGAAAAATTAGAAGTCATGGTGTAAACAATGTTGGAGTTTCCAACTCTGTAATGCCCAGCATTTTTAGACAGGTCTGCAGCCTGATTAGTTGGAGACCTGACTAAGTGTCTGGGGGCTGACATGCTGTCTGCAGCACTGGAGAACAAAGTAACTATTTTTTTAATCATTTATGCATTCAGGAGACACTGGCCATTTCTTTCAGATATGGTCTTTAGTAACTTCCACCCACATCTTTGGCAGTGTAAGATTTGATGCTGTTGTACGTGATCTGCTTGGGACAACAAACCTTGAAATCTCTGAGGAAGAGCAGACAGTTCAGAATGCTGCAGCAAAGTACCTCACCACCAACAGGACACTGACCATTGCCTCTGTACATTGCCCTAGTTCCTGCAACCACACCCACAACTAGATTAGGAGGAAACAATGGAGGTGTATTTTCTGTGAAGACCTTAACATTGAAAAATGCTCCATTAATTTTCAGCATTAGCAAAACCAAACCAAAACAAAAACAACAAACAAACAAGCAAAACCCACCAAAACCATCCTTACTGTAATGACCTCCATTTCCACTCAGGACAGACAAGAAGTTCATTTCTTCTTCCAGAAGCGTCTGGAAGAGTCTATGTTGAATTTATGATTACTAACACATGGTGATTTAGATATGGTCTCACTCATTATTTTATGTATGTGACAGCCTTTCTTTTGTACTTTATGTTAAGATGTTTTTTTTCCAAAAAAACTTATATGCTTTAACTAGAAAAGTGAAATTTGATTATAAAGAACGTGATTACCTTAGTATTTTATCTCACTAACACAAACCAGCAAGTGTTCTGGTAGATTACCTCCAGCATCTTGCCTCTGACTATCTCAGAACAACTGTACTCATATACTAATTAAGCTTCACAGTACTCAGTTTAACCTGAGGCCAGAAAAAAATTCTACAAGAACATTGAATAATCAGGAAAACAAGGAGAAGTCAGAAGTCGTGATTTCTAGCCCACTGTTTGCATTTCCAGAGTATGTTCATTTCCCATGCAATGTATGTTACAAAACATTCTGTGGTATATATTTGATCACTTACAACCTGCTACTGAAACTGCTCCATACATACAATGAGAGTCTGATCTAGATCCTAATAAAGTCACTGAAGTTTTCCCAGTGAATTCAGCAGTTAAAATTCAAGTATAAATATCTCACTGAAAGCACATGAAATAAAATGGAGGAAAGCTTTCTCTGGCCTCACTATGACTATCGGTCTTCTCAATGGCTAAAACCCCAAGCTAGACAGAATAAAAAATGGTGTCAAAAATTGGCTTTTACTCTTCAAGAGAAGAGCTGTCTTTTAGAAGTCTAATTTAGGATGAAACATGGTTGCAGAGCTTTATGGAAGTCCCAGACCTCCCCATGTTTGAAATCTAGGCATTAATGGTGCTGACTAGTCATTTAATCAAGTCTCAAAGGCTTCTCAATGGAATGTTCGCTCCTCTGGATCTCAGCACTTCTATATATTACCACAAATAGCACAAAGTCAGATATTTTTGTGGTAATTCAAAACATTATTCTGATTTATGTTTTTATCTCCACACTCTAAAACAAATACCCGCTCATACAAACACCCACAAACACATTTTCTGTCTTTGACGCACACACTGACCTGCTATCCAGACAGTTCTGTTACAAGCTCTCTTACATCAAGCCAAATCAGGTCAGAATACTGACCTTTACAGTTTATTGTACGCTGAAGGAGTTAAGAAAATTTATAGTGTTAAAACAAAGTACATAATCATAGTAAGACAACACCCTCAGACAATGAAATACTCAAAAAAAAAAAAAAAAGACAAAATCCTGCACACACTTAGAGGTTTCTTTTCCACCAAATACATTCATCTCTTAGACAGAATAACCTCTAATTCAATTATTTTGAAAGACTGGGAAATATAAGCATGTACTTTGCAAAGGATACACCAAAAAAATCCCTAACCATTATGGATATTCAAACCAGCCATGTTACCTGAATATTTAACAAACATATCTGCTGTACAAAATCACTGGAAAATTTAAGAATAATTGCCCCTCCAAGGTCTGATCTTGGGAGCTAGTGAATGCCTCCAATGATGTACCAAGCATCTCTGATGCAGTGCCTTTATAGCACATAGTGCCTTTAGAAACTGGCTAGTAAACTACTCATTAACATAACTACCGTACAATATTCTCTGAATATTTCTCTATTTAAATTCTGTGTATGCTGCACAGTGAGATTCCACAGTCTACTAGTTAATATTAAAAACAATAACATCTTCTGTAAAATACATCCGCTGCCTCCTCAATATCAACACGTTTCGGATTTAGTTAGTATACAATGAAGTGTTAAAATTAATTGTTGTTTATTAGTGTGAGATAATGTTCATTATAGAATTGAGAAGTTAGGTTAGAAACATGAAAATTTAGAAGATGTCTCTTCTCTTCCAAAAGAAAGGTGAAGAAAAATTATTCTCAAGATTTGTTCTACAGGGGATGTCCTATTATGAATCAAATCAGTAAGCTCATCAAGATCTGTTCTTAAACCTGTCCACTTGTACTTTTTTGGGGGGTTCAATTTGCAAGCACTTCGAGACAAGAATCTATACCATGCCTGTTGTCTGTTGCCCGTTTTCAATACAATGTAATCAGTGAAGTCACATTAAAAAGTATGGACTTCTGCTTGGGCATCACCCTTTACCAAACATAAGCATGATTAATCTAACTTGGCCTTCCCAGCTGTTGTGCTTACTTCCACATGGAATTCCAGTGATTCACTGACACTCTTTATTCATATAGAGCTATTCTCAACAGTAAATAATTGTTACACCTTTCATAAAGCCTAAGGTCTCCGTCCTGCTAACTTTGATCAGATAGATGGTTCTCTTTCTAGAGGAGTTTCATTTTTAGGGCTGTCTTAGGGTATGTTTTGTTTGGATCCTAGTGCTAGCACATCTTGTGAGTATCTGTGTACTATACTTGTCTATGAAACAAAACCTCAGGATGTGAAGAAAAAGAAATACTAAACTGTAAAATGATCAACTGAAAAACTAAAAAAATGTAATCAAACTCTACCTCAAATGCAGTTAAGCTACATTTAATTTAGTTTACTGATGTCCCACATCTGCAACCCAGTAAAGTTCACAATTGTTACGTTGCACAGCTGTGGTTTAAAGCCTCTCTTTGCACACAACATACTGGCAGCAAAGCAAAAACGATTAACTTTTATATTCTTTTAACATATGGACCAGTCAGAAGTAGGAAAGCCTCTGTGTTCTGAGTGAAAATATACAGCTTCCATTAACCTGACCCAAATTCTTACAAAATATAAATTCTGATTCATCTATAAGCAGAGAGATTATAATTACAATGGCTTTGTTTCTGATTCATTTGCTTTAGAGTGCCTGCAGTTATCTCTTGGAGGTGAAAATACTAATACAAAAGTGCCATTATAAAAAGAATTTATTGCAGGATAAATTAGTGAAATTAAGATGTATTCAAGTCTTTTGCTCTATTGTGATGTGTGGAATTAAAAGAAAAAATCTGTTAAGCCCAAATGGAAACATGCTATATTTCAGTGAGTCTGACACATGCCAAGCCAAGAAAGCTGCAGCTATTTATCACTGGGTGAAGTGCTTGCACTCAGTAGGAGTGCACAGTAACAACATGACAGGTCACATCATGGTTTCACTGAAAACACTGGCCAAGCACCTAAGATTTTAATTGGCCAAGATTTGACTTTGTGCCCAGTAGAATCTCTTCACGGGGCTGAAACGCAAGAAAAGCCATTTGTTTCCCCCAGTTTCTGACTCTTCATGAAGTATCAGTTGCTAACAAAGTTACAGATAAATTAACAGTAAATAGTACTCATCACCTTGAGAAATTGCTACGCAACGGTGAAAAGTAATTCTTTGATGGGATTTTGCAGAAGGCCCTAGTTTTTGTATGCTTTAGTGTGCATAAAGAAAACCTCAAACATTTTTTTCACATTCTTTCTCAGCATGTGGTCTGTTGTGTTTTTTTTTTTTGTTGTTTGTTTGTTTGTTTTTAATGAGACATACAGTGTTTATAATTAATTTTTATCTGAGGGCTATAAGTAGGGCCAGAGATATAAAGGCATGAAGAAAGTGGACTAAAATCAATACTGAGGAGGGAAAATGACCTTTAAGCAGACTAATTATAATTAATTTGTTTTTGAAAAAATGTGATTTCCTCATATGTTGGGTGAAAATTCTTCCTTGTTTAAATATCCTAACTCTTTGGTGAAGGTTGTGAAAACTTTCACCCCAGTTCTCTCTGAAAAATTATGCTCAAGTATGTTGGGTGTATGAGCAAGGAGAGCTTACTAACCGTGGGTGATACAATACCACCATAGCACTCTGAATATGTGAGCAATACCCAATGCTACTAGATTTATTAGACATGATGTTGCTATAGCAGTACTGGTGCTCAGCTCTGTATTTATTCTATGCAGCCAAGCCCAGATCCCACATATCCCTCACAACTGGGACACGGACATTTCTCTTGGGTTCCTGCTCTGGGAATGAGTAGGCTGGAGTATTTCTCCTTTCTTCCTTCCAGGTAGCAACTCTCCCCCACCTCTCCCCAGCAAGGATCTAAGGCAGAACAGAAACACCATGACAAAAGCTCTAAGGGTCTGTGAATCAGGAAAAAGTCTGCAGAGATTGTGTTTCAAGAGTAGAGAATCATGTTGTACTGCAGCTTTTCTGATAAAATGAAAACCCTCTCGCACACCTTCCTATCTCCCCAGTACAATCTGGTCAGTTGGGGAAAATAAGGTAAGAGAGAAAAAGTGGAAGAGGCAGCTACAGTCTCAGGAAAGAGAAAAAAAGAAGAAAAAAAAAAAAAGAAAAAAAAAGCTTTTTAGCCCAAGCAGTCTAATGGTACCAGCATTTAAATGTGATACTGCAAAAATTTTTGAGTATCAGGACTGGGAGTCAAACGGTCTGACTCCTCATTGTTACCACTAGTGAATGTACCAAGGCTCTCCTAAATCTTTTCAGTTAAATCGACTTCTCTTGCAAGTCGACTCTCTTTCTAGATTGCATGATTCCTTTTCACTCTGATGCTTTAGCTGTGACAGTGATAAACAAACAGGAATGCCTGAATGGAAAAGTGTATATTCAACTGGAGTAGTGGTTAGCTTTCTTAAAATGCTCTATTTCTCTCTTGTATTTGGAGTAAATTCTGTTTTAGTTTTAGAAAACATAAAATCCTCATCACAAAAAAGCTGTGCCTGTTGAAAAAGTGACATATATGGAAACAATTGAGAGAATCAGTAGGTTAAATCAGAGTATGTTCATTCAGCTTTGAGGTTAAAGATCCCTAGAAAGTACAAACAGATTCCAAAACGTGCTGAATGTACCTAAGTTTCCACTGAAGGAAGAAAAAAAAGCTGCACACTCTACAAAATTAGTCCCAGAATGTTTGCTTTAAGTTCTGGTGTCTCATATCAGTAATTGTGTGCTCTTTTAACCATAAATCACTATTACAAATGTGCACTTAATGTCCCACTGTTAATTTCTGGTTCTTTAAACTACACAGTCTGCTACTGTGAAACAGAAGCATTTGTTAAGAGGGGATAAGTATATTTGATAAATTAAAGGGATTAGCATGATCTTAAATTAGTAAAGGAATTTAGTCTTTTTAATATTTATTTTCTTGCTGCTGCTCAGTTTTTGACAGTGGAAGACATGTCAGTTATATAAATATACTTCAAACGGAAGACCTTCTCAGGGTGGGAAAGGCATCTTTTTGTTCTTACTGGTATTTAAGAACTACATTTCAGTAATTGTCAGACCCATGTTAATGGTTTCTTGCTTCTGGCATAGCACCACCTAGTGACTCTTATGCATATCGGAGAGAGCTGCTTGGCAAAAAATATGTACACTGCAAATTCCAGAGCTAGTTGCAAGCAGATGTGAGAATGTGCTGTCACTCATCTTCAAACAAAACACCAGAGATACTGGCAGAAGGCTCATTTCAAGTCAGGGTTACCTGGAGAGATGCAATATGGCTTCCATGTAAATTATTAACTTTCACATCAGTCAGTAATCTACAAAAAAGCTGGAGAAAATTGTATCAAGATTATGAATCTTAATCTGTATTTTTTCTGGTTTGCTTCAGGAATGAACTACATGTCAAGTGGAGGGAAGAGGGCTAAGAGGCAAGGCCAGGGTGTGATGGGACATTTACAGAGTCACTATTCTTTTCTTTACAAAAGCTTCTTTGTAGAAAGTTAAGAGTATAGCATTATCTTTCTTTACTAAGCAGAGATGAAGCAGCATTGCCAATACCTTCTGAATTCAGCCAAACCTTTCATTTATCTTGCAAGCTGCCAAAACTAAACCTGGCAACAATCTGATTTTAGAACACAGAGGCCCCAGCACAGGATGTGGGTGCCAATTATATTAGACAGCTGGAAAAAATAGAACAAAATCACAAAGACTTTCAAAAAATAGAAATGACATAAGGGTTTTAAGCTATTCTTATAACACCATGCACAGGAGCATATGCATAATAATTTTTAACAGGATGTCCTGTACTGACTTGACAGAAATACAGACAACACCCAACTTGTTTGAACTTTATGGAAAGGTAAATGTTCTATAATGGGAGGCAGATACCATCCAATTCATTTAAATAGGAAACAAGGAAGGAATGTAAGAGAGGAAAAAAAAAGTGGAACTACACCAACATGGTAAACATACATGGCTGCAATGAGAAGCATCTTCTTATTGAATCTTTCATGCATCTTAGGCAAAATACTCAGTTTTGTGCTGCTGCCACTGAAAATACCTCTAAAAAGCCAGAGGCAGATAAGTTTGCATGAAAGCATCAGTGTTCATGTGGTTGTCTTGTTCATCATCAAATTTTAAAATACCAATAAAATCAAATGTATAATATTTACAAAACTTGTGACAGTGTGTTGTAACTGTGAGAAAGCACCTAGTCTGTTTTATTCTGACAATAGCTCCAAGGTATAAAATGGCTGGTAAAGAGGGGTGTGGAAGCACATTTGACCAGATGCGAGCTTTCTTTTTCGCTTTGCTTGATCGATCTAGCATGAGTAGAAGAAGCTACTTTTACCAGTCCAACAATGACTCAAATGTCAGAAGAAATATACACAAAGATTCTTTGTTTCCCACTTAGGCAATAAATAATCCTACTCCATCTTAAACTATATCCCCCTCCAACTAAACTTGTCATAGCTGAAAGGAGAAGCAGATTCCTCATTGGATTCTCACCTCTAAGGGAACTCTAAATTTGTAATTTGAAAGGAGGTAATCCAGAGCCTTCTAATTACAGGAAAAGAGCAGAGACAATGTAAAAGGAATCCATCCTATGTAGAATACAGACAGATATTTTGCTATCAGTTACACACGTGCAAAGAAGGCTCTAAAATTTGAGTTCCTCCAAATGTTCCTTTTCTACACAGAAGTCTCAGGAGAGGTTGAGGGCAACACCAGAAGCTGTAACTGGGCTATGAAGTTTCCAGAAATCCTACACAAAGCTGTTGCGCAGGCACAGAACTGTATCTACAACCTATGTACAGCAAGCCTATACAGCACTACCTAATGCACTTACACTTACTTCTGCTCAGAGTATTTTTGACAGAAATGCAACAACCTCACAAAAATGATTTTGCAATCTAAAACAAGACAATGCATTTGGATTATTCCTTATTACTGCATCTATTTCTTATCCATGATGAAAAAGGAACTTGAAAAATGTGCAAAGCATTGAGTGACATTTTTAACGTGTACATTTCTTGGCATGCATACTGCAGAACTATCATTCCAGCTGTCGTACCAGATTACTGGTATTCTGGCATAAATCCATGGAGTAATCAATTTTATTTAGCTATTTTATTTAGCCATCAGTTTTATTTACGCATAGATCTGTGCACTTTCATGTAAGTCAGGGTCAACAAGCTTTAACTAAAGTGAATTAACTAATCCTAGCAGATTAGTAACCGTACTTTATAATTTGTAAGAAACTTTTTTATGTATTGCATTGAGATGAATCTAAACAGGTGTGTATTACCTCCAAACAAACTATCTACGCTACATGATTTAGAAACTCTAAGACATGCTACACAAGAACCTATCGACCAAGAAATTCCCACGTTCTCATCCTGCTCTGAAAATGAGTTCTGCCCTTGCATACCAGATAATTTCCCTTCCTCTGGAATAAATGCCTGCGTTTATACCCACATATGTAATAAATAAATAAATAAAATAGTATCATAATTTGATATCTGGGAAACTTTATACAGCAGAGCTGAAAAAGAATGGCAGAATTTTATCTAGAAATAACTAGATTTTCAAGGAGGAAGTAGCTGAAGAGGTTGCAATGTCAGCAAAGCTGTTGCAGAAAAATACCTGTTTTTGTTAATGGACTAGAGAAGAGCTGCTGAAGAAGTTTGTTCTCTGAAGTTCGCAACACCACCACTATGTCAGCAGGAAGAGTGTCTCTGTTCTTCTCGAGAAATGCACAGGCATCATACAATACCTAGCATGGAAACAGAGTCAGACAAGTCACCAGAAAGGGTTGCCCTAAAACTACCATGTTATTTAAAGTGTGAACAGTCAAGATGACCTTGTAGACCAGTTAGTTTGGCTCTGACAAGCCAGTGAATTATCCACAAAAGATTTAGAAGTGTACAGCTACAGCAATGTCTTCAAAACGTGAACTGCCTAAAAAAACACCTATATTCATCACATCATTGCAGACCAAATTTGGTTAAATAGCTTTAGTCACATTATATTATGCATTATATTAAGCTTTGCCACATCAAAGTATGGTATGCATGAAGTAATATAACAGTGATAACTCATTAAAGCTTAAGTTGACAGTTTACATGTGAAATAAATGGTTCTCAGGTAGTCACCATCTATTTGCTGTCTGCAACAAACTGATCTGTAACTAGATCTCTTGGAGGAACAGGAGTAAAATTCAGATGCAGGTCAGTATCAAGGTGCATTAAATAGGCTTCTCACTGCTTCTAAAATGATAGTAGGAAAAGAAAACTGTCATCTAGGACCTTTCTTTCACTGTGCTAGGGCACACCAGTTTTGATTCTTTACTCTCCAATGCTTCAGTAGGCAAAATTGCCTTTTTTTAAATGATTTTAATTGTACTTTATAGAAATTAATGCCTGGCTACTTGTAATCATACATGAATCTGTTAATTTTGCTTATCCTTTTATTTTTTAAAAAACTGCACTAATATTTTTTTAAACTGGTTTTATTATTACTAGCAATATTCCTTACTAGCCTAATTCCACTGGAGTCCACGAGTTAAATACAAAGAAACTGAAATGCTCTCCTACAATGGAGAACTAGTCAGTAGTGGTTTTATGACTTGGTCATTTGGGTATGAAGAATTTAATAAACCTGTGTGAAATTTTGCAGTTATTCTTAACAGGACAGAAAGCTGGACTAAGTTTACTAGAGCACATCATAAAATTTTTGACTCTGAAGAAGAGACTTTATTGGTAACTATAAAAAACATGGCTATTTCATTTTGACTTTTTGTTTATGAATGAAGATTTGCACCTGAAATCACAAGTAAAGCTCATGTTATCTGAAAAAATTGGACCATTAATCCCCACATAAAATAATACATGGATTGCTGAGAACAAAAGAGGTTAGGTGCTGTGGAGTACAGTTGTGTGCACTAGCAAAAATTGCTCCAGTCAGTCTTTCCAATGCTTTCAATATGGGATTTAAGTACTATGGAAGATACTGTTACATGCTGCCTTTACACATATATGTTATCTACAGTCATACACACAATTACCGTGGCATTCACACGATGTTAACAATTGTGTAGCCTGTACTAGCCCGACAGCATTGCCCCCTTAAAAATATTGTAGTGATGGTGTTTCTGGTGCCAGATTTCTTTCAGAATAAAAGGCAGTTACTGTCTACCAAATTTCTGAAGAGGTCCTAAGGATAGGTTCTAAAATGGACTACTTCACACAAAAATTTTATCATAGATTCTAGGTTTTCTAACTTTATCATTTTATCTGTAAACTTTCTCATTATTAAAATGAGGGAAGAAAAAAAAAAAAGCAGTTACTTTGGATAAAACAGATAATGACCCCACCACTAAATAAAAAGTCACATGGCCCTACCTTCCCAGCATAGTGCTGAATACCAAATGACAGTTCCACTCCTTTTGGTCTCCAGAAGTATTTGCATCGTAAGTTATCCTCAAATTTATCTAAACATTTGAGAAGTGACATTGATAAAAATGAATAACAGTGGTTAAGTAAAATCGCCCTACTAATTAAGGACTGCTTGCTGCTATACTACTATATACACACACATTGTCAGATTGCCCAATAATAGCTGTGTGCCATCTTCTTTGTGCTTTCTTCCCAGCTATTACTTTTGAATAGAACAACTCAAAACTAGAATGTCTTTCAAATTCCTATGTTCATGCATAGTTTTGTGCATGGAAAACTATTACATAATAGGGGCTAATGAGAAGGTGTGAAAACTTCTTATATTTTGCTGTGAATTTGCTTTCTATATATATGTGTATGTATGTACATTAAGGTTTGGGGTGAATTTATTTCAAAGCTGTGCACATATCTGGCCTGCCTAAATGCCTGTTATTTTTATTTTCCCTATCTTCCTTTCCCCATCCATTTAGCTTTGCGTATCATATTTTAAGTATATGTCTATGTTTTCAGGCTGGGGCCATCTCCCATTTGCCTTTGGACATCTACATCTATCCAAAGGGCTCTCTGTTTCCTGTGACGCACCTCTGAAGAGCTGACAGAAAAAAAAACACCACTTGCTATGCGGTGTCTTTTTTGCTCTGTGATGTTTCATACTCTCTCCAATATTTTGTAATGAAATTAGTGCTGATACTGTGAAACTTGCTATTGTATTTCTTTATCTGCACTTGCAACTAGAGACCCGAGGCAAGAATCAATTAATAAAATTCTCCATCATGTTGTGTAGGTCAGACAATATAATATTTTTTTTTCTAATGTTAGAATCCATTAGTATTTTTTCTTAGGCTTTTCTTTCCATTAATGTGTAACCAAGCTTGAAAATCCTTCAATTTAAAGCAAAAAGAATTAAGTTTAGAATTTGGCAGGGAGGGAAGGGTTGGATGCAGAGTGGGGGAGAATTAATGATTGCCTGGCACATCTGGAGAGGGCAAAATATCTCAGTTGCTATCTCCTTGAGGGATTCTGCTCTGCTGTGCTCTCAAGATATTAATAATAAGACTGATAAGTTCTAGACCAGAGAAAATGCCACTGTCAAAGTGCAAGTTCAATACTCAATATTAACTGTTTTACAGGACCAACAGGGAGGCTCACAGTTTTAGTACACAAATAAGGACTGGAATGAAACCATAGCATTCAGTCTGTCTTTGACCTCATTTCAAATTGCAGCCCAGAAGTGAAAAATCTTGTGCATATATCATGTAATTTACCAGGCAGCTGTTATTTTTCTCTGACTGAGTTTGAATCCCGGCTGTACATTACATTGAACTGGAACTCTCTGTTACATATCACAGGGAAAAATGTAGCTCTAGTAAATAAAAGCAGGACAACAGTTTTAAACATGGCATGCACTGCACGTTTTAAAGTTGGCGCCAAGATTTGTTAAGACATACGTAAAATATGCATGAAGGAAAGGAAACATTCTGCCAGATGGCACACCAGAAATAACACACACTTTCTATTTATGATGAGATAATCTGGAGTGAAGCAGTATTTTCTAATTGGATAAACATGGGCCTAGGATCCTGGGAGATCTTAACTTTACTCTCAGCATTAATGCTAACTCCCAGGGTGGTCCTAGATGCACAATAATCTGCTATGTTGCAGCCTTCCTTTTTAAATGAGGATAAATGCTTCTTGATGTACCTCCCATACAGGGACAACACACCGGTTATTTCCTTAAAACACTGACAGACAATAAGCCCCTGACACCGGATATGTAACATAACTTTTGCAATACAAAAAACATGCATCATGAATGATGAAGCACAATGAAAAACATACTTAAAACGTCAAGCAAAATGGCACAGTCTCAGTAGAACAACTAGGCTAGTAAAACTAAGGTAAAGATGTCAATCCACGCTCACAAAATATATGTTGTTTCCCAGGATTTTTGTTTGCTCATACCAACTAACGTTAGGTCTGTTGCCTGAGGAAATCGACTTTCTTCATCTAGTAGAGAAAGAAGACCCATGGGTTTCTGGAGGAACATATCTAGAAGCGGACGGTTGTCCTCATACTCCACTGCAGCAGCATCGATTCCCTCACTCTGATATTCCATCTACAAAGTTACCAGCACAGTTTTTATATTGAACAAGTAAAAGCAACATTGTTGAGACATTAATGATGCACAGCAACACTCTATGGACCCCAACATTATTAACAAAACAATAACTATGTTGAAAGATGTGGCCATGACTTGTATTTAAACCCCATAACCATTTTACAGTTTATAATGTACTCCTGAATATGATCTATGGGTCAAAATGGCTGATTCAACTAGACTTCGTAAGAGTTGAACTTACTTGCTCAAGTGCAAAGATATGTTGATTGAAATAAAACTGGATCTGCTCATTAGCAATATTTATGCACAGCTGTTCAAAGGAATTTCTTGCAAAGTTCTCAAATCCAAATATATCTAGTATCCCAACATTCATCCCATTTTCAGCATTGCTGCATGTGAAAATACAAACAAAATTCAGCATGGGCAACACCCAGTTAAAATCAAAATAAACATGGTAACTAAGATTGCATGATCAATTCAATCTGCTGCAAAAACAGCGGAGAAAAAGTGTGTTTGAACTTATCAAGTTATGCATTTGTTCAACATCATTAATGACTTGGTTTTACACTTGCCTTGTGCAAATTTCCATGAAAGAAGCTGGAGAATCACAGGTGAAAAGCAGGAGAAAAACTCTTTGCAGATATATTAAAACAAGTGGTTTCAATAAGCAGATCCCCAATAAAACCTATTGTCAGCTCCTCCACGTAGACAAAAGCGTCGAGCTCATATAGAATGTTTTTGCTATACTCAGTCAGCAAAGTAATTTCTACCAAGTCTGCTGCTGTTACAACAGGATTGTTAAGGGTGTTAGCTTATGTATTCTCATTACCACAGTCACACTGGAACTGCAAGTGTGGATGATGACATTTCTGCATGATATAATAAAATACCAAGTAGGAATCTCCAAGTTATCTCCAAGACAAGAAAAATGCAGAGCATATTAATGTGGTGCCAAAGCACAGCATTACATTAACATTATTCTGTGGTAGAATTCAGAACTAGCATCATCTTTAAGTTATGTTTGCAATAATTATTCCACATGTTGTCCTACTACAGTACTTGTTCCCTCCATGCCTTCTCCCAGGAGGGAAGGAGGAGTCTTGTAGCAAGTTGAAGCACTTTGACATCACCTAAGGCGTTCTCTTATATCTAGAAATCTCTACAGCTGCTTGAAAAGAGCAAAGCAGCCAGACCAGTTCTTGGCAATGAAAAAAATGTGAACGTTTCTGTAATTACAAACAATTCAAAATTGCCAATTACAACTCAAGTAGCAGCATAATAATAATCTGAGATCTGTATTTATTACTATCGCACAATGGCAGAAGTACTGGAAGGACTGTGAAACCATGCTGAAGTTTTCAGTGCACTCCAACTATTTACTGGCCTTTGGTATGACCTAATGTTCACTACATAGGAAGCATCTTCTGAAAGAATTTTACGTTATTTTCACCATCTGATTTCCGTTGACTTCAGTAGCTAAATTCCACTCAGCTCTTTGAAAATGTTGGGGTTAATGTCCTGGAAACAGAATTCAGTATCACAGCATGAAAGCCATTTTGAAGCCTTAGCCAAAATAAACACAGCACCCCTCCCGCAAAATCAAAAATATACAAATGGATGAACCCATCAAAGACTACTGCACAGTAAATACAAATGATTCACCAATGTGTAACTTGCCATATATTTTTATCTGGCTGAAGCAGTGTATTAATACGATTTACAATCCAGCTGAAGAGCCGGCCATAAAGTGCTTTAGACATGGCATCTCGCACATCAGCTGCTTTGTCCACAGTGTTTGTTCGAATAATAGTTTCCCCACGTGTTACAACACAGTGGGATGTTAGGGCCTCTTGAAGTTCTTCTGACCCAATACTTAGCAGTGCAGCAGCTGAAAGACAGTGAAGAAAAGATATTTAACTGTGATTATGCAGTGGAAATCACTAGCATTGCCTGTTACCACAAGTTACAGATTCTCACAGATATAGTCAAATTGCTTTTGTAGAACTGACAATGTTAAAATGTGTTTACCATTATCTAAGGCTTCTGGGTTGGGAACCTCACTTTTATCTGTTTGGTGTTGCGAAGAAATGGCAGCAAACTCAATATTTCCAGTATTTAGGATTCCAGTCAGAATTCTGTACACTGAGTACACTTCCTGTAAAAATGACAAAAAGCACTTTTAAGGAATCATATTAGATATGTACTCCAAATTTACTCCATGAAAGAAAAAGGGGAACACTGGAATGGCTATTAAAGCTTGTAGACTGTTCTGTAAGCTCCTATTGGTTGTTCAAGTAAGCTCCTATTGACACAGACAAGTGTGATACAGAACTGTGAATGGACTTGCCTGATTACAGAATGAGACCTCAGGCTGGTCCCGGCTCCTGGGTGTGTGGTTTTGCTTTCATAATTCATTTCCGTCATAAGAGAGATTCTGTGGCACAGCTGTGTATTCACACAATCAAATGGCAGCCTGAACACAGGCAGTGCTGGAGATGTTTTTAGAAAGAAGGTCAATAATGGTTTAGAAACTGTATCTCTTACCTCATCAGTGAATCCTATAATTCTAAAGCAATGCTGAATTGCTTCAAATTGCCTTCCATAGGAATCCTTGGTAACAATATCATGCATTACTCTTCCAGTTTCATTATCAATATATCTAAGTAGAATAGGAGAAAGAAAGCACCAAACTAGCAGATATGCCAGTACAAACTTCAGTGACTTTAATGTAACTGCATCAGCAAATGGAAAGAACATTTATTGAAATATCTTCCAATTAAATATTTTCATGCTAATTCATAAGAAGTTTTAATTTTTGTTACACTAACTTTTGCTTATACTTTGTTAATATCTGTTCATAGCGTTACTAACATTTTATACATGCACTCCCTCACCCAATACAGATCAGATGCTCTCCAAGTACAAATGTCTATCAAAAAACACAACTGCAAAATATATTTGGGGTTCTCTGAAGTATCACAAGAAAGCACGAGGTGACTGTCCTGATCTGAAAATAGGACAGAATATTTACATAATAATGAGATTGTTTCTTCCTTCTCTTTAAATGGTTCAAGTTCTCATACAAATAATATAATTCTTTATTGTCCATCCTTTTCTTTGCTTGGGAGGATTAAAAAAGATCCTTAAGGGATGTAGAAGGATTAAGAGAGATTTTAAGGCATCATACTGAAAGCAAGAGCTGATCAATAGCTAATTACAACGAATAGTTAAAACAAGTTACCTAGGAGGCCTTTTTTCAGGAAGTCTATATTCAGAAAGTTTCTTCTGATGATATAGGCCAGCATAAATATAATAAAATATATGGAAATTTTTCTCTCCCCTGGAAACAAAAAAAGTATTTCTATAAAGCACAGATGTTTATACTTGCAGTATCTTGTACAAGGAAAAGTGGAAATCCTTATTGTGAGCTAATTGAGTAGGTAGCAAATATCCCACTTGTTTTAATGGTGTAGGATCAGTGCCAATAACATTGAAAGCCTGAAGACAACTATTTCAACTGTGAAACACAGAATACCCAGCCAATCACAATATTTCTCCAAAGAATGGAACAGGTCTGGCTTCCAATCCAAAAGAACTTTACTACTCTTTTCATTATAGTAATGTATAAAGGACTAGCACTTTAGTAGAAGACACTACTGAAAGCATTTAAAATAAGGGTTTTTGCAGAATTAAACAGAATCCAAACATTACATAAATGTGAAAGGACAGATGATTAGTACACTTACACAGCCTGTTTTATGACCCTTGATTTTTCAAGTAGATACTCAGAAATCTTTGCCCCCATTACAGCTCCTGTGGGCGTAAACATCATTTCCAGATATTTTCCGAAGCGACTTGAGTTGTCATTGATGGCAGTGCAAGCATTCCCAAATGCTTCAACCAGAGGATTCACCTGAAGAATTTTCTCACGCAAAGCACGGTTATTGGCCTTCACAGAACAGATACAGACCAGAAGGACCATTAAAAGAATATATTGCTTACCCACAATCGAATTCCTGCCTCAGAAGCATAGCATCCTGTTATCATAACTTCTTATGGAGTTTGATACTCTGTTAACCTAATTACACAATAGGGCCATACACTGAAAAAGAAACGTCCTATTTGTAAAAAAATAAAAATAAAAAAAATGTATTCTTCCTTCTCTGCAATTCTTCTGCCTCTGAAGCTTCACGAAACTTAGTTAAAGCCCCCAAACCATCAAAAGCTGAACAAGAAGAACATTAGCTAAGATTGAAATCATACTAATACATATACTACTTATGGTTAACCTTACACACTTATTTTCCCATTGATTTGCATTAGAATCGTTACTCATTACATTTAAACATGTAAGAGCTTCTAAGATCAGATCCAAAGCAAGATCTGTCATTCTTTATTGTATACATGAACAATGTCATAAACACTGTAGATAACTATAAGCACTGAACATTCGGAATTTGTCACTTTCCCTTTAAAAGTATTGAGTGGCTTGGTGCAGGTTGTACTCTAATGGCTTGATTCAGTGCTCACAAATGCTTTGCTTGATTACTCTGTCCCTGACTCAAGTGGGAAAATTCACATGAACAGTTTTATGTATTAAACATTAAATAAGAAGAAAATTTCAGGGGATGGGGAGAATTTGTTCATAGTTTTACATGATTGGCTAGAAATACCTTTCCCAAGAAGGTCAAATGTTGGACGATCAGATGGGCACTTTCTGTCTTTCCAGCACCACTTTCCCCACTGATGATAATGCACTGAACACAAAACAAAACAGTAAGTGTACAACTCACCACATGGTCAATAAATGGGTTTTCAGCTGTTACTGCTCCTGTTTATTATTTAACGTTTAGTACCAAAACCGCAAAATACCTTACGGGTCAACTCTCTCAACTTCTTTCAGAAAGGAAAGATCAGTAGAGGCTGAGTGTAATCATTTCATAATTCCTTAGATCACTAAAATGCATCTTGTAATGCCTGACAAGAATGTGCATATGTGCAAAGGAGTGAGTGAAATTCTATGCGCTAAGACATAAATGAGTGACCATGTCTACAAGCTAACATACACGGTGCACACAGGCAGCTTGTTGCAAATACTCAGAACTCTGAAGATTGCCACAGCTAGTTGATGTAACATAATTCAACAGTGCATCTGAGCTCACTTCATTGAGTTCATTTGAATTAACATGAAATACAGGGTACAGCTGTACTTAATATACTCACCAAAAGTCTGCTTCTGGCTTTAAAAATTATTTTAAGGTTTGCTGCTGTGTAGAGAAATTATCCTGTAAGTGATGATGATATTCAGGCTAAACAACAGACTGACATCTAAACATTTCAGAAAAATATGCATCTGTTCATTGGGTGATTCTGAGAGAACATACCCATGTTATTTCTGAGTTGGCAGACTGTATGTAACATGGTATTTTATAGGTTCTCCAAAGGCTTACAAACTCGGGGATTAGCTGGAAGCATCTGAATTACTTGAGAATCTGCTTTCTGCTGGTATGTTTCATGAATGAAATGGAAGGCCAGTACACCTGGAATGTCAGTTCAGAGCTGAAGTGTGAACACTTCAGGTCACAGCAAGCATGAATTCTAATGCTATTTATTATTTTCCAATTTTTCATGTACCCTACAGATCGCCAGTGCAAATATTAGTCTACTTAAAGTACAGTATGAACTGACATAGGATAAATGTTAATGCCAAGCAATTGCATAGATTTGTAAATTTCTATGCAAACACATGAGACTTCCTTGCACCATACACTGACTCATGCAAGATTCTTTGCCGGGAAAAGAGATGAGGTCCTAAAATACTTGACGCAATGATACTTGATACAGAACTGAGCTTTGTGAAAAGGTTTGAAAGAGACAGCAGTTCTCCAGACAACATTTCTGACACTCCTTTTTGACCAAGAGAAAGATTATCCATTCTCCCCTCCCCAGCCTGGAATATATGGAGGCATTCCAGCTCTTTTTTATTTACCATTCTCACTGTGAAATAGCCTTGCAAGACCAACCTTTGCTGTTCCATAAAAAGCGATGCATACCAGTGGGGAGGTAAGTTATATAAAGTATATATATGTATATATATAAAGTACATGGAATAATTAGTGGGTATGTTAGGTACTACTAGACTCTGTGCTCCATGATAGATATTGCTGTGAAGTTTTCTTAGGAATCAGACATCCTGTGGTGTCTGTCTGATAGAAGGTGTGGATATTGACTCTACATAATGTTAGTGATATGACATTTGCAGCTCATTTCCTTAATTCTTGTCACGTATTTTTGTGTTTCTTGGAAATAGACAACCTAGTGATGGACTCACAGTGTTTTGATACCTAGAACTGTCTTAATCTACTTCACTAGAGGAGTCAAGTACAACAGCTTACACAGTTAAAGACCATGAGTTCTTGCAGAACTCATACTGGCCATACTTGACTTTAGCTTCACCAGAAATGTTAGACTTGGAGTCAGTTTTCAGGCTTCAAAGGAAAGTGCAAGGGAAAGCTGAGTGGATAAACAAGCAGAGTAAGTACATTTTTGATCTAGCTACAGTGTGCATCTAGCACACCCTAAAAAGAAGAGCCAGAATAACATTGCCCAGTTAATGGAGATAAACATACTCCTGTAGTCTTTTACAAACGTAAAATAGCAAACTATACATGCCAGCAGGCATAGCCAGATGTCTGCAAATAATTTGCTGCCTCTGCATAAATGCAAATTACTTCTTGAAGAGGTAGGAAGGACATATAATATTAAAAATCTATAAAGTTAGCCTGCTGGACTGACAATAAAACTATTTTTCTCTAAATAATAATATATGTAAATAATTATTAGACCCCAATATCCATGTACATACATCATGTTCAAAAGAGTGCAAAATTACAGTTTTAAGAATGCAATAAAAAGGAATCTAACTTCTACAGCACAATATTTCATTCTCATTAAAATCATTGCTAGACTTGTCTCCTCATTATATTCATATTAGACCTATCCTTAATATAGTTTACTAAACAATGACTTGATGGTTTGTGTTTTTTGTGACTTAGAGTAAAAATAAATGATTATCCATTACTTGCTACTGTCTTTCTGCAATGGAAGAGCAGTTAAAACTCTGTTAACCTGCTACAGCATTGAGACCCCCCTATTTTACACAAGTGTAAATAATTACAATACCTAGTGCAAGACAGGCTAGAATCAGTGTATTGCAATAGCCTGTGGTTGGTGTCAACTGCCAGAAGTTCATGGGTGTCTGGGAAACTATAATGGTCAGGTAACCTTTTTATTTGACCTATTCAACTTTGTGCTCTCTTTTATGCCACTGTCCCAACCTGACTAGATTTCTGCTCTGTTTTTCCTCATACAGGAATAAAAGGCTTAAAGAAAAAATCCTAAAGTACAACATGAAGATTCTTACCTGATCTTTGCTGAACGTAACCATACTTTGGTAGGCAGCATCTGCAGAGGCAAATATGTGGGGGGGATTGGATGAACGCTTCACACCATGATAAAGCTTGGAGAACTAAGAAAAAAAAAACACAAGTCAGAATACCTAATTAAAATGTACAAATTAATTGTAAAATTAAGAACTGATACAGAAGATAATGACTATCTTCTGCCTACCAAACAGAAGGCAGTTGTCTGTTCTACCATGAAATTCACACTGAATCACCCAGCAGAGGAGCGTTAATTCTTGGCACTGACCACCTTCCAGAACACAAATTACAATACCTAAAATACATCTCAAAGTTGCCTTCACAAGATAGTCAAGAGAACTGTATCACAAGAAATACAATTACAAATACAAGCATTCAAGCAGGGAAATACCCAAGGTGAACCACAGAAACTGCAAAGAGTGAAACTGCAGAGTGAATCTGGAATCTGGTCCCTCTGCCTGCAGCCCTAATTTAGGCACCCACAGCCAGTAGGATTTATGGCTCCACCTCCCTTCATATTCATAAGGAATTAAGCTGCCTCTATCTTTACAGCATTTGATTCACTTGTTTCTTTTAGGCTGCAGCTGATGGTACAGGACACGTAATAACCCAATAGTGAGAGCAACTGTTTAGAAAGCAACAGCCTCAGCATGAGGTGGTTCATATACCCATCTTCTGTTTCCTGGAAGAAAGTACTAAATGCCAGACAAGAACAGCAGTAGCTGGGGCAATATTCAGGCCTCCTGTGAAAGTTGTATCACCATGGGAAAAGCAACAAAATCAACTGCATCAAACTGAAAGAGGGGGAAAAATAAATAAGTAAAAAAATAAAAGATTTGTAGCCACACATTTCTGAAGGAAGAAAAGGCTAGGGTTAGTCTGTGCTCCCATCATCATTTAAGTACTTTAGCCAGTGGTGTTAATAAAAAATGCAAAGTAAGTACTGTCCACATCTTGGAGTCTCTCTTACCTGTGGAGAGTAAATGCTGAGATTCTGGAAGGGGTTTAAGGCTATTAAAATGTCTCCCACATAAGTATAAATTTGTAAGTCAGCATAGCGTTTCTGCAGCTGATGGATAATTGTATCCTGAGAAGATTCCAGAAAAAGTTTGATTGTTAAGCAATATTTTTCCAGTCAAGATAATTTTTGTAAATATGCTGAGAACACTGATTAAGAAGTACTTATTATACATGTTATTATTTCTCAAACACTGACATCACAAAACCAAACAAATATTTTCAAATTTCTCACTAATATCATAAAACCAAGTTAAATGGCATATCCTATTGCCAGATAAGTATGCATTTTCCTATATCAGCCCAAGAAGTAAACTTCCTGAAGACAAAATGGCCATGCAGATTTTCTGCACTTCACAGTACGTTTCCATTTAATTTTTTATTTGACTGTGAAACAAGGATAATAATTTCTCAAGGATTAGATTTTAACTGGTAATAAGAGACTGTTTTAAGCAGAATGCTAACATGATTTAGTATTACATCGTCTTCTCACTGGCATGCAGGTTAAGGATCCTCAGGAAAAAAAAACTGCAGATAGTTTGCACATAGGTGTTATAATGAAATATGCAGCTGATGTTGTTTCACCACTTTTTATGCAGAAGTCGTAGATGTGTTACTCTATATAATTCAGTTCTAGAAGAGTCACTTAAATCAAAATCTTCATGACTAAATTTCTCATTTTAGGACACTTGCAAAATATTTTAAACTATCATCACTCATATTTAACTTTTTCCCCATAAAAGGATTCACTGCTACTGCTTTTATGTCACTAATAAATAGAATATTAACAAAATGATGATAGCAGATCAGTCACAAGACAATTCCTTTCCCATGTTGAGACAAAACCTTGCAAAAAAAGAGTTCTTCTCATTCTGTTAAAAGAAACAGGGAAATGTGAGGCACAGTTGTCAGAAACTGCTGCTCAGACAGTACAGTACCTCATCTAGAACTTCTAGATTTACCAGATCATCATCCAGAGAGTACTTGTCAGCTCCATCCACACAGTAAGGTCTTCTAGTATGTATTCGTTCATGCCTGGAAGTTTGTTAGTAAAGCACCAGGGTTACAAAACTTGATCAAATACAGCCAATACAGAGGCAATGGGAGTCATGGGCAAGTGTTTTTGCCATGCAGAAAACTTAGGCATGCTCTCTGAAATACGTATTGTTTACTTGAAATACCCTTTCATAAAAGCAACACATCAGTTTGCTGTGCAGTGTAATATCCCTGTTTTCTTTCTCACAAGATATAATCCTGATATATTTATTAATGCTCACAGAAAAGATTTCTCTGTAGGCTTACTACTCCCCACTAATACTGAAAAGTATTTAAAAAATATCTTTTCCCTTCTTGACATAAGTTAATAAACTACCACTCTGATTAATTAAATCTTCCCCACCCCATGGTACCTAGTCTATAGTTTTATCATCTAATGAAGTTACAAGAAGTAATAAGTAGTATAAAATCCTCCTATTACCTTGTTGTATGACAAAGCACCTCCTCAGATGACCCTAGATCTGGTCCAGAACATTTTTGAACCACAGCTGCCATCAGACTCTAAATTGTATGAATGTTCAGTCAGCTTGTCCTCAGAGATTTAAGCCACACAATAAGCAGCAAACAGTCACATAACCCCTTTATAATCAGATTATGCTGAAGGAATCTTTGAAAATGCTGTGTATATGTTTTTAAACAGCACATCTTTTTGAAACAGGGACAAATCAAGACAGTGTAATGTCTTCCACAGAGGGGGTGAAATATGAGTGCTGTAAGCACAGCCAGGCTTTTCTTTACAACAAACATAATCAAAGCATGGTAGAAGGACACCCACTGAGATACAGTCTGCATCCTGCTGAGTAACATTTAGCATTGATCCTCAATGACAGTCCCTGACAGATTGTTTCTGCATTGGTTGCCATGTAGAAAGTATGAATCACATGCTCATACATCCAGAAACAATGCTAAATATTGTATCAAGCAATAACAGAATGATAGTGTAACGTGGCAGGAAATACTCTTTATCTATAATGTTGAAGGTTAAGATGAAGATGTCGCAGGTCTTTTTTTTTTAATCCTAAATTTATATAGTCATGGAATCCTGTTTGAAAAAATAAGCATCGAGGCTCTTGCTTTTTGTCTCTTTATGTGCACTTCCACATGAACTTAGTAAGATTTCATTCCGTAAAGAGACTATTTTCATACCCAAGAGCTATTGTGTACAGAAGAATTATTGCCTGGAAAGTGTCTAACAAAGAGAAAAGTGTTAAGTATTTATTGATAATTGTGAACTACATTTAAAGATCTTCATTTTTTATGTCTATTTTTATTCATTTTTCTTGTTTACTTTTGGCAACTCTATGAGTTCTGGAAAACTACTCTATAATGGTTTATTTGAATTGTAATTAAATAAAACTGTGCAATCTGTTTTGTCAGCTAGGATATAAAATACAGGGACCACAGCAGGTTTTGATGACAGTCCCGCTTATATTTTCCATCCTATGTCCCCAAACAGAAATGGTTGTTTCCTTGATGTACATATGAAGAAATGAAAGAACACACATAAAAAAACATGAAAGAGAAATTCTTGCAGTGGTTATTATTTCAAGTGGGCAGCATGGAGACAGTGTCAATTTGTTCAAAGTTCTATTCAATTAAACCATCCATTTTTAGATTTTTGTTAGGTGCTTACTGCAGTCATGAACATTACACTGCTGACAAGCCAGATCCTCAAGGGAGTACGAACGCATGTAAGTGGCATAATGAACTACTGTTTTTCTAATTGTTGTTTCCATTTCAAAACAGAATTCAACCTTTTACTTCACAGCTGAGAAAAATATTGTTAAAAATAATTTAAACCATTTAGAGATGGGAGCAGTTATCAGTCCACAAATTAAGCAAATATTTTAACAGTTGCTGGACTTCATGGAGATGTGACTAGCAAAGCAATGACTAGACATTATAACTAATACAACTAAACTGTGAGGATATTTTTTCTGGCATAAACCATCATAACCACAATATTAAATTGCAACAAGATGCAAGTATGGATTCATCTACCAGAGGTGCAGGGAGGAGGGGGAAAGAGGGCACATCTAAACCTAAGCATCTCTAATTGCAGAATGGCTTTGCAAACTAATCTGTTATCTGATTGTGTATTAAACTCCCGCTGTTTGTTCTCCTTAAGTGATAAACGACTCAACTGTGTTATTGGAAAAGTGTTTTGTTTTGTTTTAACTCTATGTAAATAAATAATTAAGGAAACTACTCTTAGTCCAATACGTAAACCAGATAACCTTTGTGCACATATTTCCTTGTGCTTAACTCATTTTCCTAAGTACATGATTAGGAAGAGGATATTAGGAGCATAACATCACATTAGCTTCAAATCTCCTGCTGTCCTCATCAGTTTTCTACTGACCCTAAGTCCTGCTGATATGTTGACAGAGTGGGAAGAAAGAATACAGACAGTAAGCTTTTATTATTTCTACAATTTTACATCAGAAGTACACACTGCTTTTAAAGTATTTTCAAAACATTTCTTAAAAAGCAGAAGAAAACACTCTTAATTGGAGGAATAATTGTAATTTCTTTTTTCGTCAACAGTGCAATTACCAGCCTTTTTTCAATTACTGTTAGATTCACAGAATGGTTTGGGTTGGAAGGGACCTTAAAGATCATCTAAGTCCAACTTGCCAAGCGCAAATTCTAAGCAAAAGGAAAATTGATAGTGTTAGCTTATTTGCCTTAAGGTTCCAGGAATGTTCTGATTCATATCCTGTAGGATGTAGTCTCTTCATTACAAAGTGGCATAATAGGGCTAGTCACTTAAGGTATCTAACCTTATAAAACCTAAAGAGCAGTATTAGATTTATTCCAGAATTCTAGTGATGAGCATTCTCTTTTGAAAAAGGCTCTGTTCTCCCAAGCATTTTCCCTCCACCTTTTTATCACACAAAGATAGCTGGAGAGAGCTGTTTCAGATTTCGGAGGAGGAGCAATTGGCAAGCAGCACTTCTCGTGTACTAGATGTCAGCCACAGTAATAGAAGTGCACTGTAAATAGCTATATGCTAATATGACCCTGCAATCAAGCTGATGATAGGGAAGGAAAAGCTAAATTGACCACAGATACTTCTAGATTGAAGAATCACCTGGCTGGCAGGTCCAGCCTGAGGATTAAAGCAGCACAGATCATGATTTTTTTTTGTTCTTTGGCAAGTCCCCCTCTCCAAGCTCGCCCCCCTCTATCCCCAACATTCTTTTATAACAGTGCCTTTACTTTGGCCTCTTCGTGCAGTTAAGTATTTGTTTACTGTTCTTCTAGGACCCACAAAAAAAAAAAAAAAAAAACTGTTTCTGTACTAGTTCTTCTTTAAGTTATTGCCAACTTTAAAATGATTTGTGCCCAAATAGAGATTTACAAGAAAAACACTCAACACGATGAGAGAGAAAAAATAGCAGTGAATGTGCTATTGTCACACAGAGAAGCACTACCTATTCCCTGTGCATTGCAAAGAGCAAATTTTGCTCCTGTACATCAGGTTTCAGCCTGGAATAAATTGTTGAAGCAAGGTCATAACAGAAACACTGACAAAGCCTTAATTACAACAATATAAAAGCTGTAGCTATAACAAACATCTGTGTAACCTGCAGTAAAAATACGTATATTGTAATCAGACCAAGGACTGCCCTTTGGGGCCCCAATTACTTTGTAATTTTTTTCCTGTAATTTTTAACTATTTTTTAACAGTCATCTGATATGTGTACAGATGAAGGGTAGAAGTATTGCATTTAACCCACATTAAATCCTGTGTGTGCAGCATTTTACAATCAGAGAACTATTTCTGTTTCTGTTATTCTGAGTCCAAAGGAAATTACTGACTGAATGCAATCAAGTTCCTTGCAGTTAATTGCTTTCAAACCTACATGTGAGCTGGCAGGGAAGCTAGATATCTGGTTGTAAGAATTACTTCCTTGGATGGACTGCTGCTGTAATCCAGCTGGCTGACAGGAGGGGGGAAGCTGCCAAGCCACCATAGCCTCATCCTAATATCGGAGAAAGTACCCGGAACCTACCTGCCCTTCTCAAACTATTACATGTTTAGCTTTCTTTTTTCCATTTTTTTTATATTCTTTTTTACTTCCCTTTTTCCAAGCTTCTTCAGGTTTGGTTCATCTTGATGATAAGGTTACCTTTTTCTCCCTGAAAATCCAAGGTTTCTTGACTGTCTGTTCCCCGTTACAGTGGCACATCGACCTAGCATGATCCAGAACAGTGAACTATTTGCTGTCTACAGTAAACTTTAAAAAAAAAAAAAAAAAACGCAACACTTATCTACCCAAACGCTGAAGTTCTTTCATTCTTTTAAAAACTGAAAACAGAGGTTACTAGATCTTTTCCTGTTGATTCCTATGAAGATGCCTATTTATAGAGGAACATAAAATACCAAGACTGTAGGAAAACATCCGAGATAAGAATAAGCCACGCCTGGAGTTTGCCTCTTCAAAGCTGATGATAATTTGGAAACAGCCACTTTGAACCATACAACCAAAAAGCATTTGATACTTAATAAAAATTGAATTTCAAACAGAATCAATTCTAGGAATTTTACGCCAGGAGTTAATCAATTGAGGAAATATAACAGACTATTTCTTTGCTGAGCTTCAGCTCTATGACATTTCATAGACAGGGATAACAAAACAAAAGTAGATGGCAGTTGATGATTTTTAGGTATTATTAAAACTGTTATAGACTTACCTACTGCATTTTGTATAGCTGCTCTAGGTTAGCTCTCCCTAAAGAATACATAGACATACAAATGAAACATAGCTCGTACCTATACTAGAAATAATGTCCATTACTTTATCACCTTCTAAGACAAGAAATCCTACAACAGATCTTCCAAAGCTCCTTTTACCTTGTTCTTGGACCTCCATGTAATAGTTTTCAATAAGAACAGTTTCTAAGATTTTGAAAAACGGTTTGTGAGAACAGCACCAAGGCAAAACTTTTTGAATGTATTCTATAAAGACACTTCCCTGCTTTCTTCCTCATTACGTGTGTGGAAAGAAGGGTGTTAGTGCTGGGTTTTGTGAAACTGGCAACACCCCATCCATTTTCATAGGGATAGGAGATATCTGCATCTCATGCACAAAAATAATGTAGGGAAAAGTACTTAAAGCCGGTGGAAACGTCTCAAAGAGCATCCCTTTCATAAAAAAAAAAAGAGCAGGAGCAAGTGTTAATGTTTTTTTTTTGTTGTTGTTTTTGTTGTTTTTATTTTTTGCATTTAAAAAGTGTTAACTTTTACTAGCACAAACCTTTTTGTTTCAGTTAATTTCTCACATAAAGGAAATAGAGTGTGAAGCTGTCTCTACGAGGTTACCTCATGGCAAAGGGACATGGCAAAACAATATCTTTGTCAGAAACAAACTGATGATAGCAAAAAATGTCTGTTAGTAGGCTCTTCTCAGCAAACCCAGAAAAGAGCTCCTTTAGTTCAGATGAAAGACAAGCTGTGCTGACCTTAAGTCTAACTATACCGCGCTGAAAGAAGTTTATAAATGAAGAATGAAAGAAAAATTACGGAGGAGTTTCAGGCTGTGGCTGCAAAGGTCAGACCAGATGATCCTGTCAAAAGGTGACAGCTTGCTTCTTTCTACCTGTATCATCCCTTACTTTTGGTCACTTGAGATAATTCCTCCTTTACTTCAGTTATATCAGCCGAGGAACCCCCTCTCTGCAATCTCTAACACAGTAAAAAATCATCTGTATGTATCCGCTGGCTTAGTTTTCTTCTTATTTTTTTCTTCTACTTCAGAAGCTCCAGTTCAGGAGGTTTTGATAACCATTGGAGCTGAAATAAAAACAGCATCATGAGCTTGTTCCTGGAAGCTGTGGTAGAATGGGAGAAAGAAACCAGTTCTTTCCTTTTCAGTAGGAGTGAACTGCTGTATCAGCTCTCCACATCTCTCCATTATACCCTCGGGACATTGATGAGAAAGTTGAGCTGCGATTTAAAAACTCTTTGCCAAAGAAAATGATCTGGTTCCCTTTTCTGACTTCTGTGGCTTCCCCTCCTCTCTTGCACCAGCTCCACCTAGTCTTCAGCCCCTCGGTGAGTCAGATACACTCAATAACCCAGGAGAAAAGCAGTCCTGTTTTAATTTGGCTTTGCCAGGCTGGCTGTCTCTGCTAGTTCTCTGAACTCAGTCAGCTCCCTGGCAGGTCAGACAAGCCCCACAGCTAACACAGCAAGAATATGGGGTGAGGAAACCAGGACTTGACAATGAGCTGAGCCCATTTGTGAAGCCAGGCTTTGAGTTAAAGTCACTAATGTATTTCAGGACAGATCTTTGGCCACAGTACCATAAAGCAATGGGAAATAAATCCACAGTGTTGATAAAGGTTCCCTCAGAGCAGGTGGAATTGCCTCCTGGACATAAGTTACACCCATAAAGCATATTCTAGGCCAAAGTGAGCAAGCCCGTGCTGGGAGAGATTCAAATGAGACCAACACATAGCCGTGATGCAGCTAGAATATCCCAAAAGTTCCTGGTAAGCGGAATGTCACTCAGAGCTCCTAGAACAAATGGGTGTGACTGAAGTGTCATGCCAGTGCTCTGACTGCCATTACATTTTGTGCATAGGCGAGTAAATCTGACTTGGAGCTGCCTCAGGCTTGTCTGGGAACTTGGAAGCTGGGAAAGTGGCTTAGAAATACCTTCATACCACCTTTCCCTGCATTATCTAGATCTTGCATTCAGGTACCTGCTTAGCCCTTTATGCATATATTATTTAAATATAGTTTTTTAAAAAAAGAAGAAAAAGGACATTTAAGTTGTCTTGTATAGGTTATTTGTCTCTAATAGCACTCTAACATTCTCAGAGTAACAGAAAGCTATGTTGTGAATTGAAATGCATCTGATTATACTTACATTAATGTAAATCAAGAGTAAATCTGTCAAAGCTAGAAAATTGACTGTATGCTTAGCTTAGACCCAGTTATACACTGTTACCTGCAAACACACCTTTGCATTCAGTGTGGAAATGCTACAAAAGTAACTGCCACTTAAACAGCCTGAACATGCACATCACCTGGCAAGGGAAAAGTGATTATATAACCTGTCTACTCAAACCTTTTCTCACAGATAGGAGTGCCATTAGAAAAGATGGATCACACCAATCTAGCTAAACAGGTCAGTCCCTTTTGCACCTGCCATGAACTACTTCCCCTTCCTGAGCCTAACTAGCTCCACTACACTGGCAGATAAATAATGCAAGTGACATTTTTTTTCTTTGAGTTTATATTACGTATATATTATATATAGTTATATTACGTATTGATAGTTATTTTATAAACACATTAGACAGTTTTTTAAGGCTTTTCACTGCTACCATTTTTCCTAGGGGTTAAATCTCCCTACTACAGAGGCAAGCTCTTTACTATTATCAGACTGTGTCTATACCTCTGGGTATAAATTATAATTAGATGCTGGTTGGTTCTCTTGTAATAATCTTATGTTTATAGTCCAACATTAACCGACTGGTAGTAAGTACCTATTTAAAATTTAGAACTTTCCCACTTTCAGAATATAAAACTGCCATTCTCAGTCCTGGCTAGTTATAAGCAACTGAATGTAGGGCTTTACAACAGAAACGTTCAGCATTAAAGCAGCTAGCATTATGGAAGCCCAGCACTTCTTAATATTAGACACTGTTTTCAGATGCTCCTAGTCTTCAAAACTGTAATATTTTCAATTTATTTTTTATTTACTAAGACGTTCCTTAGAATACAAGCAAACCTTTGGAAATGTTTTGAGATTCTTTCTACAAAGCAGCTAAGACCCCACTTTTTGGCACACAGACTTGGTGTTTTGCATGGATATGCTTTTGCAGTGCTACTAAATTTTTCCCAATTTGATCAAGTTACAAATATTTGGAAAAATCAGTGCTTCATCATTCTGAACAATATGTTGTATATTTCAATGGTAAAGCTCACTAAATTTTTGTTCTCACTGAGCATGCTCTCAGCCTTGATCAAAGTGGGTCAGTGCTTCAAAGAACAAGTAAGAAGCTAGCAGTAGTACTGTAGTAAAAGGCTACAGTGATCAAAAAAATCAGAAACACATTCTGTCTCTTCTCCTGTTAGGAAAGGCTGAGAGAACTGGGACTGTTCAGAGAAGTCTCAAGAGGGACCTTATTAATGTATGCAAATACCTGAGAGGAGGGTGCAGAGAAGATGGAGCCAGGCTCTTTTCAGTGGTGCCCAGGGACAGGGTAAGAGGCAACGGGCACAAACTGAAAAACAGGAGGACCCATCTGAACTCCAGGAAACAGTTCTTTACTGTGAGGATGGCCAGGCACTGATACATGCTGTCCAGAGAGGCTGTGGAGTCTCCCTCCTTGAGATATTCAAAAGCCATCCGGGCATGGTGCTGAGCAGCCTGCTCTGGGTGTCCCTGCTTGAGCAAGGGAGTTGGACCAGATGACCTCCAGAGGTCCCTTACAACCTAAAACATGTGATTCTATGATTCTTTAATAGCAGTTGTACAGTATATTGGCTTCAAAGTGAAGGTAAAAGATGACTATTTCTCCAGTAGCCTAACCTTGCCTCCTCTCTTAGCATTGACTGGCACTGGCAGATGTCCTCTAGTTCAGAGGCATGGCTAAAAGCAAAATGACAATGAGTATGCTGAGAGCAGGGCTTTAGGAGTAGAAGTGAAACTATTGCAGAACTGGGAAAGGTGAACTCAGTGATGTGAAAGAGCAAGTGGTCTGCAAGCTACATTATTAGTTTATGGACAGACTTGGGGAAATAAATGCTGGCTTGGTCTTGATTCCTTCTCACCCCACATTATGGAGACAGATACCAAAGAGATTTGTTGGAAAACCATGAGTAATCCATTTCAGAGCTCCTCTTAGCACAAGGATCATTCCATTCTTTGTATCTTCTATTTGGTCAAAAGCTGGGAAAACTCCAATATCTTTTGTGCCATCCAACCCACAGCTATAGTAGTCTATCTGTGAGGAGATACATGGGGGAGATCCACTCAGGAGGAAAGATACAGCAGAAACCTGTAGTGTAACACTGGCATAGCTCTCTCACTCACAGTAAGCAGTTCCTGGTATGCATTTCCAGTGGGGGGGTGCAGGGAGAACAAGCTAGGAGTCAGTTTCACCTTGAAACTGTACTTACAGCTATTCCTTTATTTTAACTTGTACATTTTTGTTTGTGCTTCCAGCATTGAAGCTACAGAATCTAATGGCATATAAGCATATACATGTTTATGCCTTACGAATCATGACATTTAATTTTCTTCATCAACATTAGTAGGTGTTTGTTTATAATAACGGGCCAGAGCTTATCTCATGCTAGACAAATTTCGTATTACAGAATGATTGCTGAGCTTGTGAAGGTGTGCTCATTTGCATTTAATTCTTTTTTGAAACAGTGAAATTCTGCCACCCTCTGGACAGCAACTAAACTAATATATTTAGTAAGCCTCAAAAGTAAAAAAACAAAACAAAAAAACAAAAAACTCACTGTTGCTGATGAACATTCATTGCTTTTTAAGCACATATTTAAATTAATTACTAGGCTGAATGAAAAATAGCAGTTATTATTAAACCAAAGACAAAACAATTATTTTAAGTACTGAATAATCTACTTACTAATAGCATTAATCAAAAAACACACTTTAAAGTGTTCCATTATTAACCTTTTCTAGCAGTCACTTCATTGTTCACTGTTGTATTTCTAAAGATCTGCTACCAAAATATATCTTTCATCATGCCAACAGGTATTTCCTCAGACCAGAGCATTCTGAGATTAAGCCAAAAGCAAAAACATATAAAATTAGAGTTCAGTGGGAAAAAGAAGGCTAAGGAGAGTTTGTATCATGACTGATCAAAGTAGCTTTAAAAGCTATCCATGGGAAAGTATGTTTCTTGCATTCACATGGCATACAGCTAGTATGCCTGCTAGTATTACTGCTAGTAATATTGCTAGTCAATACATTCATATGATCATTTGAAACAGTAAATATCTGGGCATTCAAAGTTTCAAATTTTGCTTCCAGGATTAGTGGGAGGAAGGATAGCTGCTGCATTTGTGTTGTACAGTACCTCGTTTTGGCTACGAAGCCTAGCCGCTGCTGTTCTTGGATGAGTTCAGCCAGCTGTTTTTGCAGAGACATATCTTTACCGTGTACTTGTTTAATAAACGGGTGCTCCAAAAGGTGGGTGACTGAAGGACGCTTTTCAAAATCCTTGATAAGACACCTGTGACAGAGAAATAGCAGTCTTATGCAATGATGATATTTCATTACAGCGTGATTTGAGCTGGCTTACTGTGTAGTTGTTATAGTAGTTTCCTTTTCCACAAATTTGAGTTCCTTAGTATGCAAACAGACTTCTCCTATATATTGGAATAAATCTGACATAAAATACTTAAAGTGAATTCACCCTACAACTATACCAGTATAAAGGTTATGAATTTTACCTTATTTCAATCTTTTTTTAAAAACGGTAACCAGCTTACTATGAAAAAAATGTCATTGCATCTTGTTAGTATTGTACAGTTAATATATACTAAACATAACCTAAGATAAATAGACAATATTTCATTCACTTCAATTTTCTACCTAGTCTCCAATGACAGTTATAATAAAGAACCGCAGGACATCGCCTAATGAAAACCACAACTGAAACTTGCGATACAACACCAGTCAGAACAATTTGATATAAAGATTTGTTCTGTGTTTAAAATGAATGTTTCAGATAGAGCTTCTATACCACGATGGTAAGTGTTAGCATAAGAATCATAGAAAATTCTGTAAACCCTTTTATTTCAGACTGGAAAAGAAACGAATGAGTCAGATTTAAATGCTAGCCAGAGTTCCAAAGTTCTCTTTGGGATAGAAACAGGTGATCAAGTAATGAGTAAAGAGATGCATCCTATTAGATTAGCATGAAGTGTCATATTAATTTATATAATAAGAATTTAAAATTGAGGACGCCATGATTAAAGTAAAATTTTCTTCTGTACAATAAAGCTGAAATAATACTGCTCAAACAGAAGAATGATCTAACAGGATCAGATTGCTTTAAGGTACCCTCTAATTCCTCTTTACATTAAAGTATTCTGTTTCTTTTGCTCAAATAAAAACAATGATAATAATCAAGCATGGGAGAAAAGCTGCAATTCAACATACGTCTCCCTCCCAGCAACTAACATTTCAGTGAATCATAGCCCAAGACGAGGTTATTTGATGAGACATATTCATGCTATATACTTCACAATTACATTTCATATTTGCTACTATTAACTGACACATCTAAAGTACTTCCTTATCAGGGCCAAATATCTCAAACAAAAATTATCTTTTTACCGAAAAATTTATTGAAACTTTAATGCCTTTTAGAATAACAGATATTCTAGCAGTATCGATACAAAACTTAAATATATATACATATATAAAAAATATCATACACATTAACTGATTTCAAATATTATCAAGCACTTTAGCAAACAAATAAAGTTTAGCCTCACCTCAAATATTTTACTGAAGCCTAAAGTCTGGTCTTAAAATGATCCTGCAATGTCTTTGGACATAACTTTAGTACTTTAGGTTCCTGAAAACCATTTTCTCAGCCTCTTCTTGCTACATCTAGTCCAGAAAAGACAGTCTGTAAAATCTGCTGTCAGTTTAACTGTTTTGGTGAGTTTCGCAATTGGTTAGAACTGAAGCCTCCCAATAGAAGACTAAACTAACAGAACGTGCTTTATCTCCATCCCTCTGAGCGCAAGGCTATAAATACCACTCCTGTCCTCCCATGAAGAGAGATCCATCATTAGCCTTTAACAGGTTCATGTCCCCCCCAGCCCTCACACATACTTTTCCTGCTGTCATCCATGGTCTTTAAAAGTCAATACACCCACACAGACAATACAGCCCGTGCCAATCCTGGTTAAATTTATGTGTTTCCTGAGAAAAAGGAAAAAAGCATTTGAAAAGAAAGATACCATTAATCAAGACAGGCAATGGAAAAAAAATACAAAACCATACAAAAATCATGGATTGATGACAAGTGTCTGAAGTGGGTATGTCATTCTGAAAAGCTCATGCACTCGTGATTTTTACCATTCTAGCAGTAACTACAAATTCTTTTCGTTGATACTACATTATTAATATATAAATACTCCTGTTTCATTTGAATATATCTGGAGCATTACAGTGAAGATACAGCAGCAGTTACTTTTTAGACAGTTGAAAGTTGAGTTTAAATGGAATCTCTTCAAGAAATTACAGATTTCCACATAGAACACCTTGAGAGTACAAAATACTTCTACCCTGTGGTATGCATTTATTACAACAAATTTTGCTCTGAGCTCAGGACCAATACACCCCCAAAGATACCCTATGGACAAGATCCAGAAGTTGCAAGAGAATTTCTTCCCATACAGATGGTTCCTACATGAATTATCCAGATGTCCAGGATACTGCATTTACTGAGGAAGTCTGAAAAGATGAGAAGGGAAACACTTTAGAGAAAGAAGTTCTTAGCTCCTCCATTATGTGCCTGAAACACTAGCTGTTTGGGTCTTGCATGTGTTTGAATGAGCATAGGTAAGTTCTGTCAGAGAGAGGGTCTTGAAAACTACCTGAGGATTACCTTTGTTTCTGCTGCATGCTCTTGCTGTTCCCCTGCTGACTAGTCACTTTGCATGCAAGCTGCTCTTCTGCTTTGCAACTCTTTAAGCGTATATATAGTTTCATCTATAGTTTCACCTATATTGCAGCATTTCATTTCATGTGAAGTAGGATATTTTTGCAATCTCTGTTCGTTTAGAACAGAGATTTTGTTCACTTGAAACAAAAGTGAAGCCTCATGAATTCATAAGACAACTAAGCTAGTAACACACAAGACACAATTGCAATTCTGTGATCCAAGTCTCCGTTCCAAGCTCAGACAGCTTACTGAATATACTCTCAGATGGACAGCAAGATGTCACAACAAAGCAAAGAACTAGTAACTAACAGCTAACAAGTCGTGGGCCACCACTTATGTGCTAGTGAAAAAGGTGTCAGGCTGCCAGTATCACTGCAGAAGTTGAGTAAGGTATCTACACTGGAAGCAGTGTTGACACTATAGAAAACATCGATGCATTTACAATGTTAGGGCCTGCAGGGAGGTGAGCATTATTACAGTGCTTTCTACTGTGCCTGCATCCACAGTTGCCATAACTGATCAGTACATTCAATCAGGAAATATAGTCCACATCAAGCACAGAAAAAAGAAATCAAGAAGTAATATATACCTTTGAAATCTCATGACATTAACATTTAAGAGGAAGAGTACAGTTTATAAGGTCACTCACTAGAAAGTATTCCTATTCAGTGTGGCCAACAGAAATCAAAGTGAGCATTGTGCATGTGCAAGTAAATATTAAGAAATCATGTCACTGTAGGATTTGCTTCTGAGGAAAGGAGAAAACCAAAGTATCTTCAGATGCTCATCTGAGCATTCATTTAAGACCAATTTGGACAGTTAGCTTAGGCACTGTCAAACATCAACCACACAATTACATACCAAACTAACAAATGTGGTGCACCTGCAATTTAATCCAATTTGTTTGACCCATGGAAATTATACATAAAAAAAAACCTTAAGTGGTGAGACTGCCTCCCGCACAACAAAGTGACTAGAAAATTTACTACAAGATGAGTTTCTCATAAGGTACAATGAACACATGATCATACTTGGTCTGCAATTTTTTGGATCTAAAATAACTCTAAGAGTAAGTATGCAGAGATTGGAAAAGAAACAAACACTGTACACGTTGGCCTTGATGAAAGTCAATCCATTACCTAATTTGAAATTCTACTATCTTCCATCATGCTTTCTTAGCTGAAAATTAATTCTCAGAATTCATTAGTGTCACTACATTAAACATAGGTTGCAGCCATTTGCTGCAATCTCACAGCCAGGCTCCTAAGCACCACTTCCATTCTGCCACAATTGCAGGCAAAGATGAAGCATTTATTAGCAAAGGATAAGAGCAGCCTCCTGTACACACAGGCCCGTCTGAGGCAGCCTGTAAAAATTCACTGGCTGCTTGCACTTGGATGATAACATTGTTGGAACTGCTGTATCTCACCAATGTAAACTGCCATTTTGCAAGTGGCAGATCAGATGACTGAAAAGGGGAGCTATTTTATCAGCATTCATGAGCTAATATTTAGTAATGAATAAATGGAAAGAAATAGATTTCTTAAGAACTGCAGTGGTGGTCTAAATCTCCTGTGTGTTCAGAAACAGAAAACAGTTACTAATGTCCTTCAATATTGCAGGCAAAACTAACCAGAGCAGCAGCGTTTTCTTTTTTTTTTCCAGAAATACTTCTTCATTAAATAATGATTTCTTTCACCATAAATACTTTCTTTAAAAATAAAGCAAGCAGCTACAACTCTTACAGATTAGTTAAATTATAATTTCTCTCTAGTACATTTTTTCTTTAATTTTTAATTTTTAAAAATGTTGCATTTTCGGATGATTTCTCAGTTGCTAGCAGGAGATTGGAACTTGTTTTGTCTCATAAACCAAAGAACCAACCAGGCATCTAGTCACTGCTTATCATCTATGTGCACAGACGGTGAACAGGTCATTATTTGGAAAAAATTATGACTGTGTATCAGATTCTATATTAGACTTGAGGAATCCACAGCCTCTGGACAAGAGAAACTCCCCACTCTGTTCAGCAAATGGTTAGATGATCTCCCCATTTGCATAGGTCATGTTATTATTCCTTGAGCTTTATTAATATGCTTGGTTTTGCTACCTGTTGTATGTAGTCTTCCTCTAGAGAAAATCAATAGACATAAACACTTTATATCTGAACAATGATGCCTAGCACCTTAGGACCTCTGCCCCCAGTTATGGGGATGTTAACCAATGGCACGTTGCTCTCATGAAGCATGTTCTTACCCGTGTACCTGACAAACACCATTCCCCAGTACTATTTATCAGATTTTGTATTTGTCATGAACTCTAATGCCCTAAATTATTTAGTTTCATAAGGATGAGCATTTAGGAAAATTGTAGCACCCATTCATTGATATGATGGTGCATTATACCCCAAACTAGTCTCTTTTGACATGCTTAATCCTTTCTAGGAAAAAGAAACCAAAACCTCAGCATCTTTTTTTTTTTTTTAATCTTTATTGCACTCATAAGAACTTTTCTGATCAAACCAGTAATACCCTGAACAAAAGTCAACGCTTTTAAGGGAACAGTAAAAGATCAAGAAAAAAAAAATCTCTGAGATTGCTTTTAACTGGCTAAACTACCCCATTCCTATCCAGCACTCTGATGGTTCCTCCTACTTCTGTGCTACATGTAGCTGTGGCAGACGCTGATCAGACACATACAGGAGAGAGGTGGAGGAGAAAAGTCATCTCATGAATGACATTTGTAATGCTGCAGGGACCTGCCTGCTTCCCCAAAGCCTCCCTGCTTCCCAACCCCAGGCCTGACCCTCCCCCACTGCTGCAGGTCACTCATTTGCAAAAATGAAGTAAAAAGCTGCGACAGCTCTGCCAACTGCATTTCTGTTTTCAGTCCCAATTCAATGGGACATACAGGATACAAATAACCTTATCTTCAGAACTATATATAGCCGCCCCTTTGGAAAAAGGGAATGCTGCCACTGAAGATAGGTTAAATAGGTCTCCTGTCTTGAACCAGCATACCATGATAAATAACAAGTATTTTACTGTTCCTTCTGCTACAATCAGATATCAGAATGAAAGACTGAATTTATGACAAAGTAGTCAATTATCACATGCATAATATAAATTCTGATGCTCAGAACACATTTATATCTTTATTGATCTGCCTTTTGGTAGCAAATGCCATAAATAACTAACCTTACCTAACAATGAGAGAAATACTCTCATACTGAAATGTCACCAGCACTTGTTTTCTAAATAAATCTTCTTTATGTTTCACTTTTAACATCAGGCACCACATAGTGTAATTTAGAAGATACACTTGAAACCTAAGAAATGTTCATTCACTGAAATTGTAAAATGAAGTGTAGCAAATAGCTTTCCCTTTTCTACAGGTTCAAATATTACAACAGGTTTTCCACCCTCCTTTGGGTTGTGTAGACATGGTAGTTTGCTCTGGCTCATATAGGTGGCTTAGAGAACAAACAAGGGAAATTGTGGAGTGGCCCCCCTCAGCTCTTGGTCAGACTTTGCTCTTGTTGAAACCCTTAGAATTTCACCAAAGACACCAGAAATTCCGCCACTAATTCTAGCAAGCATCTCAAAACTAATCAAATGCATTTTATACATGTAAATGCATATTGTACAGTGAAATCACTTTTTTTCCTATCCTTTTACCTGGAATGGGTCTGCTCTATTTCTTTGGCCTGTACTTGCAGACCTGAGAACACAAAAAGCTTTTAGAACCTTTTATAATTGAAGCTTTTTATTATAAACAATATGCTTTGCAGTTGTATCAAGCATTCTCCCTTAGGTCTTATAACCCTTTGTAGCGACAGCGTGAAGTTGATTTGAGGCAGCTGAAGCACAGAAAAGGTAGGAGATATGGAAAGCATACTCAGATGCTGACAGCATATTTCTTCTACATTTTATGTCATAGCTGGAAGGAAGAAAAGAACAGAGAGATCTTTTCCTTCCTTTAGTGTTTAGTGCACTCTTTCCTAGTAAAAAAGGAGAGCCGCTAAAAGGGCAATTGTAGATCCACTATGCCAATGACAGAGCGGTTGGGAAAAGTCTCTCACACACCATTAAACAGACTGTTTAATGCCCACCGCTGTGAAACTCCAAATACAGTCACACTGACATCTCCATACAAGCTAACAAACACCTGGGCAGATGAGACCAGGTTAGTTCTACTAGCTGAAAGTCCACAGGCAACGGCAACTTTCTTCCCATCACTGTGTGCCTGATCTGTCCTGTATGCCACGGCCCACAAGAGAACACACCTGTGCTCCCTGGAGCCTGCCTTAATCTACCTAGCAGTATGTTGGACTGCTCCATTCCCAGGTCTGATGTTGATTATTGGGTGACTTTGAGCAAGACAACTTTTTCTCCAGTTGTGAAACCTGGGATTAAACTCACGTCTTCATGCTGCAAGTCTGGCTGACAGGAAGGAGGCATTATTACGCTACTGATGCTTAATCAGTCCAATGCAAAGGTACTCTTGTCAGTCAGAAATTGTGCTTTTTCTTTCCTGAGTCAAATTTTTACTGCTTACACTTCCATACTTCTGCCTTTCATATCATCACAAATGCATTGCAAACAAAACTGGATCACCTAGAACATATGTTAAACCCTTTCTTTGACAACTAGAATAATTTAACTGGAAGAGGTCTTGAGTCCTCCCCTAAAACAAACTACTACAAATTCAGCACAGACATATTCCACTTCTCTTCCTCACTAGAATCTGTCAAGAAGTAAAACTGGAACAGTTCAGGTTTAAATACGGGCTAACAGTGTTAGGCAACTTCAGAAAGGAGTATGGTAGAAAGTATCAGTCAGAGGCAAAAAGAAAGGACAACATTGTTTTTTCCAGGATCATAGACCAATGGCAACACAAGAGTGGCTGGAAATCCAGCTTCTACCAAAAAGTGGACAGAAGCTTAGAGATTGTGGCAAGAATGTACCGGATGTGAGCACAGTCCTTACAGAAATACAAGACAAAAGGCTGATGGATTAGACTAAATGCAGATTCTCTGAGATGCCACTAATTTATAAAACACAAGTGGGATTCTGGCACTCAATGACAACATGAGCTCAAAGAACAGAGTAAGAAAACTGCCTCTCAGGCAACTATTTCACATGTTGTCTTTTATACTATAATCTTAAATGCAGCATACTATTCCTAAAATCGCTAATGTTCCCCAACTAGACTTGCCACTTCAGCATAGATACTTATCTTTCTTACTACAATATCCTTAGGAAGTAAACTGTTGGTGTTTACGATTGGGAATAGCAAACCAATGAACCCACAAACCAAAGAGAAGAATGACTATCTCTAATGGTAAGGAACTCAACAGGCTACTTTACTGAGTGAAACATCCTGATACTATGACATTTCTATAATTTAGCATGATATATTACAGGGTCAGGGCTTCAAACTTCCACAGGAGTTTCTCACCTCTATGCAAAATTGCAACTTTTTACTAAAACTGCTCATTAGAAAGCTAGAGATAATTATATCCATCATATATGCCCATTCATCTGTATAAAAATGTCTCACGCAATACTCAAAAGTGTTGGAGGTCTTTTGTCAGGTATTACAATTTAGCATTTCAAATTCATCTCTTGATGGATTCTCAAACTCTACAGCTACGAATAAAATGGAAAAAGTTACAGATTTCCTGGTAACCTTGCACATCACAATCTGCATCTTTCTGTCATTTACAAACCCCTTGGTTTTTCTAGACACTATGAAATCAGTGAGTTATGTCAACTGCATATCGTGTACTCAGTGACAGAAACAGTGAAATGGTCTTTAAGTAATATGAACAGAATGTCGTTAAACAACTGTTTGGATTGTGAAAAAAAAAGGTGATATGCATTCAGAGAAGTTATACAACCTGTATAATCTGTATGATCTATTAATGGAATTACTTTGATGTAGTCTCAACAATATGAAATTCAGTTTGTGAGGCTGTTTAATAATGAGTGAAAAAAAAAAGTTTACTGAGACTGAAAATTAAATTGGTATTGTATTTGCAATGTCATTGCTGAAGTAAATGTTATGTTCTGATGACAAATGTGACCATAAATTCTGGAAGTTCATATTTTGACTTTACTACCTAAATTTCTTAATTCTTTACGTTCCTCCAGTTCATGAAAGACTAATTAATTTAAAGAACCATAATAGCTACTCATTGGTTAAATAAATTTAAAAGCAGAATGTCTGTCCCTGGAGATACCATTGCTCATTTTAATTAAGATTACCATTTGGTGATGTAATGTAAATAAAGGTTATCGTGTCCTTCTGCTCCAAGAGATCTATCCCTAGAGATCAGTCAAGACTTAAACTGCCAAGAAAATTATTTGCGGCATACAAGCTAATTTTAGTGTATGTGTTGTTTGTTTTTGTTTTTTTAAATTAATTTTAACATACAGTCTACATTGTTTTATGAATGAATTCTGAAGTACTCTATGTCTAAAATGTGTTAGACAAATTTTTATCTTGAGAGAGCAATAACATCTGTGCTGTAGCAATCAAAAAATTAGCTTCACAAACATAGGCAAACAGTGAACTCGTCAAAACTGGTATTTATTTGAACATAGAAATGAACACAGGTATAAGTCTACCATTTTTAGGAGCCAATCCTCCAACAACTGATGCAGCTGTTTACATGGCCTTATAGGAATGATAATCCCTATTGATATGTAGTTAAAAATAAACAGATAATTAATTCTTTCTCACATTATGAGCGGAGCAGCCAAGCTCTTCGTGGACAACTACAGTAGCACAGATAAAGAGGCATACCTAAAAACTTTACTGACCCATTTAAAAGTAATTATGTGCTGCATGTATCTCAGTAGATACCAAATATAAAATTAGACGGCTGCCAAAGATCACTTGGCTGGAGTTGTATCTTCTCGATTTTTTAAAACAAAATATCTATCTTGATTAGCTGTATCATAGTGAAAACCCTTGAGGATATTACAGTCTTTATCTCAAGTCAAGGTCAAAAATACTGGAAATAAATTCACCAAGCTATGAACCACCTTGGCCTGTTCTCCATTCAGACTTTGTAAATATGTATCTGACACAAACATGCTGCTGCAATATTGTCTGTCTTGGAGCAGTAGAGTTCAAGCACAAAATACAGACTTTACTTTTGAAAAAAATAATATATTATTTTAACAATTTAAAGAGCTACCCACAAAAATATATTGAAACTTCCAGCTCAGGCATGTTGCAAATCACTATATATAACATGAGAGAACATTTATAACAAAAATGTGTCTCGAAACAGTGAAAAGCATTCTGGCATTTCAAGGCATTACAATGGGGGGAAAAGGCTACAATGACCAGGTTTGGCAATTTTGACATAGATGAAATTATTGTGTCAACAGAACTGAAGTCAGAAGTGCGCTTAGCTACAGATGAACGCTTGTATTTTTCCAGTACACAGGTCTGGCCCACAGCTTGAACCAGATAAGCTTGTTATGCAAATGATGTTAGCCATCAGGAAGGAGATAGATAATAAAATTATTTAAAGCTAACCACTCATCACAAGGGAGACAGAAACATCAAGCTAGGTCTTAACATATGGATAAAAGGCAGTATGGAATTTATACGATTGCTGCTTTTAATTTATCATAACTAAGCTGTCACAAAGGCAGGCATCATCAAATACATAACTAATGCACATAAATGAGCCAATTATCAGTAATGGCTAAAAGGTTTGCAGTTGTATGATTCAACGTGTGGTTTTTTTGTTTTTGTTTTGTTTTTTTCTAGAAAATCCACTAGTGTAAATCCAAGCCCTCATAATGATATTTTGTAACCTCTGCTTCATAACAACCTTAATAAGACATGCACAAGAATGAAGCAATGTCATGGAGAATTCCCTTTCAGCGTTCTCTTACAGGTCTCTGTAAGAACAGTAAATTTATTACAATTGTTGCATTTCTTCACGTTAACAGATTGCCTGCAAGTATGCTTCCTTACTTCGTTGTGTGCATTACTGTAAAAATTAAAAACAAGATCTGCAAACCTGCAGATGTTGCTGGTGAGAGGAAGTAATTAAGCAAAGTAATTAAAAATCAATCTGATTAAAAATATACAATTTGAAGATATCAAAAACCCAAAGGACAAGATTAAAACAAGTATAGTTATGAAGTACTAAAGTCTGATTTCTGATAAGAACAATGCATGCTGAACTAAAGGACTAAACAAATGATAAACTTCATTTTTTGTATTGTTCTCAAGCTCAGCAGAGACTTCTAAAAAGGAAGACCCTAAGAAAAAAACAAATGGATTCTGGTGCAGAGGCACAATGTTTCCGAGAAAGGAATGTAATCTTCGTACTTACCTGGCACACTGACTCTCTAAAGCACAAATGGAACATAACCTCCTTGCACTAGAGTTCCCCAAAATACCGGGTACTGTCCATATGTACTGTAAAAAGAATGTTTCTCTACAATAGAAGGGAATTCATCCACCATGCAGTGACTTCTGTAGTTAACCACTGATTCCGCCACAGATTACAATGTTCACTGCTGAGTAGAAAAGGACAGGCATTATGGAGAAACAGAACTCAGGTCAACCTGCTTTAAAAGGATGTACTTCTACTACCTGCTCTTTAAGAGATCCTGAGTCACACTGCAGCAAAGACAGTAATGGCCTTCCACTATATGCTATTAAAGTTTGCCCCACCTTGCTGCCTGATTTAAAGATCAGCATAGTAAATAAGAATATATTTTTTTAATTTTTATTCACATTAATCTTTCTATTTTAACTTCTTCTAAAATGGGAAGACACTACTGCACAACTGACTGAAAAACTTACCAGGTATGGATATTGTAATCCTCCACAAGAAACTATACGTGCATTGAGATAGGACAGATTAAATGTGGAAACGTAGAGATTTCCAAACCTATCTTAAAAAGTCAATATTGGCCAGCAGTGTTCAAAGTATTTGGTTATCTGAACAGTGTGAACTTCCCAGAGTTTGATAATATTATCCCTCATGTTACACAGTTTAAGCTGTATTCGGTCACAATGAAATTCGGTCACAAACAAACCGCCAAAATCGCTTGTAGAAGTTGCTCTAAGATTTATGAATATAATGCTAACAGCTAGTAAAGTACAATTTCTTAGTTTCATTGTAAAAAGAAAAAGGCAAAACAAGAGCATATTTTAGTTCAATGTAGCATTCAGGTGACATGTTACACTTTTGGTACAACTCATGTTCATTTACATATTGAGTATACAACCTGCTGAATATTTGTAAGGTGGAAAAAGAAAACTATTGTCCATCTGGTCTTTATATTCTTATTTTAAATTGACCAGCAGTCATTTTCACTAATCCATTTTCTCTTTGACACAGAAGTCCACTCCAAAACGATCAAGGCAATCAGGTATATTATAAACATGCCCCAGGTTTAACAAAAAGTCAAGAAGCGAATCAACTACAGAGTTAAGAGAAGCTGTGAAACAAATTACATGAGAAGATCAAACTGTGCTCTATAGCTCTCAAAAACTGAAGAACAGTTTAGAATCTATGAAAAGAAAACAAGTTAAAAAACGGCAAAAGTAACAACTCCATAAAATAAATTCTGCTTTCAGATTTAGACACACATAGGCATTGCTGAATAAACTAGTTTTAAAAGAAAATAAAACTCACTGTGAAATGAAATGATTGAATCCTCTGCACCATTTTTCAGGATGTAGCAAAGTAGGAGGAGGATTTCTGAAAAAAAAATAAAATAAAGTTTTGGGGGTTAAAATGGTAGTGTTTACCAGAATTTTCTCACAAATAGTCATCAGAGATGATACTGGTTCTACTAGGAATAAAATGATGGTGGAGAAAGTAATGCCCAAGTGGTCTACATGTCCTTCAGAGGCCTGTTGGTTTTTTCTTGCTGCTGCTTTTTCATTGACAGTTTTCCTCTTTTCATGTCCTTCTCCTTTTATGTCAATACCTTTGAAGTTGGCAGTCTGTAATGCTCACAGTGTGCTTCCCAGCATTTCCCTTTTAATTCAGACTGACTCAGAAAAGATCAACTGAGACTGGAAGATTAACCTAGCCATCACAGCCTTTTAGCCCTTTACCCCAGATCACTGACTCTAACCATGACTTTTTAAGTATGGATATCATCAAAATAAGAACCACCAAGTTGTCAACAAACTGTAGGATTTTCAGTCCAGATTTCAACTGGTATTCAGTTTGGATGACTCAGGAGATAAAGTCTCCATGCTGTAAACTCTATTAAAAATAGATGTCAGTCATTATTTAAAATGACATTTAGCAGACAGTATTTTTATATTACATACTCTCTTCCACAGGAATTATCTTAAACTCTGATGGGTTCCATGTTACTTGATGTATTATTATTTTCCTTTCTGACCGTTACAGTTAAATTACATAAACATACAGAGAAAGGCTTATAGATCAAGTTAAGGGGACCAAATTTCAGTGGGCCAACCTACAACAAGAAGTATTCATAAACTGCATATTGTACTATTATCTTCCAAAGTTTTTTTTCAGCAGATTAAGATTTATTAAGTATTGAAGTCCATTTAACTTCTTAAGATTAAACTTTTATTTTATAAAACCTTAATGATTTGTCCTTTGCTGCATTTGGCGGCTCAATACAAAGGATCACATACCACTGAATTGGCAAAAAAAAACCAAAAAACACATAACTTATTCGACAACAGAAACATTCACTAATAGTCTGGGTTATATAATGAATTGCTTCATTTATACCAGGGCCACATATGACAGCAACACACTGTTTGGAAACATCTCACAGAACAAAAAGGCAAAAAACATAAATACAACATAAATTAGAGTTGATCTGCATAGCGGTCTTGAATTTTTCACACATTGATTCAGAGTAGTTCCATTTAACAATTACTCTCAAACAAAACACTAAAAGGAAAAGAAAAAAGGAAAAGACCACGCGGCTTTGTTGTAGATGGATCATTTTTGTTCATCTGTATCTACTCAAAACAAATGCAGTCATCTAATTTCACTGCAGGCTGTCATGTTTTCCAGGATGAATATGTTATTACTCTTCTCTTTTCTTATAGAAGACTCAGGGAACACAATTTTCTTCTTGAAGTGAAGAAATCCAGAATGCTTGAGATGTGCATCACTTATCAGATTTATTATTAGAAAAAAAGATATGATTGGTTATTTTCAATTACAATAATGTTTCAGTGCTCTCTTCCATTTACCAGGTTCATATATTCATACACATCACAGAATGCGTGGCCGCGTATGAACATAAAAAAGCAAAAACAGCAAAGGATTTCAAGAGATACTCCAAGATAAAAACCTTGTATCGAAGAAAGGTAATCTTTAAAAACCTCTTTCTCTATAATGAAAGTGGTTATCAGTCCACACAACCTACATGCATAACCTCTGGAAAGAGCTTTAATAGACTCGCAGCTGGGGATAGCGCCAGCTATGTTATTAGTCTTTATTTTGCAGGAATAGCACTCTATCTGACAATTTGAGTTCTGGTAAGAGCAACTTTTTTATTGTACTGCATAGAAGTATACTGCATTTCTTTTTAGAATGATGCCAACATTTTGAATTTCACTGCAAAATAATTCATTTTTACAAAAGCTCAGGTACCGTTCATGAAATATGTAGTTTCGTCTTTCCTCTTCAGACTGTTCTTAAAGACCTTCCATGGTGGTAATGATGGTGCTTACAAAAAGCATACTGTTTGGAGGCACTATTAATCTTACAAGGAACTTCTTCAAGAAGGAAAAAAAGACACACGGGTACTTACGTTAGTTGCAGGTGGTATGATGGAAACAGGTGTGATTTCATCATAGAAGAACAGATGAGCAGAACAGACGTCATTCAGGAAATACATTCAGTCATTGGCAAGTTAATGATTAATGAAGTAAGTCATGTTTTAACCACACAGAACATGCTTTGTCCAACGAATTACTAAGCTACTAAGCACTTGCTGGTAGCTACTGAATACTCTCTCAGAGGTGGCTGAGTATGCCATGTGCCAAATCATGAATTGTGGACCCACATACACAACCAAGGAATCTGTAATTCTATAGATGTTTTCTTGAGCTCAATAACTTTGGTATTGTTGATAGAAGATGATACATTGTTCTTAATTCGTTTGTAGTAAGATCATAAAATTAGTAGTCCTTTGTTCTTAAATCACTAAATTGATGCTTCAAGTACCCCATCTATAAAATTGGGCTAAATGGGTCCAGAACCTTAACTCTTTTAACATCTGTAAAGCACATTGTTGCCCTCTGGTGAAAGGCATTACCTAAATGCAAGGTACAAAATAGGCTCACCCTCTTCTGCTATTATGCCCATAAAGAATTTCCAGGAAGGGGCATAAGAGGGTCAGTTAAGCTTCCCCAACATCTCTTCACCTAACACAACACAAAGTGTGCTTCGTGATGATGGCAGAAAAATTCACCACTTCCATGGCACCTCCAGAGGTGATATCACTTAAACCCAACTTTTAGTCTAACACAAGATGCCAGATATGCAAGGGCAACTCGCTATCCAAGAATTTGTTTTGTTTGTTTTGTGAGCATATTAAGTCCTTTGCAGTTTGAAATTAATAATCCATTAAAACATCTGCAATTCATACCGCTTTAAAGAGAAAAGGTAAAACAACTCATACATTATCAGATGCTAAACCACAGAGAAACACAACACTTGCCTCACAACTTTGGCTTATCAAATTTCCAACTAAGGCCATTTGTGACTCCAGATTATATTAAACACAGCACATGCAGTTCTATGGCTTTTGTATCCTTGCATCAGCTGACATCACTGAATTTCAGCAACATCTGGCAGCTTCTACAGTACTCAGAACACATTCACAGAAAAACTGAAAGCTATACCTCTTGTTAACTTGCTGCCATAATTTACCATCTTCATATAAAATGAGAACACTGCATGCAACCTCTCAATCACCTTTGCCACATATACAACAAGCTGAAGGACAATATAGTCTTATTTTCTACTATAAGAGATGGAAATTAGGAGAAGTAGATATCTTATTGAAAAAAGCGAGTATAATTGGGCTTGCCTTTTGAAAATGTTCTCTTTAGAAGCAAGATGAGTAATCAACCATTTATTTCCCAACATTGTGTCTTTTATCCTTTCTTTCTATAATTCATAATTAGTCATAGAACTACATGCTCTATTTCCTTAGGCAGACGTATTGCTCTTGTGAGGAGCTGGTCACATACTCTCATATTCAGTGTCTTCCATGGTCATAGTGATCCTGTGTTTCAACGGGAGCTTTGCTTCAGTAAGGACTGCAGGATTCAGCCTGTATAAGAGACCTCATGCAGAAGCAGTGTTCCTTAGAACACGACATTAGCAAGCTTATCAAACAAGAACTGCTGCTGAATTCTCAATGATACATGTACAGTTATGTGCTAGAAATAGTTTAGTATGTTGAGCTTTATGTGTTCCCCGTCATTCAGCCTGCCTCCAAACTCACAGCTGGTGAAACAAAATCAGTCATTTTACCACAATAAGGCCAATGATGCAGTTCAGTGAACACCATTCATCCTTTACAGTAAGTTGCGAGCCTAATTACAGAACACAGATAATAGATTTTTATTGGGAAAAGGAAAATAAATATTTTCATCTTAAAATACATCTATGAAAAAATAAATAAAATTGAAAACACATTTACTATTTTTTTAAATTACTTCAGTAAACTTAGCCACATAAGCCAAAACCAAGATAGGGCCTCCGATGACCAGATTGTATCATCAACCTACCACACTGTTTCTAATAAGAAATTAGCAGATGAACCTCCAACACCTGTCACCATGAACACACTCTGGCAGTCACAGCCCCATACATGCATGTTGCAATTTACTTATTTTTTAAGCATACTAAACCAGAGACGATAGTTCTGTTGACAGTTGCCTAGGTTTACAGGTAGACAGATTTTACATGAAATTAAACCATTTGTGCCTGTTTCCAAAAGCTAAGTGAAAAGACAGAAAAAGCAGAAAGTTAACCATGTATATAATGAGATTTCCTTATAAAAGGTTACATAAAACAAATGGTTTGTATTTAAGTAAGTGAACGCTTGACATTAATTAGTACCTGACCAATTCTCAAATTCTCAAATTTTAAATCCTGTTCTGCAAAGCATCCCCACATTGGGTAACTCACTGAAAATAACAAAAGGATTCTCAACAAGATTCAGAGGATTTCCTGGTTTGCGGCCCATTCAAATCGGTAAGAGGTTTCCATTGATCTAACTGAATAATTCACATCCTAAACACTCCCCCATTCATCTGCCTCCTACTAAAGGCTACTCAAGTTTGATTTACTTTCAGTATTATATTTCACCAAAGTTCACTCAGTAGAAAGCAGGGTACTGCCTTCAGCTCTGTAAGGCTAAGATAGAAACTGCAGAGTTTCCAAGCAGGAGTGGAGAATCAGCACAAAATCCTCCATGTATTTGGAGGCAGGCCTTTGAAATTACTTCTTCAAAAGGGGGTGGGGTGGGGAGGGGAACAGAGGAAAGGTATGCTCCTGCCAAGTTCACTCTCCAGCCGCCTTGTCACTTGGAAATGATTCTCTTCTACTTCGGAATAGTTTTTCCTTTTCCACTCTACTTCCCTTTTCCCTGAAAGGACTGTTCTACTTATGTAAATATCTCGTTCTAAACTGTTAAAGCACAACTTCAATTCTTATCTGCTAGAATATTAAAGGTGTATCTACTGAAATAATGTGGAAGTGCCTTAATTCTAACAAGGAGAGCAACGATATGCTGCTTTAAACCAAGGTCAAAACCTACTATGGTAACGTAATCAAAATCTACCCAGGAAACAGTTAAGAGAGAGCAGAATACACTCCTGCCTCATTGCTGAAAGAAAAAAAAAGTTCTCCTTGCCCAAGTATTTTGCTGTCTTTTATTTACATAGTTATCTGATATTTCCCCCTTCACTGGAATGGATGTTCTGTTTGTTCCATAGGCTATAAATAGTGCTAAAGTCTGTAAAACAAATATATATTGAGTTGAATGTTAAATTGACAAATACAGATAAGAGACTGTAGGATCCTAATTACTAGAAAGGGTCTAAGTTAACAATCCACTTTTAAAACTTTTTTTTTTTTAATAAAGGGTCCTGATCCAGTAAAATCTAAATTGAACGCCTGCTTACGTTCTTTCTTAGAAAAGAATGATGGCTCTGCATTTCGTGATGTATAAATCCACACTTGCCCTCTTTTGGTTGTGATTTTACATGACTATTTATTCTGATGCTGCTAAGTAAGCAAACTAGTGAATTAACAATGAACTACAGGTCTGGCTGTAAAACATATATAAAACCATAAGTGAACAAAATATCAACTACCTCTTTAAAACACATTTAAATGAAGATTTATTCACAGGTCTCCAGCTTAGAGTATTTCATCAGCCAGCATAATAATGAGCAAAAATAAATGGTAAAAGATAGCCAGTTCCAGAATTATGCACAAACCTCCTTTTGATTTTCAAGATTCATTTTATGCATTGCCGAAAGAAAAGCACTTTAGGAAGAATATAAAGAGGCTGTCAAAAGAAATGTCCTAAGAAACCTTCTTCACACGAACAATCCTGTGTTCAAAATGGTAAATATAAAAGTCACCTTTAAAGTAATGAGTATGGAAATAAATAATGTGCTAAGCACATTAAATGATTTTGAATGTCAAATAACCACCTTCAGAAAATGCATTAAAAAAATCTCTCTTTTTTTCCTTTTTTAAACTTTATACAGACAAAGAAAATGGATGAAAAAGTATTGTGAAGTGGTCTGCTTGGGAACATCTGGATTATCTTTGACTTTTTCCCTTGAACATTGCAATTCACAGGTCACTGGTTTCAGTCAGATTTGGCAGCTGCAAGGTTTCATTAGCCTTTTTCAGGACTTGACAAGGCATCATTTATTCCTGTCATTTACTCTTCAGTTTCCAGTTTCAGTTTCTGGTTTCACTGAGACAGAAACAAGTATTTTATTTCAGAAATATTTTTTGATGGAGGTGAACTCACACAGTTTTGCATTCCAGTGGTCAAGCTTTAAAACAGACAGCATAATGGAATTATAATTATGCTTTGTCATCTCATTTATTCACAGAAGTTTCAGAGAGCTAAAGAGGCACAAGCAAATTAACAGCAATTGAAACTGAGGAAGTAACAATAGAGATTTTTATTTATAATCAGTTCACATCTTAACTGCAATACAGTATTTTGCTGTTCTATTAAAACCATGCCTCTGTCAATTTGCAAAGCAAGAGAACTGACAGTTGTGAAAGAAATAAAGATGGGACAGTAATATTTCTGTGCCTGGCTGAAACGCATATCGTGTTGTCTAGACACTAAAATTCTGTAGTTGGAACAGTAGGATACTGCAATTACACTGCATATTTGTAGAGTTGTCTTAGAAAATGAAGCATCTTAAAGTGAAAATTGCATAGGTAAATTTCTAAGGGCAAGTCCTCAACTGTACGTGTTTCAAATCCCCATTGTACGGCAGCTAGCTGATGAGGCCTGAGTAGGCCACCAGCCTGAGGTCTCTGCCCAGTGGAGCTGGTCCACTCTCGGAAAGCTAAAATTTGGCTCAACAAGAGGAAGGCTGAGATGCTGCAAATTGTTTATTTAAGTGGAGGAAAAGGAACTTATATGACTAACATAAATAAAAGGTCTTTGATAATTTCAGACAAGCAGTTAATAAGAGATGACTGAGATATAGTTAACAGGAAAATGCAAGTGGAAAAAGCAAGAAACGGTCAGAAGAAATTGGGATACTGTTACAACAGAGAAGCAACATCATCCTCACCGAGGGTAATTTCACTCTGTCATTCCAGGGGCCAAAAAATACTAACCATAAGATTAATTTTCATCCCAAGAAGGCAGCTTCATTCAGGTACTGAACAAGGAATCAGAATATAAAATTTTCTGTTCCAACCACCTCTGCCAGTAAACTTCTATGATATACTGGGCAAAACTTTTTGCTACTTGTACTTCTTTACTTTTATTTCTTTATCGACTAATTTGGCTTTTATTTTCAAAGAGGAAGACACTTTCTTATCCTTCCATTTCTGAGAGAGAGATGAACCTTTTCTTAGTTGAGGCTCTATGGAAATACGAACAAACGCAACAATAACCTCATAAAAGAAGTTTATTACTATATGCTTGATATGGCTAGTACTGAACATGGAATTCAATCATTATGGTTGATGAGAACAAGCACCTACACTCTATATTTTCAACAGGAAACAAGGATTGCTCTTTATTCATACTTTTTATGACTCACACCTTACTCACTGCTTTCAGTTTAGTCTGGCTCATAGCATTTTAAGAACTGATATTATTCTGATACACATACCAGTCTGGTTCAGAAATGAATACTTACAGAAGGAATACATTAGTTAATGGTGGCACATTTCCAATGAACCATTAGAATCTTTATCATGCCCCTTGTAAGAAATTCACTAAGTACTGAAGCATGAAGAATTGTAGAAGACCTGTAAGAATACCTTTTTTATTTTTTTAACGGAATTCTCTTACCAGATAACACGCCTCCTGAGCATAAGGACTGTATGTGGATTGGAATTTGTTTCCTGTCCTATTCCTTCCAATAAGCTCGCTTTCAAAACATTTGAATTTTGGTCTCCCTTATAAAACATTGTATGACTCAGGAATCCCGGTAGATTACGACTGAAGTGAAAACTAATAAACACAGGTGACAAGCAAACCAAGATCACCAAAGGCAAAGAAAGAGTAGTCTCTCTCTCTCTCTCTCTCAAAAACAAAAAGCAAAACAAAACAAACAACCAAAAAAACCAAAATGAAACAAAAGCACCATCCCTAAACACTCTGAGGAGATCGAAGAGGACAGACTTGAGAAAGCAAGAAGTTTAGAGGAGAGATAATTAAAACATTTAAAGCAGCACAGTGATGAAACACTGTTGGAAGACAAGAAAGAGCTGACATAAATCATTCTGTATGGGTTAAGAGAACATTGGCATTTGACACAGGGAGATGAAACAAGAAAATAGCCAAGGATGTAATCTAGGAAACAGAAGTACAATACAGACCTTTTAAAAATAAATGCATTGAAGACTGTTACTTTTGTGACTACTATGGAATGCAAACTACCGCATGATAGACTGCAATATCCTGGGAATGGGTAAAAACTCCAAAGTAACTGGTGGTGAAAGAATGGACAGGAGGAATACTTTAAGATAAAGAAACGGGTATGAGATAAGCACGTTGTTCAAACTGTGGAAGAAAAAAATCAGGTGAAATTTGGGTGCCCTAAAAATCGTTAGATTTCTGCCTCCAACTTTAACTGGGAAAGGATTTAATCTTCTGAGAACATCAATGAAAAACATGGTGTAAACAATGTACAGAATGCAATAGCAATAATTGTTTTGGATACAAACGTGTTTTAGCTGTCTTTTTCTATAGTAAATATTAACACACTGAACAAGAATCCAAATTACAGCACGGTTTTACCTTTAAAATGTTAAAAAACATCAGGTACTTATGTTCCAAATACAGTCAGCTGTGATCTACAATCAAACACTCTTATTTCCTCAATAAATATGTGGGGAATAAAATGCATGTGTCCTTTTAGACACCTAACAACAATTAAACTATACATAGTCATGTCTTCCCCACTTTTTTCTGGAGTGCAGAGTTCTGACAGATTTAGTGAGATCCTCCAAACTGAAGAAGTTAGATATGCTTCAAAGAGAGCTCTCACAAAGAGCATTACTGCATATTTGATTTGAGTGAGCACTAACTGCATCTGAGGAGTCTTTTAAAAAGTCATTATAGGTTCTGCAAGGCTTGAATATCCAATGCAAGAATCCAGTGGGGGGAGGGTTGTTTGTTTGTTTTATTTTTTATTTAAAGCCAACTTTAAAATAAATGAGCTGAGAAGTAAAATATTTTTATAATAATAAAAATACGGGAAACAATATAGAACACAAACCTTGCTTCTTTCCTAAATTTCCTCTCAGTAATCAATTATGAGGAACTAAGAGGCGATTATATATGTTGTCATGACATGAGCATTCAAATAGAAACAAAACAAAACACACGTATCATGACTAAACAGAGAAGAAAATTACACTTTCACCAAGTCAGATCTCTGTTTTTGTTCCAGCGTAGGATGTTTAGTGTTCTTTTGGTTTCCCTAGACAGTTCAAGCAGATGCTGCCTGAAGAAGTCTGACACATTTGCATGCTAGCAGCAGATCATGGTTCATCAACTTGCCCAATAAAGCTATCTTCTTGTAATTCAGCACATTCTCACCCAGCGCTTGGTCTATTATGTGAATAGTCTGGTAAAAGGGAATCTGATTAACCTACACTGTGAATGAAGAAACCTAGAAGCAGCATTTTGGATAATTTAACCAAACTAAACTGCATAAAGTCAAACCATTTTAGTCAGCCAGGTAGAAAGGTGAAAGCTGTTACAACTATTTTTTCCTAATATTCTTCGAGACTGCTGCTGAACACCAAAACACTTGACACTAACTCTCTCAAGAAGAGAGATGCTCCTGCCCTCACGAGGTTACAAAAGCACCATCTGCACAGGAAAAACAAAAACAAAAACTTATGCACTCCCTTACCAAAAACACAATACTTGCTTTCAACCAGGCTCCCCCCTGCTCTCACAGACATGTCTTGTTCTCCCCTTTGCCGTGTGTCTGATTTTCCAGCCATAGTCTGAGGCTTTCTTCTCCTACAATCATACTGCAGAAGACAACACCGTGTGTCCTCCTTTCAAAAAATGTTTCATATAGTACTGGAGCTAGGCCATCAGGCAAGCCCCAAAATAATCAGTTCTCTCGTACGTGCATCACTAACACTTCTGATCCTGTTTTAAGCAGCTATACTTACACAGACTCCCAGTTCCAAGCCTGGAATAGACCACCACCACCATCTCATACTTGACTTATTTTGTTCATCAGGGTATGCGTGCCTGCTAAAATACTGCTCCCATAAATAAAGTGATGTATTTTCTGTTTAAATTTTTCTAAATACAGCTTTCGGTCATTGGATTTCATCATCCACTTGCCAAGCAGATTGAACTGCCAACCTTAAATACCTCTATCCTAGAGAAAACCAGAGCTATGCTCAAATTGCTTCTAACTTTCTCTTGGATATGTTATAAAAATACTGACACACTTTTTCAATATAAGAGTAGTTTTCATTAAAAATAATCACAATTTTCCTGGAAAACTCACTTGGTTTTGATCAGTTTTACCAGCTTCTTTTCCTGTCTTCTCAGCTAATTTTATTTTTTATCTTTTGCATGCCCTCAATTTTATTTTATTTTGGTTACTAACAACCAGACAATTAGTCCAATTATTGTCTCATTCAGACTTGATAAAGAAGTGAAGTATTTATCTTCTATCTGTTTACTACCCAAATTTCCACTTATAGACCTGCATGGATGACAAGAATCTTTTTTACCACAGCACAGACTAATGCAAGCTGGAAGACCTCAGGACGTCTCTAGTTCAACCTCCTGCTTAAAGCAGAAGCACCTCTGAGCCCAGTTCAGGTTGCTCAGCACTTTATCCAGTCAGGCCTTCACACGGGGCATTTGCTGTCAGTCAAATAGCTCCATGTAAATACTGGTGCTGTCACAGGACCAGACTTACAGACCAATTCACCATATCATTAATCACTTTTTTCCTCCTCTTCCATTCTCCTTTCCCTGCCTGCTATTTCTTCACACAGTACTAGTGTAATGTTTGTAGACCTGGAGTCCAACAGTTGTTTAGTCTGACTACGTTTCAGATTGTTCATATGTAAAATGTGGTCTCCCGGCACAGAATGCAGTACTTCATCTCTTGCCTGAGAGTTTTTCTTGGTGAAAACTTTTCTTGGTGAAAACTTGCATCTCCTGGCCAGATTCTTGAGAGAAGCTGCAACACAGCTATAATCTAAATGGCCTTTCATTATCATAAAATAAACCTATGAAAATCATTATTAACTTCCTGAATATCCTAGTTATCAAGATTTATAACCAGTGTCTACTCCAATAAATATTTCTTCAAAATTTTTATGAGTTCTACCTTATGATTGCATCTATGATGGGAAAGAAATATAAGACATTAATTGTTAATAGTAAATGTGTAGATATGCCCAGTGCATTATTACTGCACTAATCATGAATAATGATTAAATATACTGCATGGCATTTTAACATTAATCAAACTGAAAACTGTAACAAGTGAATCAATATATTTCAAGGAACAGCTCCTTTTCACCAAGCATGTTTGCAAATAGTGTGATTATTTGTTATTCCATATTTCTGGTAAAGACTTTAGAGGTCAAAGCACATCGGTATTTGGGGACATATTATTATTAGAAAAATAAAAAAAAAAATAACAATTGCACATTCTTTGCAATCCTAAAGATAAATACAATCTTGCTAGTCTAGGACTGCTATCTAAAAAGGTTGGCTTCCATTTTCTTCTGCTTCTATCAGTCAGTGAATTAATTCCATTACAAATATGAACATCAATATTCTATTTCTGAGAAAGGCATCCATTTTTCAATTACATCGCATGAAAGCCTTTGGTACTGTGAAATGTGTGAGGTGTCTTATTCCCTCTGCAGTACCAAAGTATGTGAGCAGATTATCTTTTTTCAAGCAAAAAGTTTAAATTAAATTTTTTGATTCACTGTAAGCGATGTGGGCTACTGAACTCCAACATTAACCATAGGCTGAGAGGTATGTTTTGGAAACTCCCAGGGCTAATGGTTTGAAATCTAGTTTCATTTCTTCAGGACTGCACTCAAAACACGATCAGATCTGTATTACCTTCCTTGAAAAATGAAGTTCTAACTTGATCTCAAAGACACAAGCATGGCAAGTTGCCTGTACACTGACAGCCCAGCAAAAACAGGCCCCTTGCTACAAGAAGGACATCGAGGTGCTCGAGCGAGTCCAGAGAAGGGTAATGAAGCTGGTGAGGGGTCTGGAGAACAAGTCTTATGAGGAGCGGCTGAGGGAGCTGGGATTGTTCAGTCTGGAAAAGAGAAGGCTCAAGGGAGACCTTATCACACTCTACAGGCACCTTAAAGGAGGCTGTAGAGAGGTGGGGGTTGGTCTATTCTCCCATGTGCCTGGTGACAGGACGAGGGGGAATGGGCTAAAGTTGCACCAGGGGAGGTTTAGGTTGGATATTAGGAAGAACTGCTTTACTGAAAGGGTTATTAGGCATTGGAATGGGCTGCCCAGGGAAGTGGTTGAGTCACCATCCCTGGAGGTCTTTAAAAGACATTTAGATGTAGAGCTTAGTGATATGGTTTAGTGGAGGACTTGTTAGTGTTAGGTCAGAGGTTGGACTCAGTGATCTTGGAGGTCTCTTCCAACCTAGATGATTCTGTGATAAGCTTAATGCACAATAACTTACCAGAACATAAATGTGTTTTGTGTGCGCAGCAATCTATGGGTAAACATGTATGCACACAAAAAACGAAATGTTTGACAGAGACATCACAGGTAAAATATGCAACTTAAATCTATACATATATTCCTAAATTGCCGTTTGATGTGGCTTTAACCTGAGACTGTGTTCCAGTGTTAAACTAAAAACTAAAAGACAACTTCTTTGCAGCTTGCCCTTTTACCTCCATGACTCAATGATAATCACCACTTACTAGTAAAATGTGTCTCTCTAAAACTGAACTACACATAGATGAGAGATGTGGCCTGAATATCCTCCCTATCAGCATTATGGCACCTGTCTCATTGCAATTATGAATGGGAATATAGCTTTTTCCCCTATACAACAAGGTTTTAATTCAAATGTTGCCTTCCCCAAGGCCCACTGCAGCAAAAAAAAACCCTCTCTGGAGCAAGCATGAAGATGGATATCATGCTAGACCATTGCTGACTGACACAACCACAAGGTGAAGCAGGCTGAAGAAGGATGCCTCATGGCCTGGGAATCTAAGGGAATCACTGATCCAATATATTTCTCAGGCAGCACTGTCTGAGGGTCTCTTAGGAACCTAGACTTTAATGCAAAGCTTTCCTGAGCAAGTCAGATGTGGGAATATCATCAGTCCACAACTGTGGGTGAGTACCACCCTCAAAAACAACGTAGGGCAATTTGTAGCCTCTACATACAATTGCAATATCTGGTATTTGTTGCCAGCAACAGGAATTCAGTGTTTTCCTTCTTTCCAGTATTCAATGAATTTAACACAGTAATGAAGGCTTCATTTGCCTGCAGCTGTTCCAAAAGGGGGCTGGCTGGGGGTGAGGAGGAGAGATGAGTTGAGTTTACACAATTTAAATCCTGATGGAGCATTTTGAAAGGGAAACATAATGCAATTTTAACAGATTCTAAACAGCTTGCTTCATGCATGCTCACTTAATATTGAACCAAGACATTCTTAAAATTTCAAGCAGGGAAACCTTCTCTGGTTACCTTGGTGATAAACTAAAGACAAAAATTGCACATAATTGTTGCTGATGTCACTGCTCCCAATTGTTTCCAAGGTTACAGAGGATCTCAAATAATTGTGATGTTTCATTTCTAGACTGTATTGAAAGCCCATTTTCTGTTCTCAGTAAATTGTTTAGTGCTGCAGGTAATCTATCTAAACCTTATCTAATAAGGCATCAGGAGCCTCTCAGCAACCTCTAGTAATGATGTAGATTTATATGTTGAAAGTGTAGCTACCTAGTTCTTTACTGAGCAATTTGAGTCTGAGATTATCTCAATTATTTTTAGCCTAAGAATCTATTTCCATAGCATAGTATATTAATCAATCATATAAAAATATCTGAACAGAAAATGTCTTACTGCAAAGCAATATTACATGTGAATTATCTGCCTAGAAGGAAGCTGTTCTCTTGGCTGAATAGTGGAAAATTGGCTGTTAACTATTTATAACTGACTGATTTTCCCACTCTCTCTTCAAACTCATTTCAAATGCAGAGCACAAGTACTTCCCTGTACTAAAAAAATATTCAGCCATTCTACACTTTCTCCATTACAACCTCTAGTTTACCAGGCACTGTGACAAGAACTTCCTTAAAATTCGTAATTGCTGTATCGAGGATTATTTTCTTGCCTTCACAACTACAGGACAACTACAGACAATGCTGTTAACTACTGTGCTTCCATATAAATTGTCAAGAAATTAGAAGTTTTGAAAATACACTAAAAATAATCTATTTTTCGTTTACATAATTAAAGCAATATTTTGTAGCTAGCTCAACTCCATAAATCTAAGCTACATTTAAAATCCTCACTTCTCCTGAAGGAGACAACAGTTAGTAGATGTCCATCTACCACCTCTCCTTGTGCTGGATGCGCCTTTCATCACTTGACTGCTCTCAGACTGCAGGGCTTGACCTTGTCAGCATGAAATTTTCCACTAGAGCAAAACAAAATGGCACTTACTGTATCTTAGCCGTCTGCTATTACTTATGCAATGGATTTTGAAAAGTAGTAATTTACTTCAGAAACTGGTTGACTAAAACAGTTTACGTGCATTTAATGCATGAAATGAATGGCATATGGAGTCACTAAAACCATCTGCTAGGCATCTCAGCTTCTACCTAGAGCTCTGAGAGGGTTAGAGTGCAGTGCTGAGAATAAAGCACAATACGAGAGATGATTCTTTTCTTGTTTGCTCAGAAAGTGGCTGAGAGCTGGGCATGTTTATTTTCATGATTATTCATTTGAGTTTCTCAATGAATTCATTTCAGCTGCACACATTTTAGCTCTTGTGCGTGTAAATTCCTTGAATGTTTTAGCAACAGATATACTGGCAGGAATGTTTGCTGAAACAGCCTATTTTAAATAAGCACTGGAGAATATAAATATAAAACAATGCCCTTCTACTTGTAATTGCCTGTACCCACCAGAAAGCCAGTTGGAGGAGAGACTCTTAACCAATCACAAAATGGCAACCACTACTTAGGCAAAGTCCTTCCTAACAGCTGAAATAGTAAATGCTTATAACAGGCTATTCAACAACAAGCCACAGAGTGTGAATTACTTGCTGAAATTATTCTATGAATACATCTGAGGAAAGAATGTAACTGCAAAATCAAATTCTACTTGCAAACAATTTATGAAATGGAATAGAAAGACAAAATCAATAAGATAATATATGCAACTATGTAATTGTTTATGTGATAACTAACTAGCTAAAGAAAGACAGGAGGGAAATTGCACCACGATGATTTAACTCTAGGACTTAATCTCTACTATCTCATGTAGTATACAGAAAATGTTTATAATATTTTGCCACTTTTTCAAATATATTAAAATGGTATAAGGTAATGGGAACGGTTTTACTATGATATATCTGCTAACTGCATATACTTCCATTTTTAGATGTATTGCCAGATTTAAAGACTAGTTATCCATACATATTTGATATGATCTTAGACACAAACTGCTCTGCTTTTTAGACATAGATGATGTAAGGAAAATAATACTACTACCAGACACTCATTACTCAATTCAACCGTGGGAAAAGTCTATTCAGGTCTGATATTGAAACTCTAGGACAAACTTGACTTTTAGCAGTTCATATACCTGCTGGAAATGACTTAGTAACATATAACTTCTATACATCTTTAGAAGGACAGAGTCCCTAATCAAGCACATCTTGGTAATGTTGTAAACTGTGAGGCAATGTGATAACAGTAACATTTAAACATCTTGTCCTCTTAGCACTCTTTCCCCATGGAATTAATACATGTTTTGTCAGATTATACAAACAAAATGCCAGGATATTCACCCATCTTGCTCCTTGGCTTACCTGAATATGGACCTGGGGTTTTAGAATTACATCTTTGCAGAAACCACCTGGTTTCTGCAAAGTGAAGCCCTTCACTTCGATTTTCCCTTTCCTTACCACCATACGATTGAACATATATGCTCAATGGGTAGGGGTACCTACAGAGACAAACTTCTAACTCTCATCAGACTCTGTTCACCAAGGAAGAACCAAGAGGCATTATAAAGCTTTAGAAAAGCTGTGCCAAGAGCCCCTACAATTATGCAGTAAAGAACAGATGAAGGGAGAACAGTAGACATAGTCCTACCTTGACTCAGTAAGGCTTTTAACACAGTTTTCCACAAGAAACTGACAGAGAAGCTGATAACACATGGCCTAGATGAGCAGACAGTGAGTTGGACCAAAAACTGTCTAAATGACCAAGCCCAGAGGGTGGCAATTAGTGATTCAAAGTCTAGTTGGACATCAGTAGTGTGGCATACCCCAGGGGTGAATATTGAGTCCAGTCCTGTCCAGCATCTTCACTAGCGATCAGGTTGATGGGGCAGAATACACCCTCAGCAAGTTTGCTTACAATACAAACCTAGGAGAAGCAACTGATACACCAGGGGGTTGTGCTGCCATCCAGAGGGGAGGAACCTCAATCTCACCTACAGGAGAAGGGAGACAGGTGTCTTCTCCTGCTTTCAGATGAGCAATACTTGACCGATACAGATGAGAGGAAAATTTGATTCAGTTTCTGTTAATATTAGCTGTCAGCGAGCCTAGAAAATTGCTCTAAATTTACCATATTCCTGTGGTAAACAGGATAACAGGGTAAACAGGATGATAAAGAGCCAGATCCTGAAACAAAGGATCTGTACAACATGGTCTAAAATCCTCGCTTTCCACTGGTAAATACCCTTTCCAGACTACAATGTACATTGTTTATCTCCTCTTTGCCATGTTACTTTTCATAGACATAAATTTTCTTTTCAAAATTTCAAATCACTGCTACCTTAAGAGATAACACTGATATGATGTTACACTTCTCACAACATTGTTTGAAGAATTTATGCGTCTATTTTACTTCAAAAAGCTGAGGTCTAATAGTATTTGACAATCTTTTACTTTGTAGTATTTTGCCAAAACAGACACACCTAAGTAGTGGCAGCAGATGGAAGAGGTTAAAAGTATCAACTCCCAAACTACCAACTTTGTTAGGCCCTCTTCCATTCATAATTTAGACCCTTCTGTTGGAGATTTGAAAATATATTCCTAGACAGATGATATGTTAACAGAATCGTTTCATGGTTCAGTGTCTTCTCAGTATGATTTATCACTATCTGTAGGCACTGGAGGTCCCTTTTCAGGAGATTTATGATTTAGATCCAAGAAATCGTTTTGATGAGGGACTATGTTCACATCATTGCAAAACAGAACAATAACATTTTCTCTAAGATAACGCTTCCTTTCTTATTAGCATTTTTAAGAATAAGACTCGGGCATGTAGTATCACAACTGTTTCCAAAACAGTGCACATTCATATAATAAAGTGTTCATGAATGAGAATGGTTTTTAAAATTTCCATTAATCCATGAACACACACCCCCTTCTCTTCCAAATCCACACAATAAATACAAAGATTAGGTCCAGAAGGCTAGTGTCTAATGAAATATCTCACCTAAAATTTAACTGACATTTTCTTCTTCTCTCCATCTTTGCTATTAGATATTCTCTGTAGGACAAGAAAAGAGGTTAACCACTGAAAAATGCTTAAGCATCTGGCCAACAGCACATGCTACGTTATCAAAAATACAAAGTTAACACTTCATATCTTAAAAAACAAACAAAAAAAAAACACAGTATTTTCAGAAATGTTCAGCATCCAGCATCTCCTACTATGAAATAATGGTCAGGTTTTCAGAAGAGTGCAGCACACTGGAGTCACCTATTTTTCATGCCTGACTTCAGACACTCAGTAAATTCTGAGTGTTCACTTGCCCTCTGAAATTCAGTTCTTTTTGAGATAAATTCAATCTCTAATCATGTTTTCTTTTGCTGGACTCAATGAAAAGAAAGCTTTATATTGTTTTGCTCAAACAGATTTCTGGTAGCTGCTAGATGGAATTCTAAGTGTGAGAAACAGCACATGCGTGTCTCTTGTTCAGGACAAGGATCATCACTGTCAGGTCATCAGTGAACATATGTCATCCACATCATACTGCAGGCAGTTAGTAGTTACAGTTTAAAATACACTAAAAATGGAGAACAGGAAGTAACACATCTGTTTGCAGCCTTTCAACTACTGCTATTTATCTATCAGAAGCATTTATGAGCCTTCCACTAGAATTTTCATAATAAAATCCTTACCCCAACCAAGATGGGAGAAGAGAACTGCAAATAAGAAAGAGTAAGTCCTATTCTGACAAGACAGTTGCTGCTCGTGTTGAGGAGATGTAGGAGACAGACAGACATGACTGAGGCCTTGTTATCTAGAATGTCCTGTTAAGAACTATCTTCAGCCAAAAGAAGCACTTTCAGCAGACAGGATCCAGATCAGAGACGAAAGTATCTGAATCTTTGTCCAGCAACACTATAAGGACAGAGATGTTAAAACTACCAGATAAATACAGTTATGAAAGTACAGAGCTAAGAACCTCAGAGCACTGACAGAGAACACAAAAATCAGATATGTTGGTACCAGTTCAGGATTTTCCATGTTACTTCTCTTCTGGACCAGCTGCCAGTCTCATTTGTCAGCTCACAGGGCTGACACTACAAGCCCTGTTGTTTCCTTATAGATACTATCTTGTATAGCAAACTATAAGAAAATCCTAATTTAAACAGTCTTTCAATGAGATATATACCTAGAATGGGATAGAGAGAATGTTTTTAGCAACTAGATACGTTTTTTTCCACTAATGTCCTCTGAAGAGGTGAATGTAAAGTATTTGAAATAGAAATGATAAAGATAATTCTAGATTTAAATGGGCATAAGAGGCCTCCCCTTGCAACAATGCCCAAACATGGCGGGGGGGGGTCCTATGATATATACACACAGACATGCTCCTTTGCAGATCTCTGGTCTGTTCAAACCAGTGCTTTGTACATTCCTGGCTCAGGTTACAGAATTGAGACATGGACCTGTGTTAGTTCGAGGTGATAAGCTAAACAGAAATCTTAAGTTTTAGAATAAAGATTTAATTCCTCGGCAGAGTTTCCTGTGGATTGAAATTTAACTATGCTTTGCTGAGTATTTTATTTTCTAAAGCAATGTCACTCTGACCTTCCCTACTATCGTTCTAACTGCTGTATAGAAAGAATAGAAAACTGTAATTTGTTACCTACTGGAAGAACATTTAGGCTTTGTAACTAGTAACAACTGAATTTACTACCTTATTTTCTTCTTATTTAGAGAATCCAAAAAGCATATCATGTTTGACTACTGTTATCTTTTCCCATTTTCTTGCTTAAAATAGCATAGAAAAAAACATAAAAGCCTAATTGTGTATCATTTGCTAGCACAAGTTGCGTTCAACACAGAAGGACAGAAGGTGCCTCCAGAGATTTTGGGGGTATGTAATTGCTGAGACACAGTACAAAATCATTCATTCATTGGTTGATTCAAACCCTATAAAGTCAAAGTAAACTGCACAGATCTCATTGCACTTCATTTTAGACTAACACCTAGGTCCATAACTCACCAAGTTGATACTCAAAGCCAAGGCTAGTAGCACACCTACTGACTGTCCAGAGAAAAGGCCAACAACTAAACCAACAGAAACTTAACTACTTTAGTTTCCGACATGGGAATGGAGGAATTCTGTGGAAACACACATACAGATTTTATTATCTAGTTTATTATCTATTAACTATCTATTATTATTTAGCAACTAACATTTTACGGTACATTCATGAAAACAGATTATTCACTCATTGGTAATAAAAGTTGTGAAGTATTGAAAAGTTTTCTGCTAATGTAAAGAAATCAGCAGCACAAAAATCAGACCAGTTTAGCACACTGAAAGTAGTATAAATAGAAAAGTACAGATCTATAGTAGCCAAGAATGTAAGAGAACAAGGAAACAATTTCAGGTAACTCTGCCTGAGTGATGTCCAAGTGTCATTTACTGTGAATGGCAATTTCACCCCTTCTTCTTGAAACCAAGGTCAAATCAATCCAATCATCAAAAATTATAATGGGAGAAAACATAGAGAAATCAGATATATGCAGGAAGTCAATAACACATGACATTTATTGTTCATTATTCTCAGTATCTTTTTATGCTTCCAGACAAAATGGAGCTTGACTGTAGGGTACCAAAGTTACACCATCACTAAAATGTGATGTGGTGCCATTTTGTTTTAGTGAATTTAGTACACTAGTAATTGAACAATAGCTGAAACCTGATTTGCCAATTTCACATCAAACCACAAGAAACCACAGCTGAAAGAGGAGTGGTTATTAACAAATTAAATTACATGTCTCTGTCAAAAAGTAGAGTATGGGCTCATACACAAAGCTGGAGTTACATAAGGCTATATCCTGACACAGAAGTGATAGAATCCCAGAATTAGAAATGTGCACCTTCAGCTCCACTGAACTCCAATAGTAATGTGGCTTGAACGGCAAATGGCTGTTCTAACACAACTTCAGAAACTGCTAATGGTGACTTCCCAGTTGAAAGCAAAGCCTAGCTGAACAAGTTCTCCATTCTCACTATACCCCTAAGGTGCAGTAAGCTCCAGGCTTCAGTTGAGTGCCGCTGTCACCATCATGTACTGACAGCAGTCAGATGAGTGAGCCCTTCCTTCATCTCACCAGATGTGCAGAATTATGGCTTGATTTAAACCTCTGGTGGAGGTTTAAACCCCATCCTCTTATAAGGCAGCCAAAGTTTATCAAACACAGCTAGCAAGTGGCACACAAAAATAAAAGGAGGGAGTTCTTCCAACAAAAAATAGCTAAACTGTAGACATCCTTGCTACTACACGTTATTGTAGTCAAGAAATTGTATTGAATAAATTCAGAGATGAGAAACCCATGCTGGGATACTAACTGCCTGAAATGACCAACTGGCTTAACATTTGCATTTACAATCATGATATTATCATGAAAGCAAAAAGTGTAAAGATGCCAGATCTCTGAACTTTGAGGATTTGAGATTGAACTGTCTTGGAAGGTCAGCTGCAATATAGTAGATTACTTCTAAACTGTCAAACTACTATAAGAGGGTGTCCTAGTTTCAGCTGGGATACAGTTAATTTTCTTCCTAGTAGCTGGTATGGTGCCATGTTTTGGATTTAGGATGAAAATAATGTTGATAACATGCTGATGTTTTTGTTGTTGTTGAACAGTGCTGCCCTCGGGGTGCACAGGAAGCTGGGAGGGGACACAGCCAGGACCGGTGACCCAGACTGGCCAAAGGGATGTCCCACACCCTGTGGCATCCTGCTGAACAACAGCACTGGTGGGGTTGGCTGGGTGGGGGGGGAACAGGCTCAGGGACAGGCTGAGCAACTGTTGGCAGGTGGTGAGCAACTGCATTGTGAATCACTTCTTTTGTATATTCTATTATTATCATTATTATTATTGATGTTGTTTTTCCCTACCTTTTGTGTCCTATTAAACTGTCTTTATCTCAACCCATGAGTTTTACTTTTTTCCCCCCAATTCTCTCCCACATCCCACTGGGGAGAAGCGAGCAAATGGCTATATGGTGCTTAGTTGCCTGCTGGGTTAAACCACAACAGAGAAGAATGCACTTTCTGGTCATATTTACTCTCTCTCAGAATTGACTTCAAACAAGAGCCAGGAGAGAAGCTCTGTCTCCCATACCCCTGTCCCTTACGCCACTCAACACTCCTCATGGTCCATTTTATCTAACATGAATGCAGTAACCAGTAGCAGAGCATAGCTATAGCTCATAAAACACAGAGCAGAGGGAAATCCCTTGACTTATAAGTATAAAAGACTTCTACCATTCTATTAAGTAAATGTACCCATTATTTATTTCATCAAAACAGATAATTCATATTGGTCTTGCTAAGTTATAAGGAGATGCAACAGCAAATAGGCATAGAGAGAAACTATAGACAGAAATCAAAGCCCCCATAAGCCTTATTCTACGTATCATCCTATTGTTTGCTGTTACTTTATACCATTGATATGACTTCTGTCCTCTCAAGCTGTTTTGAGCACTGATAAAATTTATAGATATTGCTTTAGTAATCTGAAGCTTCCCTCACTGCCCTAATTGCCAGGATCTGTTTTGCACTTGTGCAAAGGACACAAGATGAACTGCTGCTTCAGTATGAATAATTTTGGAAAGAGTGTTGGCAGTTCATGTCTGAGCTGGGGAGAAGGAGATAACTATATGATGCAGAACCCAGCACAACTGCATCTGCATATAAATAGACTTAATCAGAAATGCAAATTGCAATCAGAAGAAATTTTAAAAGCCCATGATAACTGAGCAGATAACAAAAGGTCAAACTCTCATATAGCTGAAGGTTTTAAACTGTTATCAGTCAGTGGCAATTCTTTGTTTACAAGCAAAATGTAGAAAAGACAAGTACATGCCAGTCTGTAGCCAATGGCAGACGAATTCTTGATATATTTCTCCTATTAACACAACTGTTCTTTTTGTTAAACCCTATTTTACACTGTTAATCAACTTATTCAGGAAGCATCAATGAAATGAGAACAAAATGAAAGCAAAAGCAGTCATCATGAAGTAATGCAGTTAATTTACATGACCACACACGGAAGCAATTTCTATCCTCTTTTCATATCCATGTGTGAGGATCCAGATTGTCAAATCTTACCATTCTTGGGTAAATGAAAAAATAAATGACGACTACTGTTTGCTGAAATTGACAGACTGTTTCATAGTATTGTCAAAATTGCGTGTTTTTCTTCCACAGTAAAAGCAGCCTAAGACTCTACAAGAATAACACTGAAAAATATTATTCAACATTTTCAAATGTTGGCTTCTTCCTCTTTTGGGAAAAAAAAAATAAATAGTAGCTAAGAAGAACACATTTGAAGAAAGGTACCTAGATATTATATGATTTTACTTTCTAAAATGAGAATATAATAAATGTTATTATACATCATTTCAAGGTGGTCTAACCATAAATTGTTGTAGAAGTCAGGCTGAAAAAAAAAGTCTTAACATTACATCTTTTTAATGTGTTTTCTTATGAGAGATTCTTAGGATTTGAAGCAAAGATGTTTACCAAATATTTCTTTCACCTGACTAGGTTGAACAAACTAGTGAGCAAAGAGAGCCATCTAGTGTCATACCTTGGAATTTTAAAAAGGGTTTTCACCGGATGCATGTCAAATAAAGGAGGGTCTCCATCCCCCAGCTCAATAGCTGTTATTCCCAAGGACCATACGTCACATCGAGCATCATATGAGTAATCATACTGCTGTTCACAAGCAATGACCTATCAGAAAAAAAAAAAAGGAAAACAATGCATTAACATAATGCACAATTCAGGCCATCCTAGTATGACACATGACTCCACTGAGTCATGTCTAAAATCCTAAATAGCTTTCAAATGCTTATCTTTGCCTGTATATCCCAGCCAGGAAAAATCCCACAAAATGTAACAATAAAATAGAACTTCTCTTAGTTTTTTTGTTTTCCTTTTATTTATTTATTTTTTTAATATGGTAAGCTCTGTGGAATACTTCAGATATTGATACAAAGAAATACACTCTACTAAATTCTGGTTTTGAAAGCACTTCCTACAGAAACCAATGCAATAGCAGAGAATACTATTGATGTTATTCTTACTAACTTCTATGACTATTCATGAAGATAGACTGATTTGCACAGCTGTTTTTTAGATAAGAATGTTCCATGAATCATTCCTGCCAATTTTGGTTTGTTTGTTTGTCCTTACTAGGTTTGAGTAGTTTAAAAAAAAAAAAAAATCTTAATTAATATATCATGTACCTTGTCTAAGACAAATTGAAGTTAACAGGAATCTTTCCTTGGACATCACCAGAATTTTGTATCACAAACCTAATGCAGACTACCAGTTAACTAATTGTTTGCATTGTAACCAGAAGCTAACCATTAGATACAACCTGGAAACAATTCTGCATTTGAACATGAGATTCAAACTCAAGTTTAAATTTAGCCTTTATCTTTGCAACAGACCCAAGCAAAAAATCACAGCTTCATTGCCTTTCATTCTATCATGATTTGGAATTCTGTCTCAAGTTCACCTTCTCAAATTTAACCAATTATATGAACTGCTTTGAAAATGTCAGATCCCTGCATATTGCTAATATCTACTTCTGTGATTTTTCCTTAAAGTCTTAAATATTGTTGCCAATTTGTACTTGAGATAACCAGAAACTTCTGATAGCATGTCCCAGGATGGCTGTATCTGTGTTCCTATAAAAGGGTTTTGTTTGTTTGTTTGTTTTAAACTTGTGTTACTTCCAAGTTCTGTGTTAGGGCTTCAGTTTAGGACAGTGCTTTGCAGCTTTGCAGAGTAAAACCTGCAAATCAGCATCCCAGGTAGCTGCTGGCAGACAGTCACTCAGAGCCTCCTCTAAGAAAATCTTTCCTGAAGAAGATCCTGATTAGAAACCAAGCTCTCAAATACTTTCTCCATAAACTCCCCTAACAGGGGTGCTCCAGGTTCTATTCAACATGCCCATAGGGCCTGCCCATCTTTTACTCTGGAACTCATGACCCCATCACTTACTTTATCAGAAATCAGGGGTGTTGTAAATACTATTTAAAATACTACAGCAATGCATATGATTTTTTTTTGGGGGGGGGGGGGAGGGGGCAGTTAGTCACTAGTTAATTCCCTTCTCATCAACAGAATGTCTTGAGTGAAAGCTCTGAAATATTTCTTAGTTCCTCAGAGAGTTCATTATAACCTCAATTTCATCCCAGAAATTCCTCATCTCTTGAAAAAGACGAGTTTTACAGTGCAATAGGCAGATGCTATGAAACTCAATAAGTCAGCTTTAAACCACCACTCTCATTTCAGAAGCCTACATGATAATTTCATTTCCTTATACCATGCCTTAAAGAGAAGGAAAAGAAATGAAATTTGTTGTAGAAACTTGTAAGAAAGTCAGTGTGGAGATCCATCAGCAATATTGAAATAACTTGTTCTAGAGACACCACACTTGGCATTGGCTGGAATTTCCTTCAATGCAGTTTTCCCCAGAGGTTGGAAGGGATACTTGTGTTTCTTGATTGTTTGTTTCTTTATACAGTTCCCAAAGCATCTGCATAGCCATGGACACTTTAAAAAAAAAAGTCATGCAAGTCTGCTTCCAAGGTCATGACTCAGAGAAAGCTGAAAGTGGCTTATCCATATGTGACTAATGAAATGCACTTCCTTTTTTAATACATGAATAATATTTATCTGCTTGTCTGAAAAACCTCTAGAGCCCATCTCCTCACAGTGACTATCTCAATAGTTGCCTGGTTCTCATAATTGTGCTGAGTCCTTTGCAAATACTTGGCTATTTGTTCTCAAACTTTATGAGGCAGATGAATATATTCTTGTTTTCCAGGGAAGGAAAAGAAGCATCTGGTCAAGGTCACACTGGACATTAGCAGCAGCGCCAGGAACATAGCTGAGGTCTCCTACATTCAAAGACACCACCACTTTTTACTCTATAAGCACACTAAATCGCTTCTAAGTACAGGCCAATGGCAAAACTTGCTATGTATCTCAGTCTTAGAAAGTTTAACAAGCTACACCAAAACAATATGAGCATCAAAGGGCTTTGCATTCATGATGGATGATGAAGAGAAGGTATACTGGCACTGTTGGTTAAAAAAGAAAAAACAAGTCTTTGAGTTTCTCTCAGCATCACAATATATTAGATATCAAACAAAGGGAAAAGAATGAATAAAGCATCTCTGGATGCCCCGGGCTCCACCACTAACAGCCACACCTTCAGTACATACAGCACATGGTGGTAAAATGACACTACTGCAAAATGCTGGCACTAAACACTGTCAGATTCTCCTCTGTTCTAGTAACAGAGCCTGAAATGATTGTTTTAGAAAAATATTCCCCTTAATTTACATTCTCTTTGTTTCCAAAAATTCAGCCAAGGGACTTTGCTACCAAGTACCTTTCAGACAGTTAGCATGGGTACAGCGAAATCAGCCTCACAGAAAATGTACAAAATGAACTGCTTTTCTGACACTGCATATGCAGCGTGTAGATGGCTTTAATGATCGCTGTGGTTTGAAATAAGTTTTAAATTTCTGTGGAACTTATTATGAGAATCTTACCATCTTATGCACCACTTATAGAAGCACCAGTGGTGCTAATTTTAATTTTCAAAGCAAGAGTCTGATTTTACAACTTTTTCCTTGATGAAAGATCTAGATGGAGAGTTCGCTTTATATGTTGGATAGCAGAGACCACTACCTCAAAACAAAGTCTAAATAAGAAACAGTTCTCTCAGTCAGAGTTTACGAGCTAAGTCCTCGGGAATGCCCCAGTTCTGTCTTGCCTTTAAAACCACTGGAAATCCCTGAAGAGCACAACTCTCTGAAAGCCAAATAAAAAAGGAAGAATACCATTGACTTATCCTTTATTATGTTCCTGTCTCTACAGGGAACTCAGAGAGACTTATTTTTTGGGACCATCTGTCCTTTTCAGTCAGAGCTCTGGAGCTCAAACTGCCTCTCAGCTTCCGAGGCTCTGCTGATTCCTGCTCTGCCCAGCGGGGTGTGAAGGCAGACAGCCTGGAAGAAATGATCTGAAACTGAAAAACACGCTACTTCCTTTCTCTACCTTGTGCAAAGACTTCATCACATCTGTACCTATTTTATATCCAGCAAAATCCTCCCTTGCTGGTACAAGCAAAAAAGAAGAGGCAGTTTGCTTCCCCATGCAGCAGCGGATGATGTAGTTAATCTTGAGATTTGCCAGTGAATGCCATGGGAATAAGCACCAAGTCCTGCACTTTGGCACAGACTGGTTACGTGCACACAGCAGCCCAGGTTGCTAAGGAGACAGACCGTCACCTTTTGTACTAGTTGTAATTTCATCATGGTTTCACACCCAGCCATACAGCATTAGGATGGAAAACACCTTAACATCACACAGAGAAACAGACAATAGGATGGTAGTTGTCAATACCGTTTCTGTTGAGGGTCAAAGTCAGAGTGAGGTGGGGGGCAAATCACCGGTCTGCCAAAAACAGCACATAAATGAATCAGTCACACAAACTGGAGGGCATTTCGAGAAGCCGGTGATTAGGCATTCTGTGCAATTTATAACATCTACAGAAATACACAACAGTTCACTCCCTGACAAGAAGATTTTCTACTGAAGGATATAATTCTACTTGTTTTGAAATCATTGCAAATATTTTTTTGAACTTCAGCAGGTGCACAAGCAGATCATGGGGTGGATGTAAAAGAGGCAAAACAGATAATACAGAGAACTAGCTGTTATTTGTACACTGGACATACTGCTTATGGGCAGAAAGTAATCTATACTACATATGTTCATATTCACATATGTTCAGCTGAAGCAAAATACATCAAACCTTTCAAAGCTTACCTGGAATTATTAGAAGTGAACTTACTTCCATTTTGCCTCTGTACAGTCAATGCACGTACAAAGGACAGCTGCAAGCACACACAATACAGTAGACTGATAATAACAGTACAGATCTGCTACCTGGAGACAACCGCTACACAATTAGCTCTGGTGACCCACCAGCAGAAGCAGCTCTGCAGTTAAAATGTTGATGCTCCTGAAGAAAGGCTGTGCTGTTCTCAGCTGCCGTAGCTAACTAAGCAGCTTATGAGGTGTGTGAGCACAATGCTAAAAGCAGAGCACTGCATATGACAAATAAATGTGGCACAAAATACTTACCCTTGCTGCAAGGAGAACAAAACTGCTAAGTATGAAAATCAAAATAAACCAACCGAATTTCTGCTTTCCACCTGACACTATGTAATCCAACTTAATTTATCTAGATGGTAAATATACAATTGAATATTGTTATAAATCCTATGTTCTCAAAAACAAAAATACATCACAACTCTTTCACCATAGCATTTAGCAGCACTGGAGATATTGAATTATCCAGACCAAAGTTCATATATATGTACTTATGGTATAATATATGTAGATTTGTCTATGTAAATACACATGTATTTGTATTTCCCCTATCCACCCCTCAAGCACATTTACACTATTAAAACAAGAGCAAATTTGCGGCTGAAATTGGTTCCATATTCCCCATCGTCTTATTTGTATTTCAATTCCTTATTTATGACTGTCATTCAAATTTCTATCAGAAAACAGTATATTGTTTAAAGTGTTCCCAAAATAAAAAGCAATTAATATTTAAATAATTTGCATTAGTAATTATTTCAATTAATGTTGATCCACTGAAAATTATAGATAAAGTAATCAATTATGTTTTTGAACAGCTGTGAATAAGTGATTTTTATTTTTACCTCACCCAAGCCAAACATTCCTGAGACCATTAGACTGCCCTGACAGAGCTAGATCTGTAGGGAAATGGAGTACCTCTTATTAAACCAACTGATACAGAAAGGAAAAAAGATCAACTTTTGAGCACACAACTGTTTTGCTTTATACCATGAAAATTAAGAAAGGGGAAAAATAACCAAGGCAAAAACTAACATTTATTTATTTGCTTCCTAAAAGTCTGTGTTCCCAAAAATATATCACGCCAGTCAAGTCTCAGAAGGTGGCACATTAGAGTCACAGGCATTTCAGTTATTTGTGGCCATTTAGAGACCTAACTCTATCCCATGCTCTGTCACTGACCTGCTATAAATATTTCACTTTTGTGTCCCTCCTTTCTTCCACCCAGTCTTGCTCCAATGGTTTCCACCGTTTTTTCTTCCCTGTTTTCTTACACTTAAGGTGTAGCAGTTTCTCTCTGGCATGCCTATACCACTTACCACGTGCCACAAGACCAAACTCAAAGCCAGTGCTGAATTCCAATAAAATATCTCATGTTCCTAAAAATAATTTCTAACACTGTCCCACTGCTTTAACCTCCAGAAAGCAGGGTTGTTATTTCAGAACACGTATCAAGTAGAAAATTCCTTTACACCCTACACTTAACATACTACCATAAATACAGTAATGATATCAACAAGAATTGTTCAAATCACAATGTAGCAAACATCATTCATACGATTCTTCATATAAAACATTTATTTTTTTCCCCACTAAATCTGTGGGATTTTCAAGAATTTCACAATTAATCCTTACACTAGATAAACACAAAATTCTGTAGAAGCAGCTGAAATTTTCTCTATGCCTACCTGTGAAGTTTCTCCCTGAAACTGAATGGTGATTTTTTATTACTATTTTTGAGTGCACATTTTTTAATATTTTAATATTTTCTATCTTATGTTACCTACTGTAATTCACAAAATTAAAAAAAAAAAGTAGTTACAGTTAATTCAGTAACATCTTAAAAGCTGCAAGAGAACAGTTGTTGCACATTTTTGGAAGATGTTAAGAGGAAATATTTTCAACATTATCCTTATTAAAATCAGAGAGTATATTGTTCCTTATGTTTCTTTATCACAACACGCACATACTGTTTCACTGTACAACTGTTTTTAAATGTCTTTCAGGCAGAAAAGTGTATATATATTCTTGAAATCTATTTATGCTATCTAAGGTGTGAATTCCTCCAGTTCATTATAAATCAGCGTTTACAAAAATGCCACACTTAGTTGGCATTTAAAGGCATAGTGAAAATGTGCACATCAGAAGAGCTAATTTTAGCTAATAAGGAAATACAGCAAAGAGACCTAGAGCTATTAACAGGATGGTGACCTTGAGTCCTATGAGGTAAGCAAAGAGCTGTCAACTAAGATAGACTGAAGTATGGCGAAATGAGAATATATTCAATAGTTTCAGGGGAATGTATCACTGTACTTGTTTATTTAGAGTTAATTAAAAAGATAAGCCCAGGTTAGTGATGACATTATATTTTCTACATTATTTTTCCAACTCAGTATTTAACTATGCAAGATGTATTTACTATTAAATGTTTATGTGCTGTGTTGTTTTGGTTTTTTTTCAAATTTTTTTCATGTTTCCTACAATAGAAAGGTAAATAAGAGGTAAGTAAGAGAAATCAGCTCTAATCTACAGCTTCCAAAAGAAAGCTGGTTTTGGTCCAGATTCTAAAGCCTGAATATAGCCCTTACTTTAATGAATACTGACTTCAATAGAAAAGCTGTTGTGAGTATTCACAAATGAGATTTTTCTCTTTATATATTTTTCTGCAATACTACAGATATCTTTTTAGTGCTATTTATTTTTCATACTAGTTTGGTTACCTTTTCTCTAGGTCATGCAGAAACAGTTTCATACTGAATGCAAATATTATTCATTGTTTCAGTATTACACTTATTTCACACACATATGAACAGATTTAAAGATTAAAAAAAAAAAACACAAAGGAACACTGGGGGAAAAAAAATTAAGCTAGTCACCTATTGTTCTGACACTCCAGATATTTATTCTGATGCTCAGATGAAATCAGTTTTATCCCCAGAAATATGCATTGATTCAGGAGGGAAAAGGAAAATAATCTGTTGTTTCTGCGGCAGTCTGGCCGGTTATTACTTCATCTTCTCAGGACAGTAACAAATACCCAAAGTACAGAGTTGACACAGCTTTAAATAATAGTGTGACATCTGAAATCTCTCAGAAATCAATAGCAAAATAGAGCCAAAATTTTACCTCTGATGAACTCATTATTATGGAACTCATATGATACCTTTAACAATGTCGGATCTCTTTCCTACTGTTGTGTGTCATATTTCAAAATGTAATTCTTTAAAGGATCAACTACGTTCTAAATTCATTTCTTTCAAACAATAAATATATACGTACCATGTCATTTTCTAGCAGTTATCAATAAAATATAACATTGCATTCTTTGTGTTTTTAAATTGCCTTCGGCATCTCTTCAGTTCTGTCTGTCTTCAATGATCTTTTTCTATTTCTGTTTCCAAAACTAGATTTGGGCCAAAGAAAAGGTACAGATTCTAACTGCGTTTGTTTCAAAAGTCAAGTTTAGTTTCAAGGGTCTAAATGGCTGGATCGTGATAGCATTAAGAAACTAAAACGTGAACTGGGACATCAGAAGCAAGTATGGTGGTTTGCTTTTGTGATATTTCAATTACTCATGAAAAAGAAAATTTGCAATTTAATTCTGACTTGGTTTTATCCAGTTCTGCAATGAAGGTTGAAAACAAGACATGCTGAGATTTGGAACGAGGGATGTAAAGGCAGTTTTGTTCAGAAGTTTCAAATCTGGTTCCTCCTGGTAGCATTCAACATAAATTACTTCACCATAATAGCAGCAGCCTTCAGGTAACCTCAGGTGTTTGGCAATAGGGAGCTTTAAATCACTACAGTACTTAAACAATTCTGCCTTACTTATCTTTTTTTTTTTTTGGCTTGACTGTACTCAGTGTTCCAATTTCTACATGTCTATGTTTGTAAGTGTGAGACAATACTAATTAGGTTAAACAGCAACAATTGATTTTCTGTGAGTCTACTTTAAAGCTTCTCTATCCTTGCCAAGTTCATCACTTGCTTCCGCACTGTTTTCTCTATGTTTGCGTTTTCAGCAACTTTTTGGTTAATCCTGTGCTCTGCTCAAAACAAATGCTCAAGGACAAATCTTTTTGATCTGTCTTGTTACTGCTATTCAAGTCTCAGTCATCAGAAGAAAAAAAAAAAAAAAAAAAGAGAGAGAGCCCTCTAAGATGTCCCAGTCACTCACAACAGTTAAACTGCTGCTTTTCATGCTGACCAGCAAGAACACGGAGCTGAACAGGCCACCTTATGCCTCAGCCACTGCTATTTTCTTATGATCTTTTGCTATTGCAGGTACCACATTGTATAATCTCTTTGATGCATCTTGCACACCTGAGCTTAAAACATGACGTTTTTCCTTGTTATACAGACTACTCCTTATCCAAGCTTATCTAGTAATTTTTGTTTCCAGCATACTTGTGTCCTGCTTATATCCAGTTATTCATTCATATCTGAATATTTTCCTGTGGTTTACCACAGCTTCACTTCACAAGGTTCATTTCTCTGAAACACTCCTGTAGGCTCTTCTTTCAAGGCAGGCTTTTTCATCTTCCCTCTCTATTTTTCCTTCAGATCAAGTCCATCTTTCTCGCTGTTATGTGAGATGAAGTCCCATGATGGACTTATGCATTGACTGGGGCTCCTGTGTTTCACATGACAGTGAAAGTCCAATTAAAAATAAATAAATAAATAAATCCTAGTCTTCATGCTTTTTATTTTGCTGATTACTAACATTTTTTTCCTGTCCTTTAAGGTATTTTTGGATTTGACATAGATTCTATCCTATGTCAAAACCTTTAGGCAGAAAGATTTTTGTGACTCTTGAGTGCTTTTCTAGTTTTTACCGATCTTAGCACAGTTTCACCTAGAAATCACTGTTCCTAAAAAGCTGCTACCTAGGCAGAGTTTTTCAGCTTTTTTTTTTCCCAGTTCTAAGCCTTCATATTTTGCATAAAAATTTGGCTGCACTTATTTTTAAAATACCAGAAAAGTCTCCCTAGAAGTAAGGTAAACTGCACTTCACACAACAGTTGAAATAGGTGATTCATACGAACACAAAGAAAGCAACTGTATGACTTGAGCACGTGTTACAACAACTGGTCATTTAAAAGCTATTTCAACAACAGCTTAACAGGCTGAGCACTCTGCAGCTGTTTTGCAGATTGGTGCACCTACGAAACCTGCTCAGTGTGGCTCACACTAGCATGCAAATGTGACTATGCTTTATAGCACTGGGTTGGTGATTTTGACAAATCTTTTCAGAAAACAGGAAGGATTTAAAGCTAGCCCTATTCCAATTTTGATGTGCTATGCACATAACATTCATTGGTTATAAGCATGTCGTATTTTCTGATCATATCTATCTCAAAGTCTCTGCTTATTCCTGTGGGTTTTTACCTTACGTTAAGAATAAATACTTGCAAGCAGGACGAAAAATAAATTTGGTATGATTGCTGCCTTTGATTGCAATTACTGAAGCAAGACAGTACTGAAGAAAAAACTTCTAATAATCTGAGTTCAATAAAATATTTCATAATATGTCCATTCTTGTGTGTTTTATAAAGAGGAGTATTCTTTAAAGGTTTCAGAATGTCTTCAGTGAAGGTGATTCCATAAATAATGCTTGCACAGTGGTTTCTAAGGTATCTTGTGTCTCCTTTGTGACGTAAACTGGTTGTTATGGAGATGGTAAAATATCAACCATTCTTTGTGAGACTGTGCAAGATCAATTTTGGATCTGTTACAGCAGCTTCTTTTCTATGCTCAGCTGTAATCAGCCTTCCTTACCAAGAGAAAGGGATGTATAAAAAATATAAAGTATTTTAAAACAAACAAACGTTTACACAACACTTTAAACTGTTTGATGTACAGAAATAGACCTGTGTGCACTTGTAACATGCAAATTTCATCCCAAATTCAAATAAGATTAATGGCCTTCAACATAAATGAGGCTACTACTGTTATTTAGGTTTAAGAGCATACAAAAAATCAGACCACTCCCTTTTCATCCCTTATTTTTTTTTAATTTCATAAGCTGTATCATATAAAAATATATTTCTTACAGAGGGGAGGACAAAGATTAACGACTTTATATCTTAAAATCTTTAATTAGTTGGATATCTAATTAACCCCAAATTTACTGAAAGTACATAAGGGACTTTTTTTTCAAGTGTGTTATAACTCTCTTGAGCTTCATGAAATAGACGATAAAGGGTTATGCCTGGAGAAAATTATATAAAAAATACAGTCTAAGACCATTGGCTAGGACCTCCATAGATTATTTTTCTTTGTTTTTAATCTGTGCCAGGCCATGGGTCCCACTGTGCACGTCCCCAGTCAGTGAAAGAAATCTGAACTTTAGGTTTTGCTACTCACAAACATACAGTCTTTGTACCACCTCACAAAGTCAACCAGATGTAACTATTGTCTGTGTTACTCTGTTTTTGAAATAAATATTGTAAAAGCAAATAAACAATAAGAAAACATAAAATGTATTGTCTAGTACTGGTTGCTTTTTAAATCTATGAGTAAACACTTGCTCAAATTTTACTAGAATACACACCCATCGCTCTTTCACCCTGACATCTCTCCCACTGCATTAACACTTGTAACTGTTCAGTGGTGGGAAATAATTTCTTTAAACACAACATGCAAAACTTCCTAGATGCCTGTTTTACATTTTCAATTACCTACTTCTCGTCTACCATAGCATTTGAAAAATCTGTGAGCAGTAGTATGGCTTACATGAAACTATTATAGGGACCATACATGAAAGCTGTTGTTCTTTCCTAGTAAACATTTAATTCTGGTTTAGTATTTACCTTCATACTATGACTGATTCCATGACATCAACATGCATATGATTACTTTGAAATTTGCAGTGTTGTAGCTTATTCAAACGCTTTATTCATTACAATTTTTTTGGCCCAACTACTTCACAAGATACTGTGATTAAGCTTAAAGAACACACAGCTGAGTCAGGGATTTTGCAGAGTCCTCTAGCAGGACAGGAAGGTGGAATCTCCTTCTCCCACCCTGTATTTAGATGTACAGACAAGCACACCAAAACACACTCCCCCCCTGCTGTAAGACCAGCAGGACATTCTAAATGTCTGACATAACACCCTAATGGAGAAGAAGAACTAAATGTTTGAAAATGCATTAAGATCTTCAAAAGAAAGACAAGTCAAAAATTATTAACAGATGTCATTCTTATCTACTACTACTGTTCTGTGTGCATACTTCAGTTGAGCAGACATTAAATCCTCATTAATTTAACCCTTCCTTTAAATATTGGTGCTGTTTAGGCCAATATAGTAATAGATTAGGATGAGTGATGCAAATTTTGGCTCCTGCTAGCACACACAAATAGCATAAGAACTACTATTTTTTTAATCTCCCTCTCCCACACGCAGAGTACCAACCTTCATAACTAAGCAAATGGATCAACAAAACAGATCAATTAGCCAACTGTAGAAAAACTGCATGTATTTTCTCGGGCCAGAAACCCTACCATAGGTAACAGAAATCATGAATACGTGCACAGATACATATTCACACTGTGTAAGACCATGCAGGGCCAGAGCAGTGTCAGAAGCATTAGCCCGGGAGAGGATTGGTCCTCAGGAGACTGCAGATCTGCAGACTTTGGTTTCCCCCATTCCAGGCTCTAAGATGTAGATCCCTCCTACTATATACCTGATCATTTTGTGAAGTGCTCCTTTCATGTCCCATATTGGAACTTTTCACCTAAAAAGAATTTCGATAGAATTACATTGAACGTATTTGATTGGGAAATCTTAAAATTTTCATGGAGACCCTCAATGTTTACACATCATCTGTACTTTACGGAAACATTACAGAGAAGAAATTGTTGAACATTATTACTGTTACAGGAATCAATTTTGTATATTCTAACAGTACATTCATCTTACTGAATAGGGGCCATAGATGTTGAGGAAAGTAGAAACACAGCCTAAAGTAGCAAGAAGAGACTTCTTTCGCCTGCTGTGTGGAAAAACCAACAAATCGTGCATTGCAATGAAAGAAGACAACCCAAACAGGATTAAGAAAACATTTGCCTACCTCAGGTGCCATCCAAAAGGGTGTTCCCACTGAAGTGTTTCTACGCAGCCGTGTGCTGGTGAGCTGGGCTGAAACACCTGCAATAAAACACATCCAATCTTGGCTTCAAATTCATTATCTCATTGTAATCAGTTTACTTTAAGTACCTGTGAAACAAACTTTGAGCCTGAGAGTACAGCTGCAGAATGCCTGACCAAAGTAGGTGCAGCATTTGTACTGAATTCTTTGTTTGATTAATTTCATTTTTCCCATATTCATAGCTTGTCCCAGACAGACCACAGCTTGCTATTTTATTTCAGAATTGCTGAGAGATTCTTTGTGAATGACTCTCAGTTTGAAGCACTTTCATTCAAATTCAAAAAATTAATTGGCACCTAAATATCAGAGACATGTAATCTGCTGTTTTCATGAATATAAACCAGAACGCTTCAAATTGCAACCTGAATTTAAAACTTCTGTTCCAGAAATATTGCCCAAGTCTAGCTGAAATGTATTCCCCGAATACTGCTGGCAGGAAACTTGCTCACTGGAGTATTTGCTGAAGCTCCTGCTCAACAAAACATTTATGCACTTGCTTAAATCTTTCTCTGTGGAGAAAAGCATGGAAGCTCAAGCTCACATTGTAGCTTGTACTTAGAAGTTAAGCACGTGCTTAAAACAAAGACTGTGCTTCACTGCTTTGCTGACTGGGGCTGGACTACTGAAGCACAGCTGAAAAAAGGAAGGAAGGAACTAGAGCGAAATCAAACACCACTAAACAAATTAGAATGAACTTTCGCAGCAAATCTTTTTCTGTATTCTGGTCAATTTACAATTGAATTATAGAATTCAGGAGCATTCCAATAAGCTGACACAAAAGCAATATTGACTTAAAAATATTTCAAGCTAACATTGATTAAAAAAAAAAAAAGAAAAGAAAAAGAAAACACAACTCCTGGGGTATTACCCAAGAAGAGAAACAGGTAGACACATATAACAGATTTGTGCCTGATTCCAATAAATGAGAAAATGAGACTCAAAATTGTTATTTGTAAGTTAAATAGATTGCGGGCTCCAAGATTCAATTAGAATCATAGAATGGTTTCGGTTGGAAGGGACCTTAAAGATCATTTAATTCCAACACCCCTGGCCATGGTCAGGGACACCTATCACTTGACCAGGTTGCTCAAAGCCCCATCCAACCTGGCCTTAAATTCTGTATTTATTTTTCATATCAGCGTGATTGCAAGCCTTCAGTGATTTACTGAGTATCACTGTGAAAAAGCCAATGGCTAGTGCCTACAAAGACTGCATTTAACTCTGATCTCTCTTCAGCTAGCCTAACTTGTAGCTGTGTCTATGGTCATTCCAAAACAGTGCAGAATACCAAAGAGCAGAGACAGGAAGTACGAGGAAGACAGTGGGAAAGAGAGAACGAACATGAGCATGAATGAATGATGAGTTGCAGATATTTTGGGTCAGCTTACACTATGGTGAATATTTATTCAAGTATCATGCTGCTGACAGCAGTTGAAGGAAGAAATATGTATCACATTGAAAAAAAAAAAGTTGTAAAGTCATGTAATAAAGGCAAAGAATTGCCTTTATTCTCAATTAAAGATATTTGCACAAACCCCTCTATGTGCTAATATCCTTATGTACTGCCTTGAGTATGAAATCACTTTCCCCCCCCTTCAAGACTGTCTCATTCTGTTGACAGAATGGACAGAGCTCACTGAGGTAGTCATTGAATACTTCCTTTTATCCCTATCAATTTGAATTCTAGTTCCTTATGTAGTATGCCCATCCAATGCTAAATTCAGAATTATTATTTCCTTTTCCTTTTGACAGGTTTCCTTTGCTCCTTATCAAAGGGTAAATCTCCTTAACATTCCTGCAAAATGGGGAAGGATTATTAGTTCCAGGGATTAACCTAAAAATATAAAATGCACCCACTGTTTTTCTGTACTTAATCTGAGACCTTTCAGTTTTCAGGCACTCCACATGCCTTAAGTATAGCTATAATAGATCTCAGCTGCAGTTCAAGAACATTTAGATCTTCTGCAAGGAAGGAAGAGATGTTTCAGACTGGGTACTAGGAAAATGAGGAACACAGACTGGCCATTTCTAAAAAGGTAGATGCAAATGACTTGATAACAAGAGAAACTCTGGCAAAAGCAGGAATAGTCTCCAATTTGATGCCATTCAGCTGTCTGAACTGCAAGACCCTTCTTTTTCTGAACTCTGCATTTTTCACAATGCATCTTCCACTTTCTGCATCAAATGAGACACACAGTTCTACAATTTCACCTGTGACTCAGTACTAATTTGTTTCCAGAGTCCCTTCTGTGACTAAGGCAGTGGGCTAGAGAGAAAAAAAAAAGCAACTTAATGAAAGTTTGGTGCATGATACTTTTGACAGGAAGCATGCAGATATGTGGCATCTTGGCATTTCCTAATGGTTAAACATTAGGGAACACTTGAGTGTTTGGTCATATATTTTTCTTGAGGCAGTTGTATTTGTTGTAATTCACTAGTGTTATTGTTTAAACTTAAATGTCATAGAAACACACATACACAAAAATAAACATAGAAAGAGAGAGACCAAGGAGATGCCAGAAAGGTTGGTATTCTCATTTTCCTTCATGCACTGCTAAGCATACATCTGTTATTCACACAGTACTATTCTCAGTGATAATTACCTTATGTATTATATGGTTTTGCTAATAAATCATATATTACTAATAATCTGTTTCTGTTACCCACTAACAAAATTGATCATTCCATTGCATACATATCTGACGGACTAAAGCACTCCCTTATTTTTCTGAGTGCATATTCATAGGAAGAAAAATGCTGAACCAAGTTAAATTTTATTGCCAAGTCCATTTCTCTCTCCTTCTCTCCCCCCTCTCTTCTTATTCTTATGATGTTTCCAGACTGGCCATGCTAATATCTAACAAACAGCAATAATCACAAATTAAATGGATATTGGGTTTTGGACCCATGGGACCATTTTACCTTCTGCTCAGAGGGAATAAAATGCTAGAGGCTAGCAAAAGTCATTTCAGAGAGAAGAATGTTTTCTTTTCATATGCAAAAGATTCAATATTTAAATTTAAATTAGGAGAATTACCCTGAAACTGACAGACTTTGCAAAATGAAAAAAAGCTTTGTAAATAAAATGACACTTTCAAAGCTACTTTTAATTATTAAATTATTATGTTTATGCTTTTAAGTTAGAAATCTATTACTGATTTTTTGTTAGAATTTTTATTCTTGCTGTATCAGGTTGCTTTTTCATTTTTCCTCCTCAAAATAATCTTGAGTATCCTCCTGAAAATCTCTCACTATAGCAGTCTGCCTTCCCAGTGGAAAGTAAACAGATGCCTTTGGCTAAACTGCATGTATCAAGAAAACAAATGGGAAGTGGTCATTACCAAAGTCAACGAGCTTGACTCCACCTTCTGTTGTCAGAAGAATGTTGTTCCCTTTGACATCACGATGAATGATCCGGTTATTGTGCAAATGCTGAAGGCCCTATATGCCAGCAGTAACAAAAATAAGTTTACTCCCTTATTTAAAAACAATTACCCTACTATTAGGGAATGTAATGAAGACAATCTGCACATAGTCTATAGAAACATCTGTCCACCAGATTACATGCTCGATACAACCCCTGCTGCTATAATGGCCCACATAATATTGTCAACATTACCATACTTTATAAATGGAAAATGTATGTATGAGATGAGTAAATTGCACCCTCTGCTGTCATTACAAGCCCAATGAACATCCTTACCAAGAGAGCACCATATAAAATGTATGAAATTATAGCTTCATCCAGTCGTTGGCCACACTTCAGCAGACCTTTGACAAGCTCTGTGACAGAACCTCCATTGCAGAGCTGTGAAGGGGGGAGATGCACAGGGAAAAAAAGCAAGACAAGTCCCCAGTTACTCAACATGCTTGGTTAGGCTGTGAACACCTAGCAAAACTGCACTACAAAAAAAGTCTGGGAGCAACTAGATTTTTATCTTGCAGTTATTTAGGTTGCCCTCCGTACCTTAGAATATATTTTATTAACGATATTAATAATAAATCACAGCGACTTAGGTGGGGAAAGGGAAGTGAAATTTTATAAAGTACAACTTATAAAATGTAATTAAAAAAATCAATATTATGAACAGGACTGTATTTTGTTGTTAAAAGAGGATTTAATTGTAATTTAAATGATTTAGTATTTTCAAATTTGTTCATAGTATTTTTGAAAAACTGCTTTTGTGCAAAGAAAATGTCAGACAGAAAAGACCGATGCTCTTGATAACTGTGAGGCAACAAATTGCAGTCATTTTAAACTTTCACTCCATCAATGTTCCTGCTGGCAGGCAGCATAAAGTAGACAGAAACCATATCTTTATACTCCAAACTTGATGGCATGTGCTGCCAGCAACTGATATAAAACATTTTGATCCAGAAAAGCTGTTTCCTGCAAGCACTTCCTAGTAATGGACTGCCATACAGCAAAAGAGGAGGAGAAAAAGTAAAATTAGAATCTTTGTAAATATTTTTTCACCCACACCATGACTTCACTGTCCATGCCCTTCTAGTAGCTACTCCCCTCTTTCTCTGTCCTTTTCTTAATATTCCCAACTGTTTGACAAAAAATGATGATAAAAATATTTGTGCCTACTTCTCATCTTAGGCAATTATCAAAGTAAGGTCCTGCTTGTAATGAGTAAATACGCCAAAACTATGCCTAAAGGGAAGAAAAATAACCTACAATATTTTTATTAGAAAATTTGCAAGTTGCACATTTAACAAAAATATTTAATCAAAGATGAATCAAAGTGAATATTTTGTGTATCTCATTTTAATGAAAAAAGTAATAATGTATAATATAAAAAGTCACTGTTACGCATACATAAATTTGCATGTAAATTCCAAGAGATTAAATGGTTTGCCTTGTCTGGCAAATTTATCCATATAAGGAAAACAATTTTTTTTAATGTCAACTGTCTTTTAAATTTTGGAAGATGTGCACCAAAAACCACCTGACATGAACATATTTAATTGATAAGTTCTACACAGAGAACTAACTCTCCCACATTCTACATTCAATTTTGTTATATAGAAAAGTTTGCAATTTCGCTGTACAAAATTTGTTATATGGAATACCACGTATGATATATCTGTCCAACATGCTACACTTGAAATAAAAAAGAAAACACATGGGAAACCAAGCCCAAACTCAACACAGAGCCAGTACGCATACAGTTAAAAACAAGAACAAAACAAAAATACTAACACTCCTTTTTCAATTGTTACTGAAATTTAATATGAAACATTCAAAAAGTTCACTCAAGCAACATAATTCTGCAGTACAAAGAAGGTAGATATACTGATGACATTCTACATTCATTAAGTGGAAATAAAGCTTCCCCATTCTGATTCCAGTCATCATTCAAGAATAGGGAGTAGGATTTCTAAAATGATCTGTACTTAAAAAGCAAATGTTAACTTTCTTCAGTTTAATTATAACTGAGGAAAAATTTTGAGTGGCCTGCTAACTCTACTCATCAGTCTATGCAAAGCTCTGGATCTATTAAGCCTAGAAAACATTTAGAAGTGCTCATCTTGCAATGATCTTTGGCAGTCACTTAACTGGCAACAAGACTACCAAGTGTTATTTTCCACTTTTCATTGCAAGTATACTGACTGCAACTGAAGAAGAGTTAATAATAGGCATTTCTGTTGCTAGTTGCTAAAACAACCAACCTCTAAAGTTCTGTAATATCATTTTTTTCCATTACATTTTCTCTGTTCACTTGTGCAATAGGGAGCATGTTTGTTAAGTGTCCTCCATGTTACTTCCTCATAACATTTTGCATTCCCTTTGAGAGTATGACCTCTCAAAAAAAAAATTAGAGAAATGTTTTATCCAATATTTTCCCCAACATGAAAAAAATCAAGCTGTTTTTAGGTAAACCATTCTTATCAACAAGATTTGTTGGGTTTGGAGGCAAAATGTAGCTTCTTGAATAGAAATAAAATGCAAGGATGTTCTCTATTAAATAAAGTTTGTGTGATTTTCAACACAGGACTATGACTCATCATCGATTACCCGTCTGTTGATAAATGGCCCCATCAGAGAATCATGAAAGTTGGTGACTCTTCTAGCAATACAGAACAGAGGCCCACCAACATTTGCTAGTTAAGATGTAATACTATCAAAATGTTTTTACCTCAAGTACTAGCCAGAGCTGTCCTCCCACATACTGATCTGCTTTGTAAAACATCCCATAAAATCTAACAACGTTAGGATGGTTAGGAAGAAACTGCAAGATATTATATTCTGCTTCAATTTCTTCATCTACATCCTAAGTAGGAAAAAAAATACAAAACATATAAACACTATAAGCCTGTACAAAACAAAACAAAAAAACTTCTTATGGATAAGAACCATTTTTTAACCAGTTTGTACTTTTAAATGGGTTTATTTTAATGCAGCTGAAAGTACTCACGTGTAACTGTAAATTTAATCCACATCAAATCATGACACTTTTGTTTTTGTTTTTACATACAAACACATGAAATCTGTGTAAAGTAAGTGGTTCTTCTTCAAGGATTCTTTTAATGCAAAATATACGTAACCAGAAAAGAAAAAAATAAACTAAACTTTGCTTGGCTGTCTAAATAATACACTTGCAGGTGTATTAGTTTTTAACTTGTTTTCAAACATGCATATTTTTTAATGTGCAAGCTACATGTAAACATGGAGCTTTGATTCATTCTTTTTTCTGTGGTCCAAACAGGACCATATATGGGGCCACACAGAGAACAATTTCACAAAACCTCGAAGTGGAACACAATAAAGACATTCTTAAGAGGAAAAGACAGACATCAGAAACCATTGAAGGGAGAAAAATCTAAATTCATTAAATAAGGAAATGTTACTAAATATTTGTTAATGAAACAATTCTGTGACAATTACAAAATACTGTTTAATATCAGCACAAAAGCTGCAATTCAGAACAGCACCTAAGCAGTAAATCTTTCCTTGTTTCTGCAGAGACTGCAACTATTAAAAAAAAAATCATGCATTTACATGTTTGTTTTTGGTTTGTTTTTTTAATTTTCCTAGAAAGGGTATGATCTTCTTTAGTACCTTTTCCAGATTTATACATGAGAAAACCAAGATAATTTCTGAAGTGACAGATGACAGAAATGCAACTTTTCTTAGTAAATATATTAGCCTAATTGTTATGAACAAACTCCATCTTGATCCAACCTGTACCATTGCCAATTAAATCTTTCACTGAAAACTAGGGCTTTGGTTCTCAAGGGAGGTTAGGCATTTAACTCCCACTACAACTGGAGCTGGTACAGAGCTACCTCCAAGAATCCATCCTGTGCTGCTCTTCTGTTTTTACCTTAACAATTGCTTAGCAGTGTTATCTACTTATAGAAGATAACTATAAAATATCCTGAAGTTCACAGTCCTTCTGCAATGGAAAAAGTAATTATTTTAGGAAGTACATAAAGTAAGAACATTTAAGATTAACAGCATCTTTTATTTCCCCTGCTATAACAGGCCCCTAAGAGGAATTAATGTCTTTCTGCCTTCTTAGCATGTGCATGCTCCAAGCACAGGTATCAAAATTTGTACCAGTAGAATAATATAGACATATAAATTAAACTAGGCAAATGTTATCTTCAAATAATATGCAAGATGATGAAATTGTCGGCTGTACCTTTGAGATACTGGTTCCAAACTGTTTCCTTCCACCATTGTGTGAAAACATTCCCTCCAGGATGCTTTCACATATCTCACACATTTAAGTTACATTTCAAATCTGTTTGAAAATTCTTTTAAATTAACAATGAAGTTACAGGTTAATATTTTTACTTACACTAATAGGATCCAGAATCTTTACTGCTGCCAGACTCCCATCTTTCTTATTGGCAACCTTATAGACTTTACCATACGTGCCTTTTCCAATAGTCTCTATAATTTCCCAGGTATCTGAGGGATCAGCTAATGATTCTAGTCCAATCATATTGGAGTTATAGTGAAATAATCCATACAATGGCCTCCTGGAAAACAAAGCAGATACAAATACAGTGGAAAGCCCTAAGCACTCCTGTACTAAAGCAGCAGTGTTATGATAAAGAAACCAAATAATGTCCTAACTTGAGAAGAAATGCAGATGGAATGACAGGCAGAAAGATAAAAATAACTAAATAAAGAAATGCAAAGAAAACACTGAGGACCATTTCTCACTTGATTTTTTGAGATGGATCAACTAGCACCTCGTTCCAAATGATCTCAGACACACACCTGAATTTTAAGGTTTGAGCCATTTCCTTTCTAAGCATACCTGATATCTGCAAACCTGCTTATAATTTTTAAAAATCTATCTTATTTACCTCTACAACATTTCCAGCATCAGTAACAACTATCTGGCATGTGAAATTTAGTCAGAAAGAAACATGAGCCTGACTAGGGAAACTGAGAAGTTAAAAAAGAGCAAAGCAGCAACTATTCAATCTAATTAAAGAAATAAATGTGTTTTCTGTTCATGATAGAGAAAAAAAGAACCTGCAATCAAATTCACATGCAGTGCAGATCTGTATAGCAGTATTCAAAAATGGAAGCACGTGTCCATTTGCATGCTTTGTTCCTTTTCCAGAAGAATTAAACTTTTAAAATTCCTTTAGATGCCAAGGAAAAGCATGTACATGTTATTAAAGTAATTTACCATACAGAAGGCACAACACATGACACAAAACATTTGGTTTCTTGACAAAAAAAAAAAAAGACAAAGAAAAGAAAAGAAGAAGAGTGAAATAAAAGCTAGAGTCAATGGTCAATGTCATTAATCTGTTGAGGATCAATAATGGAAGTTATTAGGAGAGTTTCTCACTACATGGATCCAATACAGCATGCAGCAAATAAAGAACAGTGTTCCGAACACATACAGTCAGCATCTCAACAGAGAAGCAGGTCAAGTGAAAGAATTCTCCAAAATCAGTGAACAGACTGGACTACATGCACTGAAGACAACAGCCACAGAGATGTAGTTCCTGTTAAGCCAGCCTTAGGAGCAAGGTTTGCTTGGGGCAGGGGGCGGATGAATCCAAATGCGTGTGGGAACAGTTGCATATCAGGTTAGAGAAACAAACAAAAACCAAACTCGTAAGAACATGTCATTTTAACGCTTTGGGAGAAATACTACAGTTGTTCATATGGAAAGACAAAAAAGATGACTGCAAACTGTTGTGGTGGTTTTACCGTGCTAGGCAGCTGAACACCACAACCGCTCTTTCACTCCCCCTCCTTAGATGAGGAGGGGAAGAAGTAAAGGAAAGAACAACTCACGGGCTGAGATAAGGATGATTTAATTAAAGGGAAAAAATAATTATTAAGGAAAGATTATTATTAATTAAACAATTTAACTAAACAATTTAACTAAACAATTAACAATTTAACTAAAAGGGAAAAAAGGAAAGGGGAAAAGGGAGGGGGAAAGGGAAAACTAAACAAAACAAGTAAAGGCTATGTGGAAGTGCAGAGGAAAGAAATTACGCTCTACTTCCCACAAATGAGCAATGCTTGACCACGTCCTTGAAGCAGGGCCTCAACGCACATAGCCGGTGTTCGGGAGGAGGACAGACGTTTTCACAACGAGAGCCCACCCCTCCCCTCTTCCTCCTTTTTCCACCTTTTATTGCTGGGTGTGACATCATATGGTATGGAATATCCCCTTGGTTGGTTTAGGTCAGCTACCCTGGTGATGTTTCTTTTCTCACATCTTTGCCCACCCCTAGGGGGGTTAGAGAGAGTCCTGATGCTGTGCCAGCACTGCTCAGCAGCAGACACAACACTGGTGTGATACCATTGCTGTTTTAGCTACGAGTGCAGAGCACAGCACTTTATGGGCTGCTGCAGGGAAAGTTAACATCCCAGCCCGACCCAGTACAACTGTTTTGATGCAACCCACAAAAAAAAAAAAAAAAGCTGGTATTTCACTGTCACTGTAACCACTAGCCCATCACTCAGAACATCCAGAAAATGATACATGGCACTCTTTGTACCAATGTAAAACAAACATCCAAGAAGACCTTAACGCTAAAATGATGCTGAAGCTGAAATGTCTTTAGAAAGAACTTTCTCCTTTCACTCCCTGCACATCAGGACTCACAACTGTTCTGGGCTTTGAGCGATATACTATGGTGGCTTCGAGCTGTGAAAATCTTACCAATGTCCTCCCCAGAGAGAGCCTCAACCTATCAGAGACCTACTGATTACAAGAATTTCATGATTTCTGCCACCAGATGGAGAAAACTTCTCAGTGGTTAAATCTGTTCCAAGTGGGCAAGCAAAATAGCCCACACCAGATGCTGAAAAATTACACTTTGGCAATTAACTCTATTGGCTGGGGAACATCTTGCACAAAGCTATTTGTGACTGCACACACACAAGCTATTTGAGGAATGACTAGATGCCTACTGCACTCTACCAAACCCTGGTTTGCATACTGGAGAATAATGCTGAGCAAAAGTAACAGCAACTTGATGGAGTCCAGACAAGCTGCTCTCTGGATAAAATAGGGGCAAACAGCATGACTGATTTTTTTTTTTATTTTTTTGGTAGAAAGGAGAGATAACACACTAATTTGAAAATAAATCCTGTCAAAGCTTACCAACCAAGACAGACAAGAGAGCAAAACAAAAAATTATTAACATAGTTCAGCCACTGACAAGGTTTCTCTCAGCTGTCCATGAAATGAGGCATTCTCCACCGAGAAAATAAGTTTCATGGGTTTCTCTGTAACACCAGGACTCTTTGAAAACCTTCAGCAGTTGGAACAAATCGAGTCAGACCACATACAACAAACTAACTTTTTCTGATGGCAAATTCATAAATAACTTTTATGTCTATTTAAAGACAATATCCCTGTGAGAATGACATTAGAATCAGTAATTGTGTCTTATTACCACTTAACAGTAAGACAAGCAGACTACGCGCATTGTCTAATATAAAAGTGTGGACGTGGCACTAAGGGACATGGTTTAGTGATGGGACTTGGTAAGGCAGGTTGATGGTTGACTTGGTAAGGCAGGTTGACTTTATCTTGAAGGTCTTTTCCAACCTAGATGATTCTAGGAAAAGATAACGTAAAAGAAATAAGGTTATAGACAGTTCCCAAGTCATTTTGCCACTTGTGAAGCACAGTTTTCTTCAATGGCTTTAAACAGTCCCAAATATAGCCATCTGGAAAATTATGTGATATTCTGCAAGTTCTACTGTGATCCTCACTGCTGATTCACAAAGCTCAAACTATATTGTGAAAAGAAAAAAGAACCTACATAGAATAACTACACAGAGATTTTATATGATGTAACTACTTCTGGAATAAAATCAACAACTTTTTTTGGAACACTTCTATTTCACAGCTATCTTTCTCAGAAATTAAGAGGAACAAGAAGGACTCGTAAGCAAGGAAAACAGTGCCAGGAATGGCTTAAGCATTACAGTTTTATTTTCAGTACTGCCCTACTGAACTTTCATACAACAGTTATTTGCCTATTGCCTTCCGACAGGCACCCTTTTTCTAGTTCACTGTAAAATGAGATATCCACAGAGGTTCTGAAATTAGTAACAGCCTCGCTCTAGAGCCTCACTCCAGCCTGGTGCTTTACAAAGTGGTGGTATACAGCACTAGACAGTTTTGAATTCTGACACAGCTGGAAGGGACATAATAGCACTTCCAGTCAATACTAGTGAAACTGAATCAAACATCCTGTTTCCATATGAACAATTCTTGCACACTACTAATTTCTCAGCATTCTGTTTGTCTAATCCCTCTACACCTCTTGTGAAACAGCTAGCTAATACTCTTATAGCATCTACACAAACTGTGGAAGAATGAGAACACTGTACCCAAAATAAATGTATTTCACTATTTGTAGGGAGCTCAATATTGCTTCCATACTAAACGGATAATCCATAGACAGAAGAATTCAGAAGGCAGTGTTGACATAATCAGCTATGGCTTCAGCCAGCCATGACAGCCGCTATTCTGCTGGCTACTGATGGTCGCACCAAACCATCTACCTGAGAAGCAATTGTTAGTGGAATTAATGAACCACTGAAAGGCATAAGAAAATCAATAGTCAGAACAGCTTCCTCTGCTTGTCTCCTCCTGCTGTTCCTCACTGGCTAGGTTAAAACAAAGAAGATGTCAATATCCTAAAACACAGCAAACAAATGAATCTATCAACATACCATCCTATAACTGTTCTCAAGTGGTCACAGAAAAGGACATTGCAGAATGTCCTGTGCACATTTCTCTAGGGGATGAAGGTCAGTGACGGAAGCACACGGAAAAAGATAAAAGTGTGTTCAAAAGCTGTTATTGATGCTATACAACGTATGAACAAAAAGGACCATACTTCAATTGATCACATTGTTTCACTAGGCCAACAGGAGAAAAAAAGATAGGACAATCAGCAACACAACTGCTATTATTTATAGATGAAAGGTAGGTCCCTGAAAACACTCCTACTAAATTCAGTCCACAGAACAAGTCTCTGCTGAATACAGAAATCATGAAACAGACTCCGTGGATGTTCAAAATGGAGATGCAGGGGAAGTAAATGGAAATGTGTTTTTCTCCCTTTTCACATGCTCCAACTAAAACTTTTTAAACCTCTTATTAACTGTACTCACATACATTTTCCTTCTCTACAGTTTTCAAAGATATTCAGGAATATCTTTGTTACTTTCTTTCCTTCTCCATTCTTTTCATGGATGCATTGGATAACCTAAACTTTTAGAGTTGTAAGATCAGCCTCAGGACGAGGATAGAGAGCGGACTGTGTCCAAAAGGTAGTTCTGAGGAAAGTGTTGTGAATACTTGCTTTCTTCTCTTGTCCTTGCTGAGCTTGTTGCTATGCTTTCAGTCCATCATGGCATGAAACATAAATCATATTTCTGAGATTAATCATAAAAAATTGCACACAAAACACCAACTGACATCATGGCAAAAAAAATCTAAATGTCACTACTCCGTTAAGTTATAATGGTCCAGAAATAGAGAAAACAACTTGGTTAATTCCTGGCCATGTTATCTGCTTCCACTTCGGGATCCTTGTAGTACGATACATACCTAAATTCTCCATGATGGATATTCCATTCCATTTAAAAAAAAAAAAGCCCAAATGCATCATCATGTGTGTAAATGGGCATTTATTATCCATCTAGTAAAGGTATGTGGCAGCCCGCTAAGTCAGTACAATAAATCTGACACTTCTGCAATACTTGAAATAGAAGAGTAACAGTTTTTTTAATTGTGTCCTGTGTAAGATTATAACCATAATTCAATTTGTTGGATCAAATGCTTGAGTCTATAACCAAACTCTCCTGGAAGATCCCAGAAAATGCATATTAGAAAAAAATGTAGGTGCCTAATCCAGACAATTCAGTGGCATGTTTTCACTCAGATTCATTGCATCATTATCTGTTGCATTGTAATTTTTGAAGTAAATTCTTACTGCACATTGTGTTTATGGGTAAAGACTTAATCTTTGTACAAGAATGCTTGATCATCTCTGTATTGTTAATATAGATCAAACAGAAAAGACGACTACTCTGGGGAGACAAATACATTCTCAGAATTAGCCATTTTCATAAGTGAACAGATCCAGGGTGCAGGGAGGCAAGGATAAAGCACAGCTTGGCCTCTGACCAGCTCTTCTTCAAATATAACGCTATTACTACTTGGTATGCATTTTTAGTCCTTCTTGGAGGCCCATGCCAGATCAGGAGACACTGCTGATTCTGTTGCTGGGTCACTTACTTTACTCCAGAACTACCTGTCACCTCATCTTGCTACTCCCAAGTAAGCACCACAATGCCCTTGAGAAAACTTCTACAGGCTCCAGGTAAACACTACCAGCATCTCCCTCAAAAATCATGTTCTGCTTCCCAGAAATTCATTCTGATGCTTCTTTCTTAGCATGGACCCATGGCTTCATGTCATTTACTGCCTGTAACGGCCATACCAGTCGGCTTGACCTCACTCCTCTTTCTTGCTGAAAAGAACTTGCAAACAATGTGGCAGCAGCCACATTGAGCCACTAAGAGAGCTGCTTAGGCATGCACAGAATGGGGCCGCATACTTTAAGTTTAATTAAATACTGCCTCAATCAGCTACATAATCAAGGATAGAACAAGAAATCATAGAGGTTTTCTAGAGTAGGAATGTCTTAAAGATGAGGGTGAACTGAAGCCACTCCAATTTCTTAATAAAAATGATCACTAGTATCTCAGAAAATTTTGTGGGGCTTTGATTCTCTTCCATCTCATCTTCACTGATAGCTTTTACTTTTGTTCTCTCAAAATTAGCAAGATATATTATTAATGGCAAATGACACTGCCAGGGTTTCTGGAAGGTACTTTGTATTTTAAAAAAAACTATAATGTAACCAACAGAGAAAACTGTATTAATTGGTGAAAGACTGAATGCTTTGCTAACACTCCTATTACTGCAAAAAATAAAATAAAGTCACCTTCTGTACATGGTAAACAAGGTATTTTTGCAGAGCTGTCTTATCCAGTAAGATAAAGGGAACCATGCTGCTAGTATATAAAGTCTTCTACTGAAGGTTTCAGTACCACTGAAAATAGAGCTGCTGATCATTCATGAGGAATTACAACACATTTCATTTGTCTGACTGCTAAATTAATCAGTTCCACGTCTACAACTCTGATCACCAAATGTTAAATAAGATGGTCTACCTAGCCAGTTATCATGATAAAATTAATAACTATTACATTATAAATATAACAATGAACAACAGAAAGACCCACAAAATATTAAGCAGGAATTACTATCCAGGATCAGATCGAAATTTCTGAAAGCCATTTAACAACTCAAACAGGAAGTTCTGATCAGTGGCATTTCTATTGCAAAATACTATTTCTATTAGCCATCTAACCAGAATTCCAACAAGCAAAATATACTAAGCACTTACAAATGACTAACAGCTATTTCACCTCAGGCTGGGAACTCAGCATTAAAATGAAGTTTATAATCCCATGAGACAATTCAGTTATAAGCTGTAGGCAGCAAATCAAGTGACTACCGGCTACTGTCCCCATGTATGAAAAATCAATACCTGAGAAGGTTTTCTCCACTTTCTCTGGCAGCAATTTAACAGGGCAAACAAAATGCATGTGTTAGCATTAAAATGGAAGGATGAAGGGCAATGAACAGAACAATGACCTTAGACCAAAACCAGCCTCCTCACTGCAGTCTAATCACAAAAGCTTGAGATGCTTTGTGTACAGTTGACAAAAAAATAAATCTAAAACAGATGTAGGAGAAAACTGAAAGAAAACAACTGCAAACTTACATTAGTGACCTATTTTCTGAAACCAGCTTATATCAGATTTTTCTCCTGCTAAGGATATTGGAGTTCTTCAGAATTAAGACAGATTCCTCCCAGGGAGCGCCCGTACCTGCCAGTGCTGCACAGAACCGTGTGTTCTGCATGCTAGTTCCCATGCCCTGTACTAGACAGACAATGCACTGCGTGTTAGCTTAAGTTGCTGTCACAGAGGGTACAAATAAACTGGTTGAATCCTAGCAGCTTCACTTCGTTAATGCTAAAGATCAGTGTGACACTAATTGATCCTGAGCCTGATCTATTTATCAAGTCTTTTGCATGCTGAAGCTGAAGAATTAAAGCCACTTAGTCATTCACAGAGAGTGAGCAACAAACCTGCTCAGTCTTTTTTGAAGGGATATTCCTACTGTTTCACAATATACTTTAATTGTATAATGTAATCAATCATAATTCATCACTGTAGTGCTCCAGTATCACTTTTACAGCAGTTTTATTCTAATGAGGATTTTAAAGAACACTCTCCTATATCCATAAGAAAAATAATAATAAACTGTTAACTGTGATACAAAGAGCAGTTCTCAGTGCTGACAATGACTCTTGCTTAAGATGAAGTATTTTCATCAGTAAGCTAGTTGTTATGCATTACCAGCATGTGTGCAGTAGCCTACCGTGACACCAATTTGCATAATTTCTCTTCTCTAACAGGCTTCAAAAATAATAATAGGCATATGAGATAGAATCTATTAATTTTAAACTTCCTTCAGCAGCTATCTTTATGGAGCAGTTATCAAAAGAACCTTTAAAGAATTAAATTTAATAAATTATAAATGTATTATTCGGGTTATACTATCTGGGCCGATAACCAACTAAGTTGAATTCAGTAACAAAGACCAAAGCAAATCCACAAGCAATTTGTTCAACATGTTTCCAGCAGAAAAGTCTTACAAAAAATGGCAGGACAATGTCAATGTCTGCTGCTGTTCACAGTTAATTATTGAACTTGAAAATCAGTTAAAGATTTTAGGGTACAGACACATAAAAGAGAAGGACAGATAGCGATACGCATACGAGCTGCTCAGAGTTGTTATACCTGTATACAATATTTAATATTGCCTTAATCTACAGCAAGAAACAAAAACAACTTTGTTTTTTTGCTGGTCTGAACCCCAAAGAAAGACATTACCATTTGTTAATATTTTAGGCAAGCAGAAAGATTCATGTGTCAGCAAACTCTGATGGGAAGCTAGCTTTGGAAAGGAAAGTGAAAATAGCTTTCCACACTGTAACATAATAACTGATGGACCTCTTCTCATTTCCATTACTTCTGCATTTGTATACTCTGATTTGCATAACAAACAACACTGCTGCAACACCATGATTCTCCCAGATACTAACCTGATAAGAAGTCTCGCTTTGTGATTGCAAAGAGGAATTTAGATCTGGGTGCACTTTATTATACATTCTGATACATGGTCACCAGTAAGAAAGACCTGATTTGTCTTTATTTTACAAGGGAAGATGCCTGAACATCTAACACAATTTACATATGGGCCTAATCTCCACTAATACAAAAACACATTACCAAAGTACTCAGCCATCCATTGAGGGAAAGGGGACAAGCACCTTGGGAGAAACAACAGATGCCAACATGGACATGAGCAAAAACCCTCAGAGCTTGCTCCTGCCAGGTATTACACACTGAGAAGCACTAATCAATTTCAATCCCTACTGATTCAAGGGATTTGGGGGAGATTAACACCTGCAAGAGCTGTGATCTTGAAGAGAGAACAATTTAGTAATAAAAAATAAAATAAAAAATAAACTCCATGAATTTTCAGAACAGAATTTAAACACAACACAAAACAAAAGAACAAACTGACCTCTTTTCTGAGTTCAACTCCTGCTGCAAACACTCCTGAAGAAAGTTAGGAGGGTTAAAAAGATAAAACGTGACACACAAGGATGGTTTACTATGCACTGGGTACAACAACTATCACCTAGAAAAAACAGCCTTTAGCAGCTCAGTATCAGCTATTCAGTTTTATCGTAGATCCTGTTCAGTTTAGGGAACAGCTCTGTGTTCAATACTGTAGACTTTCAGAACTTGCAAAATATTTTGCGACACCATTCAGCAAACACAGAAGATAGATAATATACCCGTGGGTCACCACAAGCAGCACTGAACTGGGAAATCAGTTAAGGCTTTCACCATAAAAGTAAATTAGACTGTATGCTCAATATGTACAGGATGCAGCACTATGTTTGCATCACATTTTTAACAAAACTATGACCTACAGACATTATGTTCTACTACGTCACAGAGCAATAGGTCATCTTCCACAATGAGAATACCCACTGCAAACAACCCCAGTTCCTACCCTCTGCTGAATCAGAGTACCTAATAAAAGAGCAAAGCTTGAAAGAAAGTAAAAGCACAATAAGCAAAACAGCAATTGACACTGTCCAGTCAAGAAAGATACAGAGAGATATGTTGTAAGGATTTTTCTGTAGGATGCTCCTTTTACCAGACAGCATTATAAAAAGAGTTTACATTTCAAGAACAATTCAATGAGTTGGGAGAACTCGTGAGATAGTTCTGACTGTAACTCATGTCCTTACTACACAAGCCATATTTATACAAGCTTCAGGTTCTCTGTATAGATTTGGACAAACCTGACTCAGAGATATACTGGAAGGTGCCAGCTACATAGACATCACCAGCATCTCTCTGAAGATTACAGCAACATTACACTTGATAGTCTGCTGGAATATCCACACAGAATTCTCATCATCTGTCCCCACGTCACTGCAAACAGACAACCCCATGGACTGCTACGTTTATAAGTGTCCCTTGAGGCTCAGCATGTGTGCGTATTGGCTTCTCTGTCTGCTCCTGTCACAGAAATGCAACCTGTAGACCAGCTTCACTAGCTGCACAGGTATGCTGGCAGCTCTTTCCCAGTGCCTTGACATCCTCTCACAGAGCTCTGCAGTAAGCGTATGTATACTTACAATGTGGAACACATCAATGTGCAGACTTAACAGGGCTTCTGAAAACCCCTTTAATTTAGCTATTACATGGAGCGTAAGTGCACAGTTAAAACAGTAAACACCTTGTCATAAAAATTCCCTGTCTCAGCTTTCTGACATTGCAAAGTCTTTCACCTTAACACACTATACTCAGGAGTCCTCAACACCTTCTTTTGAGCTTGTACCATTTACTCTGAAACACCACGGATCTTTTCCAAGTCACTCCTCCCGATCTCAGTAGCAAGCACCCTTTTGTGAACAGAAAGGGTGATTTTCCTTTAAAACAGCTGGTAATAATCTTTGTCCCTTAATCTCTCAGCCTTCATCCTTAGATGGTTCTTCTTCAACCCCACTATGTAACCAAAACCTCCCACTGAAGTCTGCCTCCCGGTTTAAGCTTAAGGCTTCATATCTGACTTGTCACATGGATTATTCAACACATTTAATGCCATTCATTCATCAGAATTTTCTTCTTTATTAGCTTTTGGCAGGTGCAAGGTTTATTCCACACAATCCACGGAAGCAAAAGTAGATCAGACAATGTAAATACACCCCCATCCAAAACCATGCTTGTAGCCTGAGAAACTTAGACACAAGCTTCCCAACATCCTGCTCTAAGGAACCTGCTTTGGCAGGAGGGTTGGACCTGATGATCTTTCGAGGTCCCTTCCAACCCCTACAATTCTGTGATTCTGTGATCAAACTGAAATCATATACTGCATATAGACTCCCTAAACTGTCCAAACTGCCAATATGCTCACATTATATGCTCATTTCTGTAAACAGACTTTCTCACACCACTACTATTCACACATTGGAAGGTTTGTTACCTAGTCTAGAACACCAATGGTTGCACCAAAAAGATAATCCCTTGAGGGTGTTCCAGCAAAAACAGTATTTTGTGCTGCTTTTTGGAAATTGCCATATCTGATTGATATCCTTGTTGTATCAATTGTGCAAAGGTAATTTTCTACAATGAATTATTAATTTTCTGTTGTAATCAGACATCTGAGATAGTCATAAATATTTATATGTCCAGTTAATACACTAATGAAAACTGAACTCATTCTAAAAATGGGATGTTATCTCAGAGGTATGCTGACCTAACGTTATGCTTAACCTTTACATTAGTGAAGCCAACTACCATACGGGAAGCAACTAACAGGAGCGGGAAAAAAACGATTTTGAAGGCACAGCACAGGAATAGGTTAAGATATCAGGACAAAACGGTGTTGTCTGTACCCTAGAAATATTATTTCACTTTTCCCTATCTCTAATTTCCCGGTTTGTAAAATTGGAAATAACATTCTCTATCCTTACACTCTTTTTGCAATCCTTGGGCTTCTCACTACCATTCCAGAGAGGTTTCCTCTTCAGAAACATAAATATCTCTTCTTTTTAGAAACTGAGTTATTGGTTTGTACATTTGCCTCTGTAACTTCATTATCCTTCTCAACCACTAAGAAACGTTTTGGGCTGCTAGCTGCCTGAGAGTAGTTCAATACCACCTACAGATTGCAAGAGCCTACAGGCAGAAATTCCTCAGAGCTAGCCAGCTGTATTGATATAATCCCTCACTCAAACCAGGTCAACATAACCTGCTAATAAAAGGATTTATTTACTATATCCACAGTAGACAATGCAGTTCACCAAGGTTTACAGAGTCACAAGAGAACAAAAATTAAAAGAAACAAGTTTATACCCATCTAGACTTAGACCAACCTTAAAGGTTTTTCTTATCTAATAAATTCACAGGTCTTTTTCAGCTTAAATGCCCTCACAGAAAGGAATCCTACTTCAGCAGTCATTTTTGCTTTACAATCCATCCCTGTCTCTGGCGTAACTCCTCTTTGTCCCCTCCCTTAAAACACAAACTACTACTCATTCATCTAAGAAGGGAGTAATTTGTTCCTTCCATCAAACTACTGCTTGCCACCTTCTGGAGAGGCTGATGTGAATAGTTTCACCTGCCCCTGTAACCTACTTCAGTGATTACTCACATCTGACTGAACTTTTCACAAGCTGTCAGCCCCTTGCGAAGCATGACAGTAGCTGCAAGTAGACACACCTCAAATAGACACACTAATCAAGGTGTTTGTCTCATTTAACTGTATTTTGATAATAACAAATGTTGCTGGAGTTACTGGTTCAGCATACAATCCTATTTTTGAGGGATGTTGTAACAAAGCAGATCCAAGGTAGGGCTACAGATCCCCTGTCTAGTTCAGTCCACAACATGGGGGAAAACACGGCTCTCATGAGTCTGGAAGCAGATGCACTACTGGGAACAGTAGGAAATCTTACAAATATTTCCTTCCTCTTGTCACTGCTGAAAGAGGTCATTAAAAGACCTTTACAAAGACTGTTGATTTTAAAACTGCAAATTCATGTGTCTTATCTTCAGGGAAAAAGGATCTCAGACCTACTGTGATTTCAGAAATGATTCACTCAACTCCTGGGCTCTGGGAACAAAAAAAGGAGGAGGAAAATTGAGGAGCTGTAAACCATGCTTCATTCTGTACCTTCAACGACAGGATGCCAGTGAAAAGTAAAGAAAAACAGCTAGGTGATAGCAGATTCTGATGCAGTTTTTTCTAATTTACACTTTTCTGCTAATTCAGATGTAGAAAGGATGTACAGTGCAGTGTTACAAAAACAGAAGGAATGAGGTACTCCATGTAAAAATTAAAGCCATTGAAAATTTTCTCTATGTGTACAAAGAAAATAATGAAAATTCATGTCTGTCAAAAGATGAAGAGACAATCATGCAAGTTTGGGAGTTATAAGTCCCTGATAAAAGATCTTATCATAATTATTCAAAAGGAAAGTACTGCAAAATCCAGAATTACTCCTTGACAAGGCAATTAGATTTTGTCAGGAGGTGAAGTCATCCATGCCAGAATTAATCTTATCTTGAGTGGGCTGAACTCTGACACAGCAAAGGAATCCAAAATATTCCAAGAAAAGAGACCTGCAGCAGACAGGCACGTAAGCTCAGACTTGAGCAAGATTAGCAGGCAAAACTGCATATTGAGCGTAAGAACCAGCACAGAATACTGCCCAGCACATGAAAAGATATGCAAGAAGCACAATGGATTACATCATTTTGCGAAAGTTTCCAATGTGCCTGCTTCACTCAGGAGCTGCATTTAACAAGAACCCATTGACCTCGGTCCCTACTTGAGCTAAACGACAGCCATATACCCCAGTCATTAACACCCTGTCCCTAACCCACAGATTTGGTCTCCTGGCCAAACCCTAAGCCTGCCTTACTGCTAAAGACTCGTCTGGCAGTCATTGGCCTGTTGGCTAACCCCAAGCCAGGCACAATTTTTTCATGGCCATTATTTTTACTTGCTTAAAGAAAGACTGGTGATGATATGCATGCTACAGCATTGCCTGTAATAAATGATAAATTTAAGAATTCACAGACTCTTGGACTAAACTTTAACAGTCATATCTTACACTAGATACTCTTTACATACAACATGCACATTCAAAAGGAATGTGGTGTAGAACATACAAGATAGATATTTTGAGGTAAATAAACTGGTTTTTTTACACATACATGTACATGCACAGAGTATGCAATCATTTGAGGACATAAGGATACATTGTTCTTCCTTAACTAAGTAGTTATTCAGACAATCAAGATTTAACTATGCAAAACCTCAAACTGTAAAGCTGAACCCTGTTTCAGAACCTGCTTTAAAAAGTCATCTGCCCCAAAAATAACTTTCAAATTTTATTTTTTTCTTCCTCCTATTAAATAAAAAGTTCTTCCAAAATTCTCATGACTTAGAATTTATTATTCAACAAAATTAGTCTTTGTCACAAATTATAAAATGATTCTGATTCTTTAAGTCTCTTAAGTTCATGAAAGTGTAAGACTACTTCCTCTGGCTGATGAAATATTCATACCCATTTGTCATCAAGACTTTAATAAGTATGAATATAGCCTTTTCTCTTTTGTGCAATACAGAACTGACAAAGATCTTTCCTTCATTTAATTTTGAATGTTGGAGTAAGATGCCTCCTGAAACACTCATAATAATTTCCATTTCCTGTACAACCAAGTAGAAAAGATAAGTTAAAATTTTCTTAGAAAGATGACTCCATATTTCAGGTACACAAGTAAGGTTTATATATTTGCACCATCCAAAGTTTACAGAAGTTTTCATCATTAAAACATCACACTTCCGTTTTCTGCATCTTTTCAGATGTGCCATTGTTAAGACTCAGAGAAATCAGAATAACGACCTAGTTAGACCATAGGTCTATGGACTATTAAAAATTTACTTCAATGAGTTTCTCATAGTGGTAGTACAATGTTCATGGCATCCTTACAAGAAATAGTCCCAGTAGCATTAACCCTCACAATTTCTTTTTGCAGATATTCATGTTACTTTGAGGCTGCACTCAGAATCACAGAATCATCTAGGTTGGAAGAGACCTCCAAGATCACTGAGTCCAACCTCTGACCTAACACTAACAAGTCCTCCACTAAACCATATCACTAAGCTCTACATCTAAATGTCTTTTAAAGACCGCCAGGGATGGTGACTCAACCACTTCCCTGGGCAGCCCATTCCAATGCCTAACAACCCTTTCAGTAAAGAAGTTCTTCCTAATATCCAACCGAAACCTCCCCTGGCGCAACTTTAGCCCATTCCCCCTCGTCCTGTCACCAGGCACATGGGAGAATAGACCAACCCCCACCTCTCTACAGCCTCCTTTAAGGTACCTGTAGACAGTTTTTACTGATATATAGACAGAAGAATCACTGGATGTGGCTTTCCCATACTACTAACCCTTACTTAATTACTTGTTTTAGGACAGAGTATATATCTGTAACTGGCTGCATTCAGAACAGAAATGCAGACAGGAAAGCAGGACAAAAAAGCTGAGTTCTCAGAGGAAAAAATCGTAGTAAATACTGAACTAACATTCCTAACTGGAATTCACATGATACTAACCTACTTAGTATCAGATCCATTCAAATATTCCTTCAAACTCACTGACTATTGAAAGTCACAAAATTTTATACAATCTGTACACTCATATTTATACCAAAACAAAGGCAAGATGTTATACAGTAATACTACCACTCCTAGTAGTCCTAAAGGCATGAAACTAAATACACGAAATGATAAAAACTGCCTACAAGTTATCATTTGAAATTTTGTTTTTTAAAGAATATCTTTTCTCTGGTGATTTTCAATGTTTGTAGAAGATGTACAGGTTGGAAAATGATTCTGAAATATGACCAAAACACATTCATGCAAAAATGTAATTTTTGAGCTCAGACAAAAACCGTCTTTCCATCTCATTTCAACAGCATGAAGAGCATGTGGGTAACTGGGGAGAACAACCAACAAACATAGTCCTTCTTATGAAAGATTGCAAGCATGGAGACCAACTGGATAATGAGAAAAAAAAGACAAGTGAAATTTCCAGTTACTGTATGAGCCTGCAATTGGGGAGGGGTGGGGGGACCAGAAATAAACCTGTTTCAGAAGAAAAGTATGATTTTATAGATTTAGAAAACACTCATGCACTGAATTCTTTCACTCTCTAGCTAAGAGCGACTACAGCAAGGACCTCCTCCAGAGCCCCATCATGTAAAAAATCATTTACTGAGCCTTCACAGAGCTACAGTGCTGATCGCTGGATCCTTCTTCAGCTGCTTCAGCAGCTCCCACTCTACTACCAGATTCCTGACTTTTGAACACCTCATTTACAGCCTCCATGTTGCTTCACTGAGCAGTGCTGATGGCTGGTTCTCAGTCCCAGAGGGTTTCCAGTTCCCCGTGGTTTAAGATTACACTTCCAGTCTCCTGCCTCATGTGCATGCTATGAGAGCTTCTGTCAGTGCTCCCTGAGGAGCTCTTTGTAGTTCTTTCTTCCCAAAAGGTTAATATTCCCTTTATTTTCTTTCAGTCAACTCGCAGTAAAATGCAAATAAGAGTTGAACAGAAACTACTGAAATACCTGAGTTTGTATATGCACAGGTTATCAGCAGTAAGTACAGGACAATCAGACAACAGAGAGAGCTGCTACTGCCAATCAAATAGAAGCTAAGAGTAACGTTCTCCAGAGAACTCTGAAAATTGGAACCTACTCATATTTGGCAGCTAGAGCCACTCCATGACTTCCCACTTCAGGAACACCTTGCCAGTAATCAGGAGGAATGACTGCAGCACAGGGAGGCAAATCTGAGGAAGCCTTAAGATTGCTGGACCAAGAACAGTGCTTTGAGGAAGTGGCAGCATTGCAGCCTTGTTGAACATTTAGCACTGAAGGCTAAAATGCTATTTTTCCCATTTTGATTGTTGTGGAGTTCATCCATTTGCAAAAGACATGCCCCTGGAAACTCTGACTTTAACATGTGGAAGCATCATTGTAATTTATGACAACAGCAGGGTGGGGTGGGGAGGGACACAACTCTGCCACAATTGTTTATAACTTAAAGGGCATTATCTGATTTAACAAGTACTCTGAACTGTATTCTTAGCATTCGTTTTACATGCATGCCCAGTCTTTCAGCCTGTCTTCTTCCTGCTCAGAGGGTAGACTAATTCTTTGTTCCAAATGCCTTTCCACAACTGGACAAAAGAAGGTGTTCATTTCACAGTGGCTAGTTAGCTGCTATGAGAGGGTGTGAAACTAAGCATGTTATCTGAGCAGTGCTGTTGAACTCAGTGAGGCTCTCAGCTGCAATCTTATGCCATCATAAATGCCTTTTATCAAGCTATTAAGGCAGCCAGTTTCTCTGTTATGGCATATACACGATTACTGTCAGTCGTGATAGTCCTTCACTGCTGAAACTAGAAAGAGTCCAAACAACCACTAGTGGAAAGCAACTTACCCTATTTACACGATTCACTGCCCATCTCCTTTAGTTTATTATTAGCTGTTTCTGCAGACCCTCCAAACCTTCTGCCAGTATAAATTGCCTCAGTTCCCTGGACCTATGACAGGAACACCAGCAGGGGGGCTGCATTAACCTTTCTATTTATTATCAGTTGCTAAACTCAAGTCACTTTCTTTGAGACTAACACTGGTCCTTCCTCTACATCTGATCACAATTTATATGATCTTCTGCACAGCAGTCAGTTTAGTTTTATGATCATTTTTTACAAAGACAGGGATCTTGCCACGAAACATAGAGCATCATTCTATGTACCTTTTACAAGCAAATTTAAAGTAGCATATTCAAAGTTTGTTTTTTTTTTCAAAAGAAAGACCCACACAGCTAAAAAAAAAAAAATCAAATGAATGGAGGAATTTTCTGCTGTAATTGTAATACAAATAATTTTTGAACACGTTTCCAAGAGCACAACAAACTAAAGATGAGTGCTTTTAAAATAATCTGTAACTTTCTGAAGATACACCGTTCTTTCCTGAAGTCCTTTTTAATCACAGAAAATGTTTTGAATCATGTAGCATAGCTACTGTATTTATCTCCTTTCATAATCTCCCCTGGCTTGCTCTCAGAGCCATTAATTCAAAGCTCCATCTGCTACAGTTGCTCATACTGCAGGTGACATTTATGTTAGGTTTGTTTCCTCAGAAGAAAATGTATAAGAAAAGGTAGTCTGACAGGTCTTTATATCCACTTCACAGGCTGCACATACAGTATAAAGATCACCCATGTAACTATTGACAGAAACGGTGAGAGTACAAGTGAAGACAACAAGATGTGCACCAAACATGCCCTCTTCTTACAAATGAGGTGGAATATATTGCATCTATCATACAGTCCTCTAGGAAGTTTAAAACACAGTGTGAAAAATGTACAAGGAGACAAGAAAACTGCCATCCCATTCTAAGCTTTTTACTGCTCCTGGTCTAGTTAACACAATCAGTCTGAGTTTATTCCACACACACAGAAGAAAACTGTTAACAACAGAAATATTACATACTTTCAATAACAGAAGTTGGGGCTTTTAATTTTTTTCTTTTCCTTTCAGAACAGCTTTTGCAAACAGATAGCAAATAGGTCAGTGACAGGTTGTTTGGACATGATACAAAGATGACAGGATAGCTCCATGACAGAGGTGAAGTAACTAGATGACGGTTACATAGGCAGTATCTTTACTATTTAGCTGATATAATTAGAGATCAGAAACCTAAAAAACAACTTCTCTCACCCTATACCTCCAGGTTTTGCTGGCAAATCTCCTCAAAGTCAATTTTAAAGCAAATGCTTTGATGAGACAACAGAATCTGTGGTAAGCTGCTGAGCATTTGAAAGCAAACCATCTTCTACCAGCAAGAGTCTTGGTGTGTTCAGTGGACTGACCTTCAGGCCTTTATAACCCTAAGGGGCAACTCTTTCTCCAGAAATCACTGCATCAGAGTAAGTTATTTCTCCATTTTCATTTTCTCTCTGTTTATGCTAATTCTTACTTCATGTTAAAATTTACTGCCAATTAGATAATTTCAGATACATTTACCCAGGACAAAAAACGCAGGAGAGATGCTGAAGAAAGAAGTGTCTCTGGAATCCCTAGCTCTGACTTTCTTTCAGGCCCAGAATAACTACAGTTCCCTTCTAATCTTCAGTTCATGCTGGGCTGCGTAGCAGAGAAAAGTAGAAGTACAAAGACCATGAAAGAGACAGGAATTGGCAAGGTCACCAAAGAACAGCAGAACAAATCACTCTCATAGCTGAACTACCATAAACCATTTCCCTCTTTCCCTGCCATTTATTTAATGCCTAAGCTGAAGACAGAAGTAGCAGAGAACACTGAATCAGGAAACTCTCCACTTGGCAGAGTTTAGTAAAATACTCCTTGCTCATGAAAGTATTTACAAGAAAAAGAGACGGGATTTTTCTTTTTCCAAGTAGTAGTCAAATATAAAGACAAGATCACCTTGGGATCAGCATCACTATTCCAGTTCTGCACCTACCCAGGAAAATAAAAAGAGCAGAGCCAGCAATCTTCTGAACAGTTTTAAACAGTACTTTCTGTTGTTTCAGATTTCAGTGCCAGAAAGAAAATTTTCCCTACATTTTTTTTAATCTTTTCCTCTATTATCCACGAAAAATAGCCAGTCTATGTACTCAGAGAGATGCCCCTACCTTGTTATAACAAAGAGTGAGCCCAGTCTATTTTTCCATGCGACACCCATCATTTCCATCTGAATCTCAAATCTAGATTGATGACCTGACCCGAGCAGCCCATGGCAAAACCAGTGCAGGACCCTTTGCGGGACACCTCCCTGACAACACATTACAAAGCCTTTACCAAGGCCTTCACAGTATGCTGTTTGTTAGGGGTACTGAGTCCTCCTAAGGAACTGCTCAGCAAAAACCTTCTGTCTCCTGACAATCCACAGCAGAAAACAGCACACCTGGTGCAAGGAGACAACAGTTTGTGGACTCTTTGAGACTTCCACACCTGAGTCCAATGGCAAGAACAGGAAAAGGCTGGGAAGGCAGCAGAGACAAGGCACAACTGAACAGCTAGCAGCCTCCGTGACAGAGCTGGAACTGTGTCAAGGACAAAGTGAGGGGTTCACATGGTACTATGGCAAATCATAGGTCTTAGGGCAGTCTTATCCAAAGGTATCATTGCAACACTCCACGATCCTCCACTTAGCCCCCTAAGTGTTTATATATTTGCTGGTCACACAGTATTTTGGAGAGGAAACCATGGCAAATAGTACAGATCAATGTGCATTCTACTGATTTATATATCTTGCAAAGACAGCTTTGTCAAAGATAGAGGCATCTGCTGGCTAACAGGAATCAGGTCTTTTATATACCTGGATAAGTGCCTACCCCTGCAAAAATCTAACTATATTTTGCTAATGTTTTGTGCTAATCTAAGTATATTTTGTCTTGCAAGAGTGAGGATCACCTTAGTGTGACAGCACCAACTGTTTTGTTATTAGCTCCATTACCACAATGTCTTAGAAAAAGCTACCCTTGTCTCTACCGACATGCATATAGACATGCAAGATCTTTAACTTAACAATTATATATGCAAATCCTTAGTTGGAACCTGTGTTGCCTTCAGCATTAATATTCTCAGTAAACTGATTTTTCTTTAAAAATAAATATTATTAAATCTGTGAGTTTCTTTTCACAATAGGTTGACACTGATGTAGCCATGAATCCTGATAGGAGAGTAAGCTTTTTTTTTTTCTTTTTTTTCTCTTTTTTTTAGCAAAGAACTAAAACAGCAAAAAGCATGCCATGAGCCGATTCTCCAGGCAGGAGGTATAATGAAAGCAGTACAGGCTGCACTCTTCACAATCCGTTCTTCCTTACAGCATTATGGTTGCAAAAGCTTATTCCACTTCCAATTCCCATCATCAGAAACATCAACACTACAAACTCATAACTCAAGACTAGCAGCTTTTAAGGTATGATTTATAACAATCATTCCTTTGACGAAAATTAACAGGTAAAGCCTGTAGAAATTAAACACTGTAGTTTCTCTCAAAGACGAAGCTGAAGAGTTCCCTCAGAAATACAACTAAGAATTTTTCCAGACACAGAGATCTGTATTTCACCATGCCATGCACCATACAGTTCAAAAGTCTCCGCTTAGCAAGTAGTTTCTGAACAGGAGTAGAAAGAGAAGTAGCTGAACAAGACCACAATCACAAGGGCAGTTCTACCCTTCGGGAACGTTACGGAACGGGATTAACACTTCTAATGCAACCTGAGTCAAATACAATTGTGCTGTCTTAAGCGCATGAAGACCACACTGAGATGCAATAGCAGAGTCAGTAACCAATCTTATTTTGAATGCATGTTTTCAGTGGGTAATGTATTAGTCCTCTCACTATGGACTTGGTGTTACAATGAACCTGGGAGTCAGCTATTTTGCCTAGCTTGATAGCTTTAATTTCATTGCTTGAGAAATAAATAATAAATAAAGGTTAAGAGATACAGCTGCAAGCAGAGCAAAACTTCATAGCTACTAGCTGCTCATCTGGAATATAATTATGACATGTTAGCAGAACAAGACAACGACTTATCTATTTTGTGGGAAGGGAGACAGAACAACACAATACATTTGTTTTTCACAAAGATGCCATAGGAGATGAAGTTCAAAAATTGTTTCTTACCTAATCCAGTTTACTTCAGGACTTGCTGAGTTCTCAGATGCTGTAACAACAAACAAGAAAAAGTAAAAGCTTGACAGCTTTCAAGACACTTGAGATCTTTGGCATTTCTCTAGCTGTTTCAAAGTAACAGGCTACCCAAGCGAACAGCTGTTGATATATAGGAGCCCGACTGCATGCATTACAGTTCTGTTACAAAGCTGATTAACAATAAAAGAGAATAAGGCGAAAAATTAAAATTTGCATCCTTACCTGACATAGCTCCTGGTGGCCATATGCTAGACTCGGCAAAAGGTGCTGTCCCTCTGAGCAATAAACCTAGAACGGTTGAAGGCTGAATTATTAACAAGAACATGAGGAGTTCTCAAGCACATGATGAATGAAACAGAAATCCAAACCTTGTAGCCTGATTCACTTTGTAAAGGGAACTTAAGAGAGTTTCCTGAATGCTTGTTCAGTTGATCTATTTCAAACACACGATGGCACATGGAAAGAGGCAGCATGGTGCTTTACTGCAATGCAGGGTTAACGATGAACACAGTTCCCTAAACCATTTTCACAGTAATCTCTTACAAAGTGGAATTTGACTATAATGGAAATGGCTGACTTTTATTATATGGCTGTTGTATACATTCCCATTCCCCTAGTCGCCTCTCTTCAGTCATTAGCAGCTAATGTGCTTCCAACACTGTGTTTTGGCCTCCAGCTTTTTTGTACCTAAGTACTCCAACTTTTTTGTACCTAAGACCATAGATGTGCTCTTCAAGCAGCTGATAATTGCACCGATACAGTCTGTAAGTTCATACAGTATTTCTGGTTTAAAATTGGGTCATCCAATTAACTTTGAATATGGCACAGCTGGAATGAAATCAATGATTTCTGGGCAAAGGCTGAAAGTTCTCTAACATAACTTTTGTGTCTTTTGATACTGCTGATAGCAATTAGAAAGTAACAACCAACATAAGAAGCCTTGCCAGGATGAAAGAAAAAGTTGACATCAATTTCTCCTCTCAAGAGAATTTTCTAGTTCTTCTGTATTATGTTCTGCAGAATTCTTATTAATACTTGCAGTGCTGCACAGCACACTCTAATGATTAGCACAGCTTTCAGAAAGTGACCTTATCTATTATGAAACTCAGGTTCCTAATTCTAGGGGCGGGAGACACAGGTGAATTTTAACATGGAAGTTGGACATTCAGACTGAAATTCACAGCAATGAGAACACAGGACAGGTATGTGGAGCCAAGAGATGGGCAACTCTGAGGAAAAGGCCATACCTGAAACTCAGTCTGCATGAGGGAAGCAACTCTGTGCCTCTGTGCAACTGGGACTGAGAGCCTCAACTTTCTTCTTCTGCTTAAGTAGCTTCCCCCTATTGAAATTTAGTGTTCTTTCTTATACCTTGCTCTGGACTCTCTTCTGCACTGGCTTGTTTTATCACCTGGTAAAGTATTATTTCCAGAAAGTCTACTCTGGGTACCCAACGCACAAGGACAAAAATAAAATCAACAATAAGGCAAAGTGCATTTCTTACACATTTGGTGGGTAGGACATAAAAAGTTTGTATTTGAGAGGAAACAGTAAGTAACATCTTGCAGTGACCTTAGGAAGTCTGTACAACTCACAGACTTCAGAGAAAAAGGAAAAAAAAAATTGGGTAATCAGACAAAGTACTGGAGGGGAGAAACATGAAACTGAGACAAGGAAAGTAAAATAGAAAGGGGTGGAAATATGTAGAGCTTCACAGACACAGTAAGAGACACTTGATATAATGGGAACAAACTGTAAGGATCTGTAAGATTGAATTATATGATAAACAAAGCAGGAGTGTAATCAACAGGAGGAGAAAAGTACATGTAGAAGATCAGAAGGAGAAACTGAAATTGGGCTATGATGAGGAAAAATTTAAACAAATAACAAGTATAACAGGTATATACAACTAGGTATAACTAGTAAAATTCAGACCTAGAAGGGCCGCCTAGGAAAAAAAAAAAAAAAAGCAGGACTGGAAAGCTGCATCAGTACTTATGTATGAACATCCAAGAGACAAATTGAATCCCAGGTTTGAATCTCAGTCAAATGGCTGCCTCTCACATTTAGATACAAAGAAGTTGAACAACTAGTTCCTGCTTCCTATGAGCAAAACCCTGCTAAATAAAAGAGAGGAAGTGTATATTTGTTCATACAGGTGCTATCTGCTTTACAGAATACATAATTTTCAGTTATTACACACAATGTGGGCATAATAATTCATTGCAGATTAAAAACAAACAGATTTTTTCAGCAAAATTAACAGCTTAATATATTGTTGAAGCTTTCAGCCAAGAACTCTGAGTCCCTGGAAATTACATCCCTTTTAAGTGTTTCAGGTTGCTTACCACAAAAATTGATGGGCTTAATGTAAGCATTATTCTGTGAATTGGAGGGGTAAATGATTCATAATAGTTCCTGCAGTAGTAGTGGTATGAGCAGAAGACAGACGGAGATGGAATTTTCTTGTGAACCACGGAAACTGTGTGTAAGCTGAGAAAGGGCCATGCTCAGCCAAAAAATACACTGTCCTTGCAGAATGTTAGACAAACAGCTGCCTGAATTGGTACTTGTAATTATGCCATTACCTCACGTATGCTGAGCACATTCACCAATGTACCACTCACGCCTCCCTCCACAGTCAATATGTTACCATCAGCACAGGATGGAGGAAAAGAAAATTGATTTCAGTTACTTTAATTGTCATCAACCATAAAGCCATCATGCTAAACTGGCAAACAACAATACATTTTCCACAGCTTTACACCTTCTCCTCATAATCTGACCAATGAAGTAGTGTCTATAAGAGCACGAGGAGCAATTAAAGATGCAAAAGGTCATGTGCTAGCTTTAACTCTTCCCTTATTCTGAGACGTTTTTATCTCATACATGCCCTACTACTAAAAACTACTCACCTGTCCAGTTTGCTTGGGGTCTGTATGAGTTTTTTTTTTTCACCCTTCTTTTATCTTGCTAATCCTTAGGCTCTCCCCTCATCACACTTTCTCCTCTCCTGTATTTGCTTGGATTAGATCACAGGAATTTACCTCTAGAAATGAAGAAAAGGGAAGTTTGTAAGAACTAGCAGAAGAGAAGCTACAGCTACAGACACACAGTATCATGCTAAGTGCTGTTCAAATGACAGTTTAAAACTATGGTTAAAAAAAATAAATCACTGGACAATTTTTCTTAAGCAGAACAAAAGCAAACCAATACCAGAATGTTCAGTATTTCAAAACACTTTCCTGAACACAAACATTCTTTGAGGACCCTCATAGCACTCACTGCACAGTCTACAAACACCTTGTTCGTTATTCTCTTCTTCACTTCCTCTGCGGCAGAAGGCTGGTAAAGACTCTGTTTTTCTGCAATACAGAATGTTTCTCTTCCTCAGGACAAGCTTGCACTCAGGAGTCCTTTGTTAGCGAGCTGTTCCAGCCATTAGCACAGTAAGAATCATTGTCTTTGTCCACTGAACTTTTTATTCTGAATGCATTTGGCAAAAACACTGCACAATTGGTCCTGACAGCTCTAAAAGCAACTGAACAGCTACTGTGCTTCCACTAAATCTCTCATCCCTATAGTTATAAAGCCAATAATACAGGTACATTTCTTCTTTGAATGATAGTGGAAAAATCACTTACTGTGCACATACATCAACAGGACAGCACATAATTCTGAGGAAGGAATCATACAGCCATCCTCACTCTCCAATGCACAACTGTGTATTGCTGCAGATAATATTCCTACAGGCGCTTAAGCACGGAGCACCATGTGCAGCAAGCATCAACACAAGAGTGTGAAAAAGTTTTTCTTTTCCCTGTTTCCAAGCTGATCCATTTGCACTTAAACTGACCTTTAATTTCAAAAGAGTCTGACGTGGCTTTTACCAATCTGTAACCAACTTGCTTCTAGACAGACTACCATATGAAAATATTATCCCGGCAGCAAAACAGATCTGTTTTGTGCCAGTCACATTTTTATTTTTGGAACAGAACTTGGGTGAACTCTTCTATTTTTAGTTAATATACTCTATACTGCCAATAACCTACATTGACTTGAATAAACACTGAAGGATTAAAGGATGTAATGTCAGAAAAAATAATACATTAGTTTGAAATCATACATCAGGAATTAAGTGGACTTTAATACTGGGGTGCAAAAAGGGTCTAAAAAAAAAAGAGGTTCAACATATTTTCAGAACACATTCCACAAAACTCAACAGTAAGCTAAGATATAACCAATTCACTGCTTTTGCCAGAAAAACCTCATAAACTACATCTGGTTTGCTGACACTTAACCAGTATTAAACATCTTCATATACGAATAGTTTTTAACTTAACTATTTCAAAGTATCTCAAAACAAAACACTGATCCTTGGTTTTCACCATCCAATGAAATTGGAATTTCAGAGTGGAGATTTTGAAGGGAAGAATGAAGTGAACAATTAGCTTTTAAATATTAAAACTAAAAACTATTTTGTATTTATACAGAATAGAATGTTTAGAGAAGTAACTAGAAAGACATTTTATAATATAAGTTCTCAATTTGCGTGCGGTATTGCCTGAAGATGTTCCCTTTTCTTTAATAAATTACCTGTCTATGTACTGGGGAGGAAGAAAAATACACATATATTTGTTTAAAGGAATCAGATATTGTAGTTCTTGCAAACCTTATCACGGTTCATTAGTAATTAGCAGGTCACTCACAGAAGTGCTATAGAGCAAGTCAGGCCTACTTTGGTACTAAGGGAACGTATACATTTCTTCAGTTCTTCATGGCTTTGCCCTGATGCGCCTGACTCCTGTCACACTTCTCACATTGTAGAAACCACGGAGGGTTTTTCTATTCGAGTATTGCTTTCACATAAACTTTGGAAAACTGACAGAGCTGGCAGCGACCTGCAGGGGCAAGCTATCTGCACAACCGCCACAGATTTGCTTGGCGGATACAAGCGCGGCGACCTTTTGAGGGCACCGGGGAAAAAACAAGATGCCGGCGGCAGGGCCGAGCCTTGGCGGCGCAGACCCCCTCAGAGTTACCTCAGAGAGGTGACAGCCCCAGCCCGACTCGTAACGCCAGCGCACTGCAGAGCAAATGGCGGCCGCCATTTCGAAGCCTGGCTACGCTGAGGCGTGATTCTCGTTCCCGCCGCCCCATCCGCGAGCTTCGCCTCACACGGGTGAGGGGAGACGCGGTGCTCCGAGGCACAGCCGAGCAGCCGGGGGCCGCCCCGCTCCGAGTCAGGAGGAGCGTTCCCGCCTCTGGCAGCAGCCGGGGCTGCGCTGAGGCCCCGCAGGCTTCGGCGCGAAATTACCTCAGAGCGGTAACGGCTGCTGCCCGCGGTAAGGGCCCGGGGGCTCTCAGAAAAGGTCGATTAAACGCCGTAAAAGAAGAGCGATGTTTAGTGAGGTCTTAAAGAAGTAGTTAGAGCAAGAAATCCGTATAAACGTATAATTAGTATTGCATTTCAGTGAAACTTTCTAAACACCTTAGTAGTCGCTGTGTCTGCTGCACTGGCCAAAACAAAATTGAGAGCTCAGGTCCCTCTGCGCTTTGAGAAGTTGTTCCGGTGAAAGAAATGCTTTATAAAGCTTTTCTCTTATCTTTGAGCCCTTTATGCGTAGCTGTACTGGGGCTTAGCCATGATCACATTTTTCAGATTATTTCTGGTTGCCTGATTAGGAGAAATTCGGATAGGTGTTTCTCTGATACACTTTTCCTTGTTTCAAAAAACAAACAAACAGGAGGAGGCTGTTCACTTGCTCTCAGTATGGCAGTACTTTTTTTCAAGCCAGCATGTCCCCAGGGCTCCTCGCTCACCTTTCCCTACCAATCTCAGCATAAGCATTTTGCAGGCTAATTGCAACCACCCTCTGCTTCTTCCACAAGGTGTTTAATTTTTTCTGTCTCATATGCTTAGAGATCCATAAACTGAGCAAACCTATTTTCATAGTCAAAAACATGCAGTTCAGCTCTGCCTTCCCGAGGGTCTGTGTTTTGGGTGACAATTCCTATCATTCTAATTATTCTGTTATGAATAAAGAGCAACTACTGTATTCATCAACTTCAGTCAGGTCTGGCTCATTCCAGTGTCCAATATAACTGTAAACGTGAAAGCGCTGTATCAGCTCTCATCTCTATTTCTTTGGGCTAGCAAATAGTCTGTAAGTAATATTTTTAATAAAAAAAAAATTAAGAGGAAGGCTCTTACATGATACATCTTTTCATAATTATTTAAGATGCAAACTTTAAAGACTGAGGAGCAATGATATCCACAAAATTCTTCCTGCACTCCCTTTCTCCATTGCTGCACCAATTTTGTTTTAACAGGCCAATGGTTTCTAACAGTGAATTGTCATCATTCTGACAATACTTTTTTTTTTAATTCTTTCTCTTGATTAGGGGGTTCTGAGCTTTGTAATCCTATCCACGCACATTTTTTCTTGCATCCACATTCTAGTAAACTAATACAAAATAATCCTTTAGCAAAACTGAAAGTAACCAAAGGCAAACCTTGATTCAGATAGGAACATAGGTTATCAGCATTTTCTCTGAATTTAGCCCGTGGTAGCATTAGAAAGAAACTGAGGTGATCTGACAGTCTCCAAGAAGCTTTGCTGAGCAATGCTCCTTTTCATATTACTGCTGTTTTGTTGAATTCTTGTATGCTGGCATACACAAAAACCTTCATCGCAAGCCATTATTTTCTCTGTCCACAGTTGCAAAACTCCTGTAGTATAGAATTATATAAATAGTATAACAACAAATAGTAATACAGACAGCTCATGCATCTAGTCAAGCTGACCCTCACAGACAGTCAGCAGGCTTGTCTAAGGGGGATCCAAATGCCCTTATCCTACATGCCCTAAGTTTACAGAAGTTATAACACACAAAAACATCCCTTTCAGCTGTGCAGTAAGTTCTAAAACATCATTGTTCTTTATTGTCTTGCGTAAGAAGCAAGCTATATTCAAGCAAAGATAACATCTACATGTAATAGTCGTTACATCTTTCCTTAGTATTCTCAAGAATTACAAAATTCAGGAGCTCTGGGTATTCCTAGATTTCTCTCACAGTTTATTTGTTGGTTTTGAACTACAGAAACTTCCCTGATTATCAGTCTTCTGGCTGATAAAACTTAGACCTTTCTGAGCTCTGTTACGAAAGCTCATCCATAGTCATCCATATCTTAATCTTTTTTTTTTTTTTCCCTTTCCATCTCTAGAATTTACTAGCTTGCTTTGTTCTGGTGGTGATGTTTTTTTTTTACTGCCTTTTACACTAGCTACACGCATGCCAGCTAGAATAACGTTTCCAAACTCTACCAGACTGTTCAACACACCTGTTTACAATGAGGGTACAGTCACAGTGGGTAATTACACTGTACTGGAGCAACATGAGTGGTGCGCGTGCAGACTTCATGTCATGTGGTAGATTTCCCAACAGACATTGGTCTTCCACAGTGCAGCAATTTTCATTGCAGTAGCTTCATTCCAGTAAAACTGGAATTCACAACTTGTCAGTAGAGTCATCCATGAATCTCAGAAATACGTTAATAAACTTTGAAAAGGCAACTAGAGATACAAGTTCAAATCAAAACGAAACAAAATGTTATATTAATTCTAACAAGCCCATTTCAGCAAGAACAAATTTCAGAACACATAATCCTTCCATTTTTGTAATGTTACACAGGATAAATAGGTTTATTTTTAGTCATTCTTTACTGGTACCTGCACTTCTTATTGCCTTTGTCAGCAGATTATTAACATTACTGTTTGCAGTAATAAATAGAGTTGTCAGTCCTAAACTAGTTTACATGAACGTAGCTTATCCCGTAGCTGAACTGAAACTAGCCATATTTAAGTGCAGCCATTGGGGTTTTTTTTGCTTGCAAATTTCCAGTAGAAAAGAACAACTCTTAATTGTTGTCGTGGTTCTGATTACATGTGCAGTGATGATTGACCCCCTTATACTGTGGGTCTAGTGCAAGCTCAGCAGGAGATTGTGTTATTCCTAGCCTTTCTTTAGACCGTATTTAAAAATCAAATAGTTTCTTAATTTGTGTGGCCATAGTTAGATGCTAAAAAGCAAAAATCTATTATTAAATGAAATGTTATAAAATACTATAGAATTGAATGGGTATGGAACACTTTTTCACAGTAAATAGTAATGCTGTATTTAACTGATGAGCTTTTCCAAAGTATATTCTATGGATGTGTTCAGTTGCTGCACGTTGTTCAGTGTTTTTTTTCATGCATGTGTGAATCTGTTAATGTTTAAATTGACATACATTACTGACTGGTAGTCAGTCATGTAACCAACAGATTATAAATGGAAGTACTTTAATCGTAAAACATATCATTGTAATGAAACCTACTCTTTCAATAATTAAGAAATGGAGATGCCCTGATACATAATATATAATCTTTAAGTGGATATACACAAGCATTATTCACTACAGTTATTCCCCTTAGAAGTCATAACTTCATGGTCTTTAAATACTTGTTTGTCTCTCTACGCATTTTTCTTTGTCCAGAGATGGATTTGGGATTACAAACAGAATCCTTGGTTGCATTAACCTACACACATCATAAACACTGATGAATGAGATGTTAAAGTAATAATAATATTAAACAGGTTTGCTCGAAGAGGAGAGACGGTTGCTGAAGACTTTGAGGACACTGCTGAAACCTTTACTACTTCCATGAAAATCTTGTGACAGTTTGAATGCTGGCTATGCAAGTTTGGGTAGAGCACTCTGAATTGTAAGTATCTAAGTCAATGCATATTGTGTGATATTGTCTTGTCCTACCAGGTCATGGGGGTGCTGCTTCAGTTTTCCTTTCTCAGCTTTTAAATAAACACAAATGCATCCTCGTTCAAAGATTGTCACCATCTTGGAGAAAAGAAACAAACTCTGTGGCTCAGCTAGTTCTGCACGTGCCTTTCTTACCATCAGCCGTCAGCTTTGCTCATGGGGAGAACTTGGGATAAGAGCTGCCTCCATCAGTGCTTGCCTCCTTTTCCAGATCACGTCCTACGTTGTTCACATGGAAACATTCCCCCATCATGCTTGCTACTTTCTTTTCCTTATCTGTGTCTCTGCCTAAGAGTAGGATTCCTATATTTCTGAGAGCAAAAAAGACAAAAAAGTAAAGTATGCAGAGACAGTGGTGTCCTGTCGTTTCTAATAGCTCCCTGGGAGAGTCCCAGAGCCAGGGTTCAGGCTTCAGAAGCCTGCAGAAGTTGGGGCCCCTGAAAGAAAACAAAGCTGCCAGTTCTCAGCCCACCGAGCCAAAGCCCAGACTCTGTCTTTATTTTTTTTTCCATAGTACAGAAAAAAAGCTGCATAAGGAAAAAAAAAATCAGACAGTATTTCATGTTTGAAATAATCTATGCAAATTCTAAATAATTATGCAGCATATGACTCAAATCAATAGCAATGCTGGGTAAGAGAAATCTCCAGTTCTTTATTGGCCTCATTTCTTCTTACAGCACCGTGTCTTTCTAATGAGTTCCCTTAGCGTTCAACATCCATCGATGCTGCCACATGCTTACAAAGGTAAATCATTTGAATGGGCTTAGCTTTTTCCTATTTATTGTTGCCAGGGGAACCACCTTGTTGGTATTCACCAATATAACATGTCTTTTGACGTGCTTTTTTGAGGACCAGATACAACAGATGTGCAGCATCCTTGGAAATACACTCATACAGAGAAGCATTACTGAAATAACTGAGCTTGAGATTGTTTCAGATTTCTTACTTCTTTAGACTGATGAGACTTGTAAAATTATATGAGTAACATTCACTAATTCTGCCCACAATTTAAACAGTGATAGATATTTCACTGACAGACTAATAAGGCCCATTTACTTTTTTTTTTAAATACTCTTTTCTTTGTATAAGGTGAATGGTTTATTTTCATTATGAAGTGTTGCTATTATCAGGCATTTGACTAAAAAAAGTAATCTGATAAGGGATAAAAGGGATAAAATGAAAGTATAAGCCATTTCTGAGTAGCTAAGTGTCTGAAGGTTATTTGACTGACATCAATAATGTGCTATAAAGTATCAATTGTACAAATATAGTATCAGACTCATGAAACATAATAAGCATCTTTGACTCTCAGAATGTTTGTTTCTTGTAATAGCAGATTCTGGCAGAAAAAAAATGTACAGGTAGTGAAAAGAGATCAGTATGTCTAGAGTCATGGTTGGCTGTGGGAAACAAACCAATTTTAACTTTCTGGTGATTTTATTTACTGCCAAAATATCTCTGTGGGAAGAGGCAACATTTGAGATTGAAGGCAATAAACCATGAAAACAAAAAAAAAGCATGGAAACAGAACAAAGCATGAAAGGACCATTGCTCACTCAAGTCCTACATGCATATTTATAATCCTTTGTTGATGGTAGGTCAGGTGCAAAAAATATTCCTTGACACCTGAAAACCAGATAAAGGTACACTATCTACTTTATTTGTGAGTAGCTTAGCAAAAGTTGAAAGAAATCCTGCAATGAGAAATGTATTAGACAAGAAGAGCTGTAAGCACTTCAGATAGCACTTCAGATAGCTAAAATATACATAAATTATAAACAGCATAAGTAATTGACTAAGGGAACTCAACTCTATGGTGAAATTTTTCTCCTAGAAAATTCCTGCTCCATGATGCTAAGTAATGGAAGGGGAAAAAATAAAAGTACTTTAGCTCCAGTCCTTAAAACATTTGTTTCCCTACTCAGTGGAAGTGGAAATGTCTACCACCCACATGGTACATACTAGGGATAAAGACAAAAGGAATAATAAATTGCTTATTGGGTAGTAAACCACTCAATGATGTGAGGGGTTTCCATGGAACCAGCTCCTGTTTTCACAAATTAAGAGACCAGCCTGTTCTACATCAAGTAACAGAATTACAGGAAATGGCTTTTTAAATTATGGTATTTTTATGGAATGTTTCAAAATGAGCCTCTAAGTAGGACTCAAAGCTAAACTTAAAATGCTTTTCAAACATTTTTTTCCTGTACTGTGCATAAGCATACATTGCAGAAATTGTGGGTTTGGGTAGTAAGATTAGCTTTTAAAACTGTCATTTATTTAACCAGATTGAATTGTGTTTTCTCGATAATACTTCAAAGAAGCACAGCATTTGAAGCATTCCGCATTAAATCTCCTGAATAGTCTTAATGATGAGAAACTACAAATGATAGAGTATTAAGAAGAATCTAAAAACTTATCAGTTAAAAGGAATCTTTAGTTTACTAAAACATTTTGCCTGTTTATACAACTAAGAATTCATGAAGTGTTTGACTTCACCGAGAATACACTCTTCCTACTTAACCACATTCATCTGCAGAAACTAATAGCTAGTACATCCTAGCAAGATTACAGCTGCAGCGACAGGACCTTATACTGGCAGAAGCAGCAAGTCCCAAGGCTGGACTTCCCAAGGCTGGACTTGCAGCAGTTGGGGCTCTTGTCAGCATAACAGCACTTGCGCAGGCAAACAACTGCCTGTCCAAGAAAACATGAGTGGGTGCTCAGAGCACTATAGCCTGCCAGAAGGCATTCCTGTAGCATGGGTTTTCAAACCAACAGTGCGGATCTCACTTACTGCAGTGAATAATCCATGTAACAGAACCGTCACGCAGCCAGCTTCCTCGTATTGCATGCGCTCCATCATCCCTGGGAGTTGATTTAACAGAGAGCTGTGAACCTCCATACACTGGGTCAGCCCATTCCTGTGGTTTTCCTACTCTGCACACAGCATCACTTCATTCTTATGGAGGTTAATGCTCAGACAGCCTCCATTCATCATTAGCCTCACCTCTGAAAATACGGAGTGCAAAGCAGGACTGCAGAATCTGGTTTAGATGAAAATTACGTCTAAATCATATACAGATCTGCACAGTTATTTACTGTCTCCTCTGGCAGCTATATACACACACAGCACAGACTGATCTCACAGGATTCCAAAAGTAAAATTTCCAAAAGAAAAAAAAATAATTGTTGGATACTGGAGCAAAACAAGCACTTTTTGAAGGAAAAATGTCATTTGCTTGTGCAATACAGTGAGTTATGCAAGATTCCTGTTGCAGGGGTGATGAAAATCTTCACTGAAAATTTCAGGCCACCACTAAAAACCAATGCTATTTATGCAAAGGTAGTAACAATCAAGAACTGCTTCACCAAGTGTCTCAAAGGTCAAAAGAAAAGGAAAAGTTTAATAAACGAATATATCCATTCAAAATTTTGCAGTAAAAGTTATTCCAGAAGCAGATTTGACAGAAGATCAAGCATCGTTTTCCCAGGACAGTTTCTTAACTCAGCATTTTAATGTTAGCACTTTGCAGCAGCAACACTGTAATAGCAGGCATAAAAGTAAGTACAACTGTAAGTGGTGTAGTTATAAGCAATATAAAATAATCCAAATTATTAATCATACACAACTGTGTGTAAGTAACAAAAAAAAATACCAGAATTGTTCTTTATGGAAAGTACTTTGCATGGTTACATTTTTAACATTTAAAAAAACTGCCTGGCTATTGCGTGGAATTCAGTAATGATTGTATTTTGGATGACTAGGGTGGATAGAAAAAATTTCACCAACACACAGATTGACAGTAGACTTTTATTAACATATCTTACAATGTCGATTACTGTATTCCTAGTTTTGTAGTCCTCTGCTGCATTTTAAAGGTTGACTTAGATTCTACAGTAATGTACTGTACTTAAATGATCATTCATACAGGATATCACACCAGAACATTTGAGTAATACACACACGCCACTCTAGTTTGGACCTGTTATTTTTCAAGGTTAGCTTAATAAAGTAGGATAAAAAAAGTAATGGGGGAAATCAAAATTCTTGTTTAGCAGCATGCAAGGATATTCAAGTACAATTTTCAACAAAGTAATTTTTTTGTGTTTTTTAACTGACTGGTGACTAATTCACCAGTACTAAAATAAACACTATGAAATACCCAAATGTTAAAGTTAAGGCTAATAGCTTTACTTCACATCCATATGCACAACCAGAGAACGTTCCATTTCAAATAGAACACAGTAATCAAATTCTGGATACGTTATCTCTTGTAAATATAACATTGGAGCTTCAAACTACAGATTACTCAAGTTCATGAGCCCTGTAATAATGTTATGCTGGAGATGTAAAGAATCTTTTTGCTCTTCAACCACACTTACAAAATGGCCTGATATTCATAATGAGCAATGCAAAAATATTACAGGCAGAACTTATGATACAGTATCAAAAAAGTAACATTTTGGAAAAGACATAGCTGTTTAGTTAGTGAAAGAGTAATTCTAATCTTACAGGAAGTACTGTAATACTTTTGAAATATATATATATATATTTATATGTCTGTATAAAAAACAGCATCCATTATTGTGGGGTTTTTGAATTGCAGGTATCCAGAAAAACTCATTGTATTTACTCACTTTTCCTTCTGTCCATTCTCCTTGATTGCTATACAGTCATTTTATTTCCCCTATACACTTTTCACTAGATAATGACTTCCACTGGGGAACTGTTTTCATTGTATATGTGGTTTTATCATAAGGTGTTTTTATTTTACACATATAAATTTTATTTTACACGCAAGCTATGAAAGTCAAAACTACCAGAAAGTGCTAGGTAGTACTGAAATAGCCAATGTATGTCCAACACCTGTGAAGAACATTAGTGGCAATATATTACATATCATTATTTTAACTGTGATCTTTCCTGCCTACTTACACAGTGTGGGGTTTAGCCCATTCATGCCTGTTCTCATGATTTAATTTTTTTTTTTTTTTAGAACTCTAAACATGAACTGGTTTGGCATTCTTCCAGTGAGGCTGCACATGCATTGGTTGTTCACATAGGCTACCTCTTTTTTTTGTTTGTTTGTTTTCCTTTTTTAGGAAACCAAGCAGAAAGAACAGTGATTACTCTGAACAAATACAATATGGAAGAACCTCCTGAAGTGGCAGGAAAGATACAAAATTATGTTTCATTTGTAGAATAGCCTGCACATTTCCAAACCAATCATTCTGAAACATACATCTAGTTTGTAGGAGCAGGCAGGCTTATGGTTATTACACCTATAACTGGGATCTCCATGTTGGGTGCCATACAAATTCTCTATATACAACAATTTCTGTATGTGTTATCACTAACAGTTTATTCAATTAATATGGAAAAAAATCTCATCTCTGGAAGAGAAAAAAGAATGAATGTGTGTTCTGGATTACATTAAGAACAATAAGCTACCTAATTTACAGCTATTTCATGTGTTTTATGGAGGAAAAGAAATCTATGAAATTCCTGAGAAAGCATAAGTTTTCGGTAATGCCTGAATTTTGATAGACCTCTTGTGGTAAGTGAAATATTCTTTAAAATTCAACTTTCAGACAAATTGTTATCATGCAGTCTCACAATCATTTTACAATTCGTGTCTAATTACAAATGCATATTAAGCAAAAACCTCAAACCAACACAAGAAAGGCAAAGAAAATTTATCCAACATATTTAGTAGATGTAGTACACATATACAGTTTCAGCAAAAATTGCTAAAAACTCAACTCCACGCAGAGAAAAATTAAAACTTGACAGGTAGCACTGGAGCCTCTAACAACGGTAAGTAAAACTTGTGCTTCTTAACAATATTGGACTTAAAAAAAACACAAAAGAAAAATGGACTACTGAGTGCAATCATTGCTCACACCATTTTGAGGATTTAATTTCAAATTGTTGTATCATTATTTAATAGCAACAGCAGCATATTATGCAAAAATTTCACATGTTGACCAAGTTCCATTTCCCTTTTATGCCCATACCCCACTCTACCCCAAGCCAAAGAGCTGAACTCCCATTCATTTAAAGCTATTGTCAGCCAAGATGCATTCATTCATGGTAACAGCGATATGGTGTGAAGATGATGATTTACAAGCCATTATAATGTGGCCCCCATCTTTTATTGATATGATCAAAAGTATGAGACACCCACTGTTGCTCAAGCACTTTGTATCTTTCCTTGCATATGTAGAGAGGTTTACCACGCCTGTTAAAAAAAACAATAATGGTTAATACACCAAATAAATGGAAAGTTTCATTATTAATATAAATAACATGGGATATTTGTATATATTTTTTTCCCCAGTGGAAGCACACATTCTTATTGGTGAAGGGGCTGTTGGTTTTGTTTTTAGTAAAATAGCTGCTGGTACTTTCCCTTCTCCCTCTTGGATAGCAGAATCCAGAGAACAATTCTTGTTCTTTCAGGTATGTGTAGCTTTCCTACATTGGAAACCAACTGCTTTGTTTGATTGAAGGCCAAACAACAATTTTCATATTTGAGAGAGACGTGTTTCCCGCTGGAACATTCAGAATTGAATCCTGCTGGGTGGGCACTTGATACATCTAACTCTGTTCATGAGTACATGTTCATGATTACACAATTACTCTGTTCATTATTACACATGATTTGGGCCTCCAAAACCAAGATCAGTCTAACTTGCAGAAAATGGGAGTTTTTCCCTCAAGGAAGATAGGCATTTTTATCTGTTACTGCAGATATTGCATTATATAAAGTTGATAATACACAGAGCAGCAACAATAAAACACTTGTAATTAAAACATTACCTAAGATCTCTGTCTTCTTCACCATGTGCATCTAGATAAACAGAACCCCAAAGGCAGAAACGATGACCTCGTATGATGATGATTACAGATGCGTTAATCAAAAGAAATATTCCTGTCCCGGCTCCACAGTTTTGAGAATGCTGTAATATTATGGGTGTAGAAAAGGAAGAGTACAAAGATTCAGTTAGTGACTGTCAGTTTTATAACAAATATTTTCCAAATAGTAACTAGTTTTCCTTGAAATAACATACACACATTATTTACTAAGGAACAGCCTGACAAAGTATAGCCTGCCCCCAAATTCTCCAAGCAAACTAGAAGTCCATGTCTTGTGCTGCCATAACAACTTCAGCATACAAAAATGGTTGTCTGATTAAAAAAGGAAAGATGCTCTTTATCCTGTCAAGTTACCTAAAAAAATGAGCAAACATTCTCAACAATATTTTTTATTTGTTGTTGTATAGCATGAGCAAATATTTTGCACAGATGGCAAGAATAAGTATTCAGAAAAAAAAAATTACCATTTCCTCTTTTACAACGGTGTCTGCAGATGAACATTTGCTTTCTCTATCCACACTCACAGATCTAGTCTACAGCTCTACAAAACTAATAATTTTTAAAATTAATTCCTGCTTGCTTCAATAGGTCATTCACTACTAGTTAATACAGATTGTGGCATTTACAATCAATTTATTTTGTCAATAAAAAAATCTATGTTTTTCCATATAGAATTATGACAATTAGAGGCTGTAACCCCACTGACTAAAATCTTACATAATTATTTAAATGTTTTTTTTTTTTTTTTATAACTTTGTTTGCATGAAGCTGCCACCTTAACTGTTATTTACATTTACATTTTAAATTTTGCTCACCTCTCATTCTTCCACTATAATAGCAGTAGAAAAAAGAGAAAGGTGAGTGCAAAGAATTTTGGAAAGGTCCAAGATCCGTATGGAACTACTTTGGTTTTGATTTTATGTCCCATTTGTAAATAGCTCCCCAAGAAATTTCCCCTCAGTTTTGTGAAGCCCATGTAGTTCCGGTCTTCTAATAACTGTTCTATGACAGGAAACAGAACAGATCTCAAAGCAAACCTTATTCATGGACAGGAAAGTGATACTAGTTGCTGTCCAACTCAGGTTCCTAAAGGAACTTAAATATAAGCTGACTAGAAAAAATTGCTGCTGAATTGAAGTTGAAGGCCTTAAAATGATGCTTGTTTAACTATAGTCTGTAGATCACTAGTAGATGGTCAGGTATCAGAAAACATTCCATGAAAGAAAAAAAATACAAACATACATTGATATTCTTATGTACACAGAAATCAAGGCAACGAAACAGAGGAAAACTAAAATGATATATAAGCATTCTGGATGCAGACAAATTCCAATAGGTTGTGCATGGAAACCATGTGTCAACATAGCCCACAGTGGCTTTCTAAGTGTTTTTCAAAGAGGCGAATAGGGCCAGGGGCTTAAAAAGGTTAATAAAGTTGCTCTTCAGAATCCAGTCTAGATCCATCTATCAGAAACGAGCAATAAACATTATACAAACACGTTTTTATACGAAAAACATCCAGACTAAGTGATGGAGTTAAAAATCATCTATCAGTGTAAGAATCTATTACAGAACTGAAATTCTTTTCTCTTACCAGTACACATTCACAGTAACTCTGTTGTTTGCAGCACAGTCCTTTCAAGCATACAAAAGTACCACAAACTAGACAAACAGCAGGATCTTTAGGAACCTTGGTACAAACAGTACAAGTCTTTCTGTGATAATACTGAAAAATGGTATTATAATTCTCAGGCAACTGAAGGAGGCGTGGCAAGTCCCACTTAGGCTCCTGGATAAGCAAAGCCTAGAAGGAAGATAAGAACAATCTATGAGTTCTACACATTAATTTATTCAGAACTAAGAAAAGAATACCAAAGAAAGGAAGCATGCCACTTAAAAATCTCTCAATTCTTCTCTATTTGACGAATTCAGAAGTGTCTTGCAACAGTTGCCTAACTTTGGTGAACACCCTCCTTGTGGTCACTTTTCTAATAGTTAAAAAAGGAGAGCTAACCTTTTCCCAAGGATGTTTTCTAAACATGACACTTTAAGTGAAAAAAAACCTTCATAACTAAAGCAAAGAGGATTAAGATTGGCCTATGGGGAAGACTGCTGCTCACTATCTGCATCAAAAATTTATCTCAGAAACTTCCAACACACCACTGCCAAACCCTGGCAATGATTATGAAAGCTGTCTCTTAAATAAAATTTAGACAAACTCTCCAAAACAGAACAGAAGGAAGTTAGGCTATGTAACTGTTATTTGAAGACATCTGCCTGATTTTCAAAACTGCTGTGCATTTTGAGGTCATTAAGAACTGATCAGCACTTGAAAATTTTTGGAAAACCAGGCACTATGTAAATACTGGTTTCAGGCCTAACTGTTCTCTTCTGCTCTTGAAGATGCTGTCCAATTTATTTATCTATTTTTAAAGACACTTCTGTGTTTTGCTTCAACCTACTTTATCTTACTGGCTTTATAATTGATGGGCATAAGGGTCAGATGGGATCTTTCTTCACAAGAATAGCACCTGTCCCTTTTCAATCATGAAAAGAACATCAGTTTCACTGCAATCTCTCTCAAATGCCTATCAATTGGCAGCAACTGTATTTTAAGGTGCATCTTAGTATTTAAATTTTCATTTGCAACACCATAATTTATGCCTGCAAAACATTAAGAGACAGACACACTTTGCAGAGCCAGGAAAGCATCTGGCCAGCTCTTTAACACCATTAACTTAGGAGAGGTGGACTTAAAGTGTTGACATGCATCTTCTTTTTATGTCCATATCCACTAACATTTCTGATTACAATTCCTCTCTCATTTACAAGCCAGGTTCTGAGATCCTTATCCAAAAGGAGAGGACGTACACAGTGAAACAAGCAAAAACTGCTCCTACGTTAGCACCGTTTTGAAAGTAATTTTGCTACATACCTTTACTTGGTCTGGATGTCTGTCTGCAAATGAAGCCAATTCTGAGCACCACTGTGATATCATGTCAAATGCTGGCACTGGCCAATTGAGACAAGAGGCACTGGTGAATTGATCAGATGACTGAAAAGATGGTAACAGACCTAGGCAGCTTGCAAGAACTGTGAATTCTTCATCTTCCTTTTGATACAAAACCAGAAGTTTTAAATTAATACCTATGCTTTGAATTTCTATATTTTTTATTAAACTATATATAGTTCACATAAAAACATGTCTATTCCAATAACAACTGTAAAGATATTAGCATCATTGTGCTAGAACATCTTCACACACAGAGAAAAGAATCTATGTCTTCAAATTACCTCAGATTGGGTTCTCAAAATAAAACTGGTCAGAAAATAAAAACAAACAACCATCACACAATAAAACCCAAAATGGCTCCTATCAGTTTCAGGTATGAGAATTGTGATGCAAGGAAGCAGGAAAGTTGATCTGCAGCAAACTCTATTTGAATCAGCTTAAAATGTATGGAGCTTAAACATAATTGTATGCTGATAAGAAGTCTCTAAGAATAAAGTCCCAAATATTAACAGACATTAAGCAAACTCAGGACTGAAGTCCAGTCTGTGTGGAAATTATGTAATCTCTGCAAATGCAGCACAAGCTTTAAAACTATGTTGGTATTTTATAGACAGGTAAGTATGACCTAATAAAATAAATATGTATTTGATGTTTTTTTAATACACATTGTTTTTCAGGGAAATTGACAAAAAAGATTTATAAGAGAAACAATGCTGCAGTGCTGCAGAGGAATGCTAGAAAATATGATTTAAAAAAAAAACAGGAGAGAAAATATATACCATGGGAAAAAAAAAAAAAACCTTTGAAGGTTTTGTTTGTTTGTTTTCAAAATTTCTAGCTTTTAAATGTGAGTGTGCACCTTCCAGTCTGTACCTGGCAGCTAGGTAAATCCCCTCCAAAAAGATGGTGTTGAAGAAGGCTGGTGATCCTGAGGAAAGGTAGGCAGAACTGTTGCAGATAGCACTCTACAGAATCAGGATTTACCTAGAGGGGAAGAAAGCAATTACTATATTCTGCCCCGGATAAGCTGTCTCCTATGAAAGAAACTCCAGTATTAACCAAATGTTATTTAAGGACACCTTAAACAGAGTGCATTAAACAAACATAAGTTCCAAAGGCTGGCATTTCACTAATAATCTGAAATAATTTTGTTTTTCCACACCCCCACCTCAATTCTCCCCACCCTCCCATATTTTTTCTACTTAAATATTCAGTTTTCAAAGTTTCTGAAAGGCCTTTTGTACACATGATTAGAAAACACAATTATAAGAAATATTTGTCGATAACTTTCTCAGCATTGTCCCTATATGGTATTACTAAAAGAAAGATTTGCACAGGCAAACTGTCCCAAGGGGATGTGCTTTGATCCAGAAAATAAGAGTTGTACTGCAATCTTTAGCAATATCAGAGAAAACTCATTATAACAACTAGGCTGAAAGAATTGAGAGATGGAAAGGGGGATACACTGTATACATTTCCAAGAGGTTTGCCAATACCACTGTTAATTCTTCAGTCTCTCCTTCTTCGAATATCTTCCCCTTAGACAGCTCACTAACCACATGACCCAGCAATACTTCCCAAGATTTTTCTCCACCGGATGTATTCTGAAAATAAGGAGGAAAAAAAATACACAAGTCACAAAAAGGAGAAAATTTTCTGCAGAAGTAACAGCGATGAAGTACGTTTCCTTTTAATCAACACATGAATTTTGACTTAAAGATGCATGTTTAAAAAAATTGAAAATCTAATTCTACAGAAGGGGAACACATTTAACTCATACAGTGAAATGTGAATTGCTACTTAAACTACTTATGTCCTTAACTGAATTATATGAAAACACTTTCCTGTGTGTTTCCCATTTTTGGGTGCGAGTATAAAAAATGTTTAAGGTTAGGAAAAATTGCTTTATGGACACATTGTGTTTTAACAGAATTTAAATAAAATTAATTTTAAGAAAAAAATATTATTTTCTAAAATGCACCAACCAGAGTGAGTTACAGAACGCTTGCCATCTACTGTAAATTGAAACGAGTCTATGAGAAAATGGAGCGCTGGGTTTGGAATGAACTGTATCTACTAGAGATGGGAAAAATTATTTAGTGGAAAGACTAGCCACTTAACTTTGTGCAACATCATTCAAAGGCAACAATTATAGAAAGCCATCAGAAACAGAAATAAGAAAAATAACTATGGGAATACTGCTAAGTCATAAAAAGATTATTTCCAGGGAAAACACGATTGGATATGTATTTTGAGCCATGTTGATTGCTTGATCACTTGGCAGTACGACAGAGGCAAGACTTCAGCTCAAGTTTGATGTCTAGAACACCAAACAAAGATTCACTTGGCATTATCCACAAAATAAAAAAGTTAAGTAAGGCATGATCTGTGTAGTCATCCTAGGATCAAAATGTCAGTATTGTCAGCACGTAAAAAAAAGACAGCCTGAACCATACATTTAAAACCATTAGGTCCTCAAGAAACTTTGAAGAAAGAAGTTGGATTTCTAAACTAAAACTGACTTCCCTTGTCACAAGCAAAGCAAAAGAGTTCACTTGAAGACGAAGGCTAAGCTCATATCTGCTTCTAGGCACTAGCAAGAAAGTGGAGGCTGAAAGAAGAGATGGGCTGCAGAACTTCTGGGAGAGAGGAAGTGGGATCTGTGTGATTACCACTGACCAGCCCTCAGTGCACAAAATTCTCTTGAACACACGGGGTCCAGGCAGCATTATGCTGGATGAGGAGGAGGGAAAGAAACTGGAAATACATCTGAGGAAGAACAAGCTCTATGTGGGACTTCTGCAAAGCTGCAAGACACTTGAGATGGAAACCAAAAAAAAAGAGTAGGAGTCCCTGAAGGGTTGAGAATAATGTAGAGATCAACCTAAGCACATACAGCCAAGCTGCTATCAGAACTTGGACCTCTGTACACAGATGATCTACACAAGACAGACAAGAGGAAGGAAGAGGATGTTTCCAAGGGAGAGAGAGATGCTCTCAGTACAGTGCTTATGTGGCACAAAACACTGTCCTTATTTACCTCCTCTTTGCTCTCCCACTTGGGAAACTGTCAGCTTCCAATGGGCTTCTCACAGGAGAAGAGTCAAAATTCTCAAACTGATAAAGTTTGGGTTAGTTGAACTACACTAGATAACAGCATCCATTAACCGTAACATACTGTTTAAAAGACTACCATTTTCCACTCAGCCTTAATATCCAAAGACAAGCATGCTAGTGAAAATTCTACTAAAATACTGTCTTTAATGTCAAAAGAAATAGCTACTTCAAAAATCCATTATCTGAGACATTATCATTATTTGTAAGCCTAAAGCACATACCCTTTGTGTTCTGCAAATGCTTTTATGCTTCTATAAGAAAACAACTTAGTACTAATAGGTAACAAGCCTACCTACCACATGCCCTAAGTCTACTTTCACACAATAAAATCTCTCACTGTAGACAGCAAATTAAGCATTTTAAGTGCATGTTCAGATAAATCCCAACTTCTGCTACTAACAAAAAGGCAGTCCATGGACTACGAAAGAATATAAACTGGTAACACTTTAATATATTCTTATGCCTTCTACCAAGAATTTAAGACTTTAAAATCTATCATTTGGGAGTCACTGAAGTAAAAAAGAAAAATGCAACCTCCCCCCCAGCCCCAGAAGACCCAGCAATAAAATCTCACCAGCAACATTAGCAATGTTTTCAAGCAGGTGTTCTTGAAATTCTAATGTGACAAGGTATTGAAAGAAGGGGGTGAAGGGAGAGCTAACAAAATCCAGTATTGCATTTGTGATCTCAAATGCTTAATGCAAGTCTGGAAAAAAGTTCTGCACAGCAGCAGTTTGGTCAGCAGATAATTTGTACTTAGTACCTTGGGGGTAGTGACAGACCAGAACACCAAATAGGACTTAAATGTGAAAAGCAGGTCGTGTTTCTCAGTGTGTCTTCTGTTACACAGCCAACATAATCTAAGACCCAACTGTTGTATAAAGGGATATTCCTGCTCCCATATCCTCTCCTGGCCCCAACGCTTCCATCCTTTCTCTTGGTCTGCACTGGCACTCTTCTCACCTTCTGGGCAATCAATCCATGGAGCAGAAAATTAACTGAAGTAAACGACAGCGCCAGTGCATGAAGAAGTGTGGGATGTGTAGGATGGCTAAGGGAACCATATCTTTTGGTAGCAACGGGCATTCAATCAGCTCAACTTCACTATACTTGCAAATGCTATCAAAAGGCAAGGACGTGATATGGAAATATTTACCTGTCTGGTTTAGAAATTTCCTAAATTCCTCTCTGCCTCTTCCTCATAAGAGCACTCTAGACTGCAAATTCAGAAAAATGTGCATGGCTAGCCACGAATAGCATGAATAAACAGGAAAAAGTATTTTTCTAGCAGCAAGCTTACTTGCCTACCTGTTCTGTAAAGGAATGCATTAAATCAATACATTGAAGCCTAGTAAGGCTTCAATTTCACTGGAAAGAATACTACCTTTACTGCACACCATTGTAACAAACTCAAGAGTGATACTAAATAGTTATATTCTCATATCTGAAATTTAGTTCTGGAACTAGAAGCTTTTCCTAAAACCTGCAAAGCCTGCAAAAATAGCACATGCAGAAACAAAATACTGGATTTCTGTGAAGGAGAAGCAAATTGTTATATGCAGATTAGATATAAGTAGAGACAACTGTTACGCTTCTACCAGAAATACATAAGCAAAAGTTCATAAACGTTTTAATAACGTAACCAACCTTTTTGAGAGCTCCTGACTCTTTCCATGCCATTCTATCTTCAGCACTACATTTAACAGAAAGTGCTGCCAAGGCTTGAGTATACAATAAAGTGAAAAGCACCTTTATAATGCAGGTGAAGTGTTCTGTAAAACAAAGGAAGTAATTTTTAAACATTTCTATTTTTAGCAAATACATTTATTACAGTCTTTAGCTAAAGAAGTGATGCTTCTCAAATGAAAAGCAAAAACAACATGAAAAGCATAAAAGCACACAAACCAAGATAAGTATATTTGCTGGCTTTCAAAAATGACTTGGCAGCCTTAGTGAACTGAACAAGTAAAGAACAAGTCATTTTCCACTGCTCCATATGTTCATCTTAATCCTGATCAGCAGTAATCCCTCCTAGGGACTTGGTGATATTACAGAATTCTGTTTTGTCCAAATGTTGCATCATGGTAAGCTACTGATTACCAATAGCTGCAACTAATTGGGTCCTGTAAATGTAAACAAGCATCTTCCTGTACCTGTTGGTAACGATTAAACCATCTTACATTCATGCAAATACTGGAAGAGTTAAGTTACCAAAGAAATGCAAGAAGGACATTTAGCATACTCCATTTTCTCTCTCTTCATTTCCCAGTTTGGATCCAGGCATATAAGACTTGCTGCAAATCACTCTTTAATGAGTACCTATTTACCAAAGTTCATGTGAATACATAACTAGGAAAAAAGATAGACTGTCATTTTAGAACTTGCTTTCTTTTAAGAAGTCTTTGATAACACTTTTTCATAGCATTTCAAGGGCTTATCTCCTACATACAGGCTGCAAGAGAAAGGCTTTGAATCTTTTCTGGGAAGCTAGCTTAGTCAATATAGGACTTCCTAAAATTGGGACAGGAAAAAAGGTAAATGTGATCATTCTCTGAAATCAAGATACGGTAACCATCCATTTCTCTCCTTTTACTCCAGGCTGTACTTCCCATCTCAAATAATCTGATTTCTTAAAAATCTAGGCAGATCAAAGATGTTTCCATCATTACTTACACCATTCCTTAAGCATAACAGTAATATATTATCTAAAACAATGTATACAAAAATGAGGGTTTTTTAAGTCTACTCAGGCTTTGAAGTTAAGCAAAATTTTATTTACAGAAACACCTCACAAAAATTGGGTTAAACTCATTTTTCTCCCTAAAGGATTTAAACAAGCTTCGTACATGAAAATGAAAAGGCGGTAAGGGAGATGAATTGCCTTGTTTCTCTGTTCTTATATCTAACATCAAAACACACTGAGTTCTAAAATGAATACAAAGTCTGAATATATAATGAAGTCTGAACTAACAATTGTTTATTTAACAAATGCTTACAAATTAATGCAGATGTGAATACTTTTTAATGTCACTGAGTATATACAATAAGCACAATTTAAGCACCTAAAAGAGCATTTGTAACTATGTAATAAAAATTACTTTTTTGTATTGTCTTTCTACAGAGCTTACGTTAAACATGACACTGAACACTGCTATATTTCACCAAACCTATTCTACAGTAAGTATTATTATAATTGGTTTTTGTCTCCCCATTACCCCAGAAGGAGAATCCACCAGATCCGAATAGCTCTTTAGGCCATACATTTTTTCTCTGCTGAGACCTCTACGTTCTTAGAAATCCTTCTTATGTAGAAATCCTACATAAATAATGTATTTATTTTTACACCTAAAGCAGCAAAACTAGACCGCTGGTCAACATTTACTCATCTGCCACAATCCATTTCATCCACTAGATCTGTTCTGCTGAGGTCATTATACAGTGCTCACACGGGGTTTCTTAGCACACTACAAGTATTTCACTTTTTAAAAAATCTGATTTCTGTTAAATAGGATTCCTCCTCATCCCTATCCCCACTTTATACCTAATTATTAAATTCTTTAGAGATTTTACGTTTTTGTATACTATAGTTTTAAAAATAAATTGATGTTCTTGTGTTTACTTTCATGATTAAGTGATTATGAATTAGGTTTTGGAGAATACAGAATTGGACAAAAAATACACTCTCACATCTAATACAGGGAAGTGGTCTGGGCTACTCCTCCTATGAGGTCCTGACTTCTGTACAAACAAATTTAATCCTGCGTTTTTAGGAAAATATCAGAGGAGCAGCTCAGAGGCAGTATGCTGTGTAATGAGAGCCCAGGCTTTGAAAACAAGTATTCTACAGTCAAAAACATCCCACGGGAGGGGCACTAATACCACAAGTTGCAGGACCAATTGTCATTTAACTATTATGTGATCTCTCTCATTTGTAAAATGCAAGATATTTGACATCTGTAGGTATCCATAATGTTAGAGCCATTATGTTCTCATCTACCACAAAGAGCTATTTTCTTTGCAAAGAGATATTTTACTTGCCTTTCTGTGGAGCATGCTGGGGCTGCTCGGTGTTTTCCCATGGCCCCCTGGTGGAGCCTGTGCACTTTTGTCAAGTCTTTTCCCTTTAACTACCCTAAGGATTGCTAGTATATTTGTATGTTGTGATGCTTTTGGTCCTTTCTGTTGCAACTGATATACTGTGCAATATTCTGCACTAAAATACAGTTAGGACTTGCATGTTTGTACACAAAGACTAATGTGATATTATTCTGACAGACTAAAAATTGTATTACTGGGGCTAGGTCACTATAATCAAGACAGCTTAGCGCATAATTTTTGTATTTATTTGTATACAATATCAATAACTGCTTTTATGTTTCTATTTTTTAAACTTTAAGCAAAACTATTTGGACCCAAATTACTTCACAGCACTCCATCCCATTATGTGCATTAAACAACTCTCCTTTAAATATAAAGCTTATACAAGAAACCCTTCTAGAAGCCTAGCGTTAGCTTTAGTGCAAGAAGTGTGCAGATGAATGCATTTATTACTAACAATATGCATCTTTCATTTAACTGTGATAGCAAATTAGATGGTGCATGCTGTCAGGCAATGACTGCAGAAAGAATCCACAAAGCAAATCAAATACAAAATGAAGGACCTTTTTTAGTGAACTCAAAAGGGCATCTTTATATTTATAGCCTTTGAAAATATTCTTCTTCATCTGAAACTTGAACAGTTATTTGAAAAAATAACTTCAGAACAAAGGGAGACAGCACTGAACTTCAGATAATTCACGAAAGGTATAGTGAAAGTCCCAGTATACAGATAAATATTTCAGCTTTCACATTGAAATTGGATACTATTCAAGTTGATTACATTCATTTTATATTTAGTCAAGATCCTTACCCAATCATTAAAGAAAAGTGTTAGTGTTCGCCCCAGTGCTGCTTGCTCTATTTCCGTTGCATGACATTGAAGCTTCCTAGAAAAATATGCGTCAGAGCATCCAGATCAGACTCTTTGGCATCCAGGCCTTATCAGAGTCGAGAAGAAAAAAGAAAAGGGGACTGAACTTAGGTATTACATGCCAAGGAAGAAAATCTTTTCTACAGAATATATTAATTGGGCTAAACTCTCAGAACAGCCTTTGAGTCTATCACTCCCAAGTCACGGATCTCTTAACAGCAGCACTGCAGCATACACTAGGGCACCACCAGGCTGCATAACAGGGCTCCAGCAAGCACCCATGCTGCTGCGTGATGCTCCTCACACATGGCACCAAGCACAGTGCCAGGCCACTGATGGCCAGATGACCACTGATTCTGTGGACCTACTTGCCCCATGCTCACCCAGACCCAGTTTTTAAAAATACTTTGCAACACTGGTATTTCTCCACTTTCAAAGCAAAGCAGAAATTGAAGCCGCATGAAGCTATGAGCACTAATCTGCCCACAGGGGTCCCAAGTCAGGTACCATTAATGGTGACTATGAAGAATGTCCATTTTGAATTGACTTGTTCAACATACAGAAATTGTGTTGCAGATTAGATTTCAGTTTACAAGGACATATTTAAGTTTTTTTTAAACCTCCAAGCCACTGTCTCCGTTTCTGTATTAGCTTTCTTCATACAGAATATCATTTCCTACTTCTGTAAGAAAGGAGCTAGAGATCTTACAAACAAAATCTTAATTTCCTATCATTCACTGTTGATGAGTCCTAATTCACAACACCGTGAAATGCCCATCTCATGCACTACAACTGCCACAGAATTGAACCAGAAATGCCTATGTGGATTATTATTTAGTCTTGTACAAATTTCTAAAAAAACACAAATTGTTTTTTTAACAGTGGTTATTTTGCTGATTACTCTACACAGGAGGTACACTATCTTCTTCATTCCGTTCTTTAAAAAATCTGCTAAGTGCTCGTAAATGCTCTGACCTCCACCACAAAGTTTCTCCTGTAAAAAAAAGATTTAGTTTGTAGTGTTCTTTCTTTGTGATGAATTAAGAACAATTTTCTTCTCTGAATGAAAAGGCTGAACAGTAATGGCATTTTTATTGCTTTAATCGATGTCAGATTGAAAAAGATACCAACACCCATTCACAAGTTAACAGGGTAGTTAACACAATTCCCCATGCTGTATCTAAAGGGCAAAAGATGAAGTTTGGGTCCTTCCTTACAGAACACTAGTTTGTTTATTTCTCTGTTTTAAAAACACAGTATAAACAAAAAGGATTTTGAGTATGAATAGAAAGATGATTTAATACTTTAGTTTTAGTTTCCTGTAAGGATGCAAATATTGTTTCTCTGAACACAGCAACAAACCTAATAAACGATACTACAAAACCAGTACCATTAGAAAATCGCGTCAACGCTAAAAGAGGAAAGAAATCTTTCATTGATTCTAAACCCTACAGAATCACCATTACTGGGAGGTTCTGCACCATACTGCAGCACCATCTCTTCTGCAATGCATTTAAGTCTATTGTTACTGGAAATCATCTGTCAGGGCACACAAGCATCAACCCTGTCTGAACACTGGTGTCAGTCAAGTCCACAGCTCCCGCGCCCTGCAATCACTCCAAAACAGCAAAGAACATTCAGGAAGCAGCAGGGTCAAACGTACGGCTTTTTTCACCCTGTCACTGACCTGCCACGCGACCCTGCACAAGACATTTTACCTTTTCGTGCATCAGCTCTCTACCAAGGATTAATGATATTGACATTCAACTCTGTGACCTACGCACCCATTACAAAAGTTCTGAACAAATATGTTATTACCTGTTTTTCTGAACTGCATTCTACACCTCAGGACAGAGCATTATGAAATACTTTCTCTTCCTTCTGCATAACTGTTTTGATTAAACAAAAATTAGAAAGATAAATGGCTATTTATTTCCAATTTAATGCTTTGTAGATTTGGAGTGGTTACATTCATCTTCTTCCTGCCACTTGCCTCTTTCCTTTCAAAAGCAACTCATACTAAAGCTAAGAGCACAATCAAAACGTGCTACTGATGTGTGGTATTTTACGGAGTTCTCCACAGGACGCCTTACTATTATTAACTGAATGCTGCCTTTCCTATGATAAAGATATACTTTCATAAATGTTATTCTTCAATGCTTGAATATAAACTACCAAAAGACTTATTTGTACTTGGACTTCACCTCTACCTTCCTTATTTTTCAGAAGAAGTTAGTCTCATTATACTTTAATTTACTGCTCTTATTCTTTTGAATGCAAGTTAATTTATTTTAAAATTCTGGTTAAAGAAAAGTATGTTTTTGACAGTATGCTTCCTATTCCTTTTTTTTTTTAAATTTATTTTTTAATTTCTCCTAGTATTTTCATATTCTAATAACTGATAGGACATATTTAATCCATAAATATGTACGCTGAATCAAAAAAAACCCACAATGTCAACAGACGCACACACAGTTGCTTGAGCTGAATTTGAACATTCAATAGTAAGGACTGAACACCTCTTCAGTGGAAGCAAATTTTTTGTTAAACTTAGTAAATTAGGCATATACATCAAGAACAGAACAGTCCCCATATTTACCTACTCAGAAATTAGCAAAACCTATTAGGTATCAAAATTGTGAAACAGACCCCCAAGCAGATGTTCATTGTCAGTGAAGTACTAAGATGCTTGTTTGTTCTCTTTTTAAAATAAAGGTAAAGCTATAAATAATCAAACCAGAGCTCAGAGGGACTGAACTACCATCTTCTGGACCACACTTAAAACTAGTAAGCTGCACTACTAGTTTCAGTTACTCCTTTATTACAGAAAAATAAATTTACGTTTTAAAAGTTTTGGGTTTAGCTATGAAAAATATGGTTCTCAAATTAATATTTATTCCAAATTTTTCTATATGCCGTCTCTATTGTAGTTGCTGCATTACAGCAATTACCATCTTCATATATGACCACCTATTATACACAACTGCTAAAATTTAAACTCTGAAAGTCAAACTAAATTACAAGCTTTCACCCTTAGGCAATCAGTTCAACTCCAAGTATTGAGACACCCCTTTAGGAAAAGTGATGAAGGTCAAACAAAGGACACTTCTTCAGCAAAACAACTTAAATAGTTTTTGCTCAGTTCTTGTATCTTTACTGAATAAGCTGACTGATAAGGTGAGAAGACAGGGAACACAGATAAGCCTGTTGAACAACAACAAAAATTTCTGTTCAATGTTACCTTCTGTAGATAAGGCAGAAACATTATTTTAGACTACACAGTAGACAAGCTATGATTTATCATCCTGGAAATCATCATGAATGCACCCTCATATAAATAATCATTTAAATATACACGTTTGTAACATACCTTTGTGCAATGGTTGAGGCATGGTTAAAATCTGGATGAGCAAAAGGGATGAGACATCTCTGTAAAGTACAGGAACTTCTGGCAGCTCTTCGCTTATCAACCTGGAAAGAAAACCCAAAGAAGATTACTTAATATTACAATATCATTCTTCATGTTTTATTACACATTAAATGTTAAATAGCATTACATTTGTTATCGAGCTTATAGAAGCTAAACACCTGTCAAATCACTAATTGATCTTTATCTTAAAACCATTTAATGTTACTAATGGATTGTAATAACTCATAACTAAGTTACCGTTTGGGTACCTAATTCTTGTTAAAGTATTCCAAAACTGTCAAAAACTGCCTGAACTAGTTATTTCTATATACGGACTCAATCGATGTCCAGTATTTCACTTTAAAAGCTTTAGTCCTAAACTAACAAAATATAATGCATAGTAACACAGTAATTTTTTAATTTTTTTTTTTTTTTTTTTTTTCAAACTATGGCATTTCACACATGTTGTAAGAACAACTAATCCTCAATCTGCATTAATGTTATGGGGACTGTTCCTGTTGGAAAACAGTGAGACCTTAGAAAAGGTATTGCTTTTCTTCATGTAAGGAAATGAACATTCAAGCAGCTATCACAGGTGGGATTATCCAATTTTACACACTTCATTAAGAACCCCACAGAGTTAGAAGGACAGCAAATATGCACATAAAGAGATGCTGCAAACTTTCAAACTATTCAGATTCATTTGATGTCATAAAATCACCTTATAGCCACAGTCATAAAAGCAGAGTATGTTTGTAGATAGGAGGTAGTGTCTTTCTAGTTGATGTAACAATGTTGCAGGACACACCTCAAAAGGTTCAACAGCCAAGTCAAAAATGCAATATACATCCTCCATTAGCACCTTTCCCCTCTGCAACACTCACAGAAGAAAGTGCTGTTTGGATTCTTACTCACATTGCCAAATAGTTTTGGTGCCAAATAGCCTGGTGCTAGTTAGCTGGCTGTTAAATGCCAATGGAATAACTGAGGAGATGTTTGAAGATAAAAATGTGTTTTTTTTTTTTTTTCAAAGTGATACAGGCATTGAAGTTGCTAATCTCACCAAGTTTCTCTAATTTTGCTATTAACTATACCTAGTTTTATTTTATGATTTATGGCATTGATTTTTAAACTAACCATCATTATGTAACCATGGGCAATCTCTTATATTACCTCTAAACTTTGATTTTTAATTTATATATGAATTATTGTGAAAAAATAACTTTGAATAAGGTTAAGACAAAAATGTAGATATTAAATCCTGGTCACATTTACCTACAGGCATATCAATATCAATATTATTTAACTATCATGTAACAATTAGGTCAAATAGCAACTCTGGCAAAATTAGGAAAGATTCTTCTATATACAGAATACTGTGACTGACTAGCAACATTAAAAATAAATGAACTCATTTTCACATGCAGGAACAACTGAATAATTTGTCAAATTTATTCATTTCATACAAATTGGAGAAGTAAAGCCACATTAAATGTCAAGGTTTTAGATAAGCTGCTTCAGTATACTTAAAGCAGTGCAGCTTATTAAGCACTTAAAAACTGCTCTGTCATATGCTAAAATCCTAAGCAACTTTTTCATTATGACACTGAAACTGAATTTGTAAAACCTGTTTGGAGTATGGAAATTATCCATCCTGTTATAATCCCCAATGCATATGGGAAAGCTTGATAAGTGTGACTTTACAAAAAAATTCTGCCACAGAAGCAGCAAATAAAATGGAAGCAAGTTAAATTTCATATGGGACCGAAGTAACAGAGTGAATCAATTGTACTGTAGTTGTCATCTGTAACCATAAAAAAAAAAGAGAAGAGGTGGGGAACTGAACAGCACAATGAAGTACAAACATACCAAAATAAAAATGCATTGCTTGGTTTTCTCTGAGCAACTGACCTCCCCTCCAGTCCAAGTTAATTGGGCTGCAACTCCTTCTGTGCCAATGTCAAAGTTGCCTAACAGCTGAGAGCATAGCAACCCTGCCTCTATATTCAGCATCCTCTTCCCTGATAGAAGTTATATGGGAGTCACTTCTTTGGGAATGGATACATAGAACAGAAAACTGTTCTACTTCGAAACAAGCAGCATCTTTGCCTACTTACATCCTCCTCCTTCCCCTCTTCTCTCAGCCACATAAACTTAAAATTTTTGTTTGATGCTAACTCCAACTGTTTATTGAATTTCTAACTTTACCAAGTGGAAGCTTTGAACTTCAGGCCTCTTAGGACTGTCAGAAACAGAAAACCTGAGATACAGGGATAAGGATACAACTAAACAAAGGCTTAATTGATGAGGACAAATTTATATTCTTTTTAGTATTTGCATGGTGAGAAATACGGCCTGCAAATCCCAACCCGCAGAAAGGTCAGAGGAATACACAGCTACTGATGTTAATAATTAGAAAGGAGAACTCTATTATTTGTTCTGGCTACACTCTAGAATATAATCACAATTTCATATTTGTTCTTGTGTCACAGCAGATTTTGCAGCAGGTCAGTTTCTTGTTATGCAACATAGGATTTCACTGACAGTACTAACATTAGGCATTTCCCATTCTCCCTTTCACCACTGTGCCCCCAGCACTCCTCTGTCACCAATTCCCAGCATATTAAAAATAACCTTTCTAAAAACAGATTAATTCATTGACTTTGTACATGATGCAGCCTGCTCAAGTTACATCAGCACAGCCGAAGGTAGTGAGTTACAGTATAGGAGAGGGAATAAACAGCTAAAAGCAATTACTCTTGAAGCTGGCATTGCGGTTGAAACTGACATAACATGCCCTGAGACACTGGTGTTTTGGGTACTGAATAGATCATGCAAGTCTGTTGCAGAGTTGCAAGCAATGTGTGTATATACTATCTCTTGCACAAACCTTAACTAAACCCTTGTCCCATCGTCCTACCCTGACTATCTGCAGAAAAAGTTTTATTTTTCCCATTTCACAACAGTTTGTGATAGCAATGTGACTTTCCTGAGGCTCCCATGCACAGTTGCTCAATCCTATCTCTGTCCTGCAGTTCATTGCCTCAGTACAACACTACAATCACTGAAGCGATCTAGCTTAGAACAAAACAACAACAAAACACTTCAGTAAAAATAACCTAGAATATTTCAGTGTTTCAATTCATCATGCAGTTCCCACCCACTTCCCAACAGCTTCTACCGCAAAGACCCTTAATGCCTTACTGAATCATTTTTTTTGCCAACATACATTGTTTGTCAACAAAGGAAAAAAAATCATAGAGATGTAAATGAAAAAAGCATAACCTTTTATTTCATGTTTACCATTCCTGAAATTCAGGCTATTTGGACTAGTCCATTAAATTCACATCTGGGTCTAGTAATTATGGCCTCCAGCTGCTCCTTCTCTGTCCCCTGCCAGAAGCTATTATTCCCCACTTACACCACAATAATTGTTTATTTGATCACCACTGAAACCAGGTCTGTCTGTAATACAACAATTTGCTTAAGCATAGCCTGTGGGACCAAGTATATATTACATTGATATATTACATTGGACTGAATGAACCATATAGAAGAAAGAATCCACTACACCATTGTGTGAAACATCCAACGAGCGCCATCTATTCTGAAGAGTTTGACAGTTCCTCAGATTTAGGTTTCACATTTTCCTTTTTTTTTTTTTTTCTTTTCCTCCTTCAAACAACAATATTTAAGCCTTTTTTTCATACAGTATCTTCTTGTCCAGAAATGTCCTTATTTCTACTTTACCTTGGTGTTACTGCATGAGCTCCTTCCTATTTTTTTTCTCAGCTGCCATTTTCAACTACAGAGTGATCAAGGTAGGGTTGTGGATGATGACATTTTGGGAGGTATAGCACAGCAATTCTGTGAGTCTTTACAAATTACTTTGATCAGTTCTCCCAGAGACACGAAATCTAAGGCATAAATATATGAATAATGATAGCTGGGTTGTAGAAAACCAAGCTAAAAATGTGAGCTCTACATCTGGACAGATTTATTTGTAAACATTTATGTATTTAAAATAAAGTAATTAAAATTAAACAAGGATAAAACAATGTAAGAGGACTTATATTCATAGATTTTTTTTTTTTAACTTTGAAAGTTATCTTTCTAAATAAATAAGGATGCAACTAACCTCTTTGCAAAATTACTTTCAACTGAGATTAATTTTAAGTAAAAATTACAGAGAAAAACATAGCATATTAGTAGGTGTTTTTTTTATTTAAAAAGTTGAAAATCTTGGTTGAAGCACAAGTTGCCCCTTGATAATATAGGTTTTTATGCAAGGTGAGTAAATTAACGAGTTTGGTTTAAATTTATATTGCTCCTGTGACTTTCCTGACATTATATCGTTTGGAATCAACGACAATAATATAGTCAGATCATAAAGATCTTTTCCTCTCATTGACATTTTTTCTACAAGTCTATACTTAGTTTTATGTACTGGTCAGAATTTATATTACTTGGTTAGCCTCAAAATGGCACAGTGCTGTCCACATTTTAAATCTCCCGTGGTATTTTTTTTTTTCTACCACCCTCTTAATAATCTTCAGTTTACAGCAGTGTATCACCTTCTACTTGCTCCAAATACTCTTTCCTGTATCTGGAAAAAATACACTATTCTGGATCTCTCAAAAGGCTCTGTGACACTAATAAGAGTGCAATTAGATCATTCACACCAAACATATGAATGCCATCTTCAAGTGCAACCACTACTTCAAAATTCTAAAATATAATTGCAGATATCCCTCTTATGCTTTAATCTATATATTGAAAACATGTTTCCAATTACACGTGAATATCCCTCCTCTGCAAGCATTCTGGGGCCTGCAGACCAAGGCAGGTAAAACATTCCAATAGGTGAACAGCAAAATTCCAGTTTGATTGCATCCGTACATCTGAACAGTAAATATTTCATGGCAAAACAGATGATCTCTCAGCTATAGCTTCCTAAACCATTTAAGACTTGATAGTGCCAAACCAGCATCTACAAGTCTATCAAGACATCTTCTGAAAAAAACAGCACAGAAAACAAGAGAACTGCTCAAATGCATTTTCAACATGCAACACCTCTGTTAAGCATGCCATTATGCTCTATGGTACCAATCACTTCTAAGTGATTCAAAACACAGACTACTCTAACTAAATTCATCTTGCAACAATCTAACCTTGATAAAACCCATGTGTGAATTCCACCAAGTCTTCATTAGTGAAGAAAGTTGCTGCGTTTTGGAATATGTGCATAAAAAATCAGCCCCTCTGTTAATAGCTGCTTCCAAAGCCAGCAAGCTCCTCAAATACCAACACGAGAAGTGCACAGATCAGTCCCACAACCTACCAACATGATCTTAGTCATAACTCAGTCAACCATACTCCAAATTTATTAACCATTGCTCAACCTAGGTCAGGGCAGAATCACATGAAAACAAACTTGCAAAGAGGCTTGAATGCATGCTGAATAAAATACATTTTCCAGTTACAAAATTCTTAATGTTTTGTTAAGAGATTATAGATTTAATCTGTTAATCTAATCTAATTACTGCAACAATCTAACACTGACAGCAAAACAAAGGCTGGGATCCAAGAACACAAACAGTAAAGTCTCAAACTAAAAGCAAGCACAAACGTTTTGATAATTTTTTCCTAATTTGCAGATTAGGATTGTGGCATCACTATTTTAGATTAATTTTTGAAATCTCACGATGCTTTTGAAGCACACTGACAAATATGCAACTGGACAGAAACTAAAAATACATTCCTTTCAATTTTATTTCAAAGTACAAAATGGAGACTTTAGCTCTGAAGAAGTTGCTCAAGGTGCCAGAAAGAAAAATAAAATAAAATACACATGGGCACTGTTTTCCTCTTATGATGTTAACTACCTGCTAAAGCAAGAGTTCTAAAAATATTAATCTGGTTTTAGGCAAGAAAAAAATTAGTAATACATGACTTTTCTGCTCCCTGTCAAGGTAGAATCTGATAAATGAAGAGTCTTAAGTCACGTATGGAGACGAGTCCTTGCATAACACAAATACCTAACTCCGTGTATTATACTGTTAATCCTTGTACAGTTGTATATACAAGGTTAATGTTATAAAAGCAGACTCAGGTAAATAACTTGCTTAAAACAAGAAGTATGATGAAACTTTTAGCTTGGACTTGTATTAATTCTCATAAGTATTCAGCCTACTTATGTTATTTCTGTAACAGCTTTACGAATTGACTCTTGATTTAAATTTTGTCTAGCATCCATACAAATTATTGCAACAATCTACTTACCCAATACCATGAAATTTGCATGTGCCTAAGCTTCAGAGTGGTATATTTAAGCTTTAACTCTAAACTGCAGTGTGGCCAAATTTCAGGTAAAAGAAAATTTAAGATTTTTACAAATATATATATACACAATTTTTAGATGTTAAGTTCATAAGCCTACCTCACAAAGAATTGAATTTAAGACAGAACGTTACTAAAAATCTCTCTGTAGAATGTTTTGTTAACAAGGTAAACCTGTTATTTGGTAACTTAAAATACTTGCTCTGGATTTTTGTCCTGCATTGGCTGGGTTAGTTTCCTCCAGGGATTGTATGCAGAGTCAATACTGTAGAGGCGCATGTGCATGGCCAACACATGGAAGAGCTGATCTGAAAATTGGAAAAGAAATTGCTGATTATTATATACAATAATATAAAGTATTTTACATTAAGCTACCAGTGTTTATGTTTTAAAAGGATCCTGATATATTTCTAACACAAAGCTTTTATTCCTCACTCATATAGAATTTCTGTCTTCAACATACCTGAAATTAACCTAAGGTTTCTGGAAGTGCTGCCCTGTAGCAGGAACACTCCAGCCCTTCATTCTTAAAAGGTTTTATTATTCTGTCTTCATGAGGTTATTTTGTTGATAACTTTCGGAAGAGAAACAAACAGATCTTCTGACCACACCATAGCAATGCTTAGGCAGCAGTGGTCTTCATAATGGCAGAGATTTGTCTGTACAACCTTCACACAAAGTTTGCTGATAATAATCAATTTCAAAACATCTGTACAATGATTGAGAAAAAATATCATTTGTAAAACACTTCCAGACCCTTTTGAACGAAAGAAGCTTAGTTTATAATTCATGCACATTATTGCAGTAACACATTGCGCATTATTGCCTGTATTAAAATACACAGCTTTCATTTCTCTATGAAGAGAAGGTGAAAATGAAAATTCTCATTTCTCCTACAATCAACACAAGTACAGATAAGATCTGATCCTTTCTCCCTTAAGCAAGCCAAGATGCAGGCACAATCTACGTAGACAGCATTTTCAGAGCGGTATGTACAATAATAATGTCAGACATCAATTTTTTCTGTGTTTATTATACAGTTAAAGTCTGGGCAAAATAAATCTTTAGATTTATACTGAAGTCATATTTCAAAATATTATTTCCCATGCTTTTGCCCTTTTTTTTTTTTTTTTTTTAAAAAACTCCTGTCACAGTATGTCTTGCTTTTTGTTCCTCCTGTTCACTTTTCTGGGAGACTGCTTCCTTCTCCCCCCCCACCTTTTATTTTAACTTCTTTTCTTTCCTCAATATCTTGCTCCCCACCCCCTTTTTTCCCTTTCTTTCTTTAAGACTCTTACTCTTTCAACCGATCCCTTCACCTCCTACTCTTAATCTCTCTCCCATCTCTACAACCCACTTGCTCAACCTACACATTCACTCACAGGTCCTCTCTTTTTAAGTAGAAATAGCAACTATTAATTTATTTTCCATAAATAGACGATTACTCAGAGGTACGCAGTGGCCAAAAAAGTCGCATGATGAAGTCAGCTGACTATCAGACCCTGAGGGCTGTAATTAGCTCCTGGGGTTTGTATAATAATTGGAGATGTAGATGGCACTGGAATTGATTGCTGTCACCTGCTTTCTGAATAAAAACAGTCAATGAGGACAAAATAAGTCATCTTTTCTCCTGGCAAGAGATTCTAGCAAAACATTGCTTTGCTGACAGGCTTCAAAAGCCTGAAAATATACCAATGTTTCATAAAATCATACTGCTTCATTTATTTTTGTTTAGAATGAGAGCCATGCAAGCATCCACTCCTTCCCTCTCACCCCTTCGCTACTAAATAGAACGTCAGCTTTTTCTGAACCGCTCCTAGCTCCAAACAGAAATGGGAAACTAGCAAAAAAAAGCTTAGCATAATTAATTAACCCTCTGTTCCTTTGATAGCTATTTTCCTGAGGCTTTATTAATACAAAATGAAGCAAGCAAGCATCAAATCCTAGCACTAGAGAATCTATTTGTAATCTCCAAGTATGCAACCTTTTTTGGAGTCAAAACACATTCTAACATAATTGAACCTGAACAGAAGAATTCAGGTTAGCAGTCTTGTAAAATGGTATTTTTGTGGGTGATGAAGGTAGCTGTCACTGCTTTACAAGACACATACAGGATGCAAATGTAAAGCTAGGTAGTTGGTAGTAAGATATGGTGACCTTTTTCAAAATATATTTTATGTCTTGACTTAAAAATATTAAGATATTCTCTAAGTCAATGTAGCACAGCCATGCTTGTTTCTAAACCCTGGGTAACCAAGGAATAACATTGCCCCCTAATGGGAACACTGCAACAAAAGTCACCATCTGATGGTGTCATTTTCAGAGATAGTAAAAGTAAGTTATGATTTGTCTATTGCATCAATAGTCTTATTTCTGAGAAGACTAAATATTATCAGAAACGGGTGTAGGCAAAGGAAGACAAAGGTCTATTTCTTCACCAACACTTTTCTATTTTACATTGCAGTAATGGTACGAGGACACGTCCAGCGAGAATACACGGAGAAGCTATAGCGTGTTTTAAATTCATGATAGTTTACTCCATGATAAGTGCTTAAATGCATGCTCTCATTTTGTCACAGACTTCCTTCTTTCTTTTAAACTGAGGTGTAAACTCCACGGCTGTAGCTCAAATTTACTGCTACTATGCAGCTTTTGAGGAAAGCAAAGAAAATCACCGGAGCACTGAGAATTTAGAACTGGCAACTTGATGCACAAAGTGCTTGTGGTTTTTACTTCTAGCATTCTTATGCTTGTGAGACTGGCAGAAACCTGCCATGGGGCAAATAAACACCAGAGGTTCTCTGCCTGTATATTCATGTGAATACATCATTCTGAAATGGAAGCAAAGTAAGAGAACGTCCTCTCTTCTGGGGTTATGCTATTTAGAAGCTTTAAAATACACTTTCTTTCCTTGTTTTAAGCAAATTAAAGTAAAACTTTAACATGACAATGGCCCCCACACAACCCTGCCCAGTCTTCTGAAGACCAGAAAGGAAGGCCATAACCCCCTAGGTGTCCCTAACTCCTCCACATTCACAGCATCTTTATGTCAAGGACCTTCTTTTATGTCAAGGACCTTCTTAAGTGGGAAAGACAGGAACTGGCTCAGTCTTCACAAGAATATTCTTATCAAAATTTGGTAGAAGATGATTCATTTTAAAAAGCACAGCAGCATCCAAATTACAGATTGGTAGTTATGAAAATACAGCAAAATGAGAATTATGGTCCATCTCTCCTGATACTTGCATGATATTTGAGACAGGCTATATAAATGACCTGGATTATTACTGGCTTTCAAATATATGTTCATATGACTCAAATATTACCTACACTGAAGCAGCACAGACTCCATTCTCCTAACTTTCTTAGATGGTCCTTGTTTTCACACAATACATGCCAAGCTTCAGTAAAATGCTTAATAGAATCATAGAGATTAGTATTTAGACAGGAGCTTTAGCTTTGATTTATATTAGCCTTTCTTAATTCCATTTCTATAAATAGAAAAATATATCTATTGTTCCATACACTTCTGCTCTTGGTACTTTTTTTTTTCCAGCTCTTCCTATACCAGCTCTACTTCCCAGGGTTATTACTGCTGTGGGAGGAACAATGAACTATATCAAAATCAGTACTTTAAAAAGCGTAAGCTCAAATCAAAAAAAAAGCTCAATGCATTGGGATTAAAGCTATTAGCCGAAGTGTTTCCACTCTCATAAGAAATCAAAAGTTAGTTGGTTTTTTGTCTACATAACCCCACTGCCTGCACTAGCACCTGTAGTTGCATTGTTCAGTATTTCCAGGATTAAGGCACACTGATTTTACAGATGTTGACAAAGCTCTTAAAAACCTTCTGCTATCCTTGGGTGTATAATGCAAGAGTCTATAAAGAGAAGGTGATTTCACAGCTCTTTTTCATGTCAATCCTGATATGCACAGCACAAAAGAAAACTAAACTCAGAGAGATGACCAGATACAGATTTGATAAATGAATGCCAGCATTTATAAAAATGCTGTGCTGAACTGACAAAATGAGTAATTCAGGAAGTTATATGCAGCTGCAAGTTTTAGTCTCACTAGTAATATCTTGGTGTGGTCTTTGCCAAAGTGATCACAAATTCCTACAAGTTTCTTGCTGCCTTTTATTTTCTTCTTTTTTTACAGTCTCTTGACCGTAAAGTAAAATCCCAAATTAACAAGATTTAAATCACAGGATTTTTATCTGTTATTAATGCCACTTCAACAATGTATAACAGTGTGCTGCAATAATTATGACAAAGAAAAATAAGGAATTGGCTGGCTTGATTTTGCTTGCAAAAGTTTAAATGACATTTATTCTCTAGTCTCATATTTATGTTTTAGAAGGATGTAATAACATACTGATGTCATGAAAATCTCCACTTTCCTACTTTGATCCAATCTTTTCTAATTCGAGAAATTAGCGTTCATATTTAGAATGTCATAGGATCACAAAGCAGTAATTCAGCAGTTAACCACAAGTGGAATGTGAAACATCCTTGTTTCATCCTCAACTGCTGCATGAAGATCTTACCAGACTCTTTCAAGACCTTATGCTCTTCTTCACCCATAAGCCTGCTGCATCTACTTACAAGTGTAGATCACAACAAAAAACATTTGACAGAAGCAGATGGGAATTTATTGTTAATAAGGAAACTGAGGATTTTTTCCTCCTTATAGAGCTTTTACATAGTCTACTTATCAACAGCGGTTGTGAAGACCTGCTGACAGCATCTTCCCATTCATCACTGATCCAGGAGATTGAAATCGGTGAAGAAAAAGAAATGTGAAGGTCAAGAAAAACCTATTGATGCATTAAGATGTGAATAGTCTTTACAAAAATCTGAAGTCTTAATTGCTGATGAAACAACTCATTATTTTCTACATTAAACTTGCCAGTGTATGAAATAAACTTCAGCAACAGATTATTTTTTTCTCTACAAATGGTATCTATTTTTACCTCTCATACCAGGTATGAATGGCATACCAAGCTTTTTAGGAATAGTTAGGATCATGTGTTCATGAGAAAAACTGCTTTTTCAAAAGTTAGCACAAATGGATGCCACTGAAGATCAGCAAATTGTCAGCTCCTTACCTAAAAGCAAATGAACAAACAAAAATCCCCACAGGGAAATAAACTGCCACCAACGACAAACACCCACAGAAACGCACTATATCAAGAGAAAAAGCATTCCTGAAAAGTAATTTTATACTTTTTTTTTCAGTGGCTATACAGATCTAGGTAAGAATCTTTGTAATCACATTCACGTTAGTAGATTACAGGAAGGAGATTGTTGCACTCAGCAATTTATAAAAGCATCTGGTTTTTCTTCCTACAGGAATGAACCATACTTATGTGTACTGGCCATACTGTAATGTCTGCCTCTGTTTCAACAACCAAGGTGGCTGAAAAACTTGATACCAAGGGAGCAGATATGTACAAAAACAACAGCATGATGAGCTTAGAAAATGCTTCAAGCCAGGAGAACTTTCTGTGCTCACAAAAACACTAAGAGTGCTGATTAAACTGGTACTAACATCATCTAGACAGATTACAACACTAAACCATCTACAAATGCAAAATACAGACCTAAAATGTACAGAAGGAAATAAGTCAGTGGAACAATATGGCTTCTCAATGGTTAGAACCATCACTGAAGGTATAACAGCGCCGGACACTATTTAAGGCCAGGTTACATGAGTCTCAAATACTTTTTTTTTTTTTTTTTTATGTCCACTTGTAAACAAATGTCTTTTCCAGTTAATGCACTTGATGCCAAAAAGCCAGACTCTGCTAGCTATAGGGAGCGTGAAGATAAGGAGCTCCACACAGGGAAACTGGAGTGAGAGGACATGGTGATGGGGTATTTAATCCTTCCTGAAGGAGAAACAAACCAACTATCTTCATGGCAAAGAGAAAAAGGAAAAAAAAGCAACAACAGAAAGAGAACTAGAAGTTAAAAGGACTAGATTATAAATTCATTATAGAATTTATATATTCATTATGGACAACCTTTAAATACCATGGAACTGTTCACTCACTACTGCAAGGTTACTAGAGCAACAATCACAAAAAAATATTTATACACAAATTAAACAGAAACAGGCATAAATGGTAAGGAGAATTACTAATTGTTCAGCCTTAATACTGTGTTCTGAAGCTGCTCTATAAATACAGAACAACAAAAACAGAAAACAAACCATCATATCTCAAACTTTATAAAACAAAGAGATAAGACCTGAACAATTATTACATATTTTTATAAATATGTAAAGAGGACTGCCTTTATGGTTGCATACTGTGTAGTGCACACACACACCCCTTTAAAACTTAAAATGGCAATTTTACAGCCAAATTTTCTTCAGCATTCTTGTCACACAGACTCTATCACTGACACTAACAGCTACATTAATCATTCTTAATTTTACTTCCCAAGAGCAGCTGCCCTCATGGTTCAATCTACTAAAACAGCTCTTGACCTATTTGTTCCCACTGCTTCCACTGATGCTTGCCGCTGTAACAGCTCACCTGGGACAACATATTCTGTTTTCTGCTGTATCTAATCACCAAACTTCACAGCTCTTACAAGACTAATACAGAGTGGTGTGCTTAATCACAAGAGAGACATCTCATTATCTCATAAGAAAAACAAGAACGGGTTATATTTTGGGTTACTTTTGCTATATGTGAAATGAGTGATGTTTGCAAATAAAAACAAAAGTGGTGTCAATGCATACAAATGAGACATGAGACTAAGAAAACAGTACACACCTCTAGAGAGGGCGGGAAATTTTTAAATCATTCCTTCCTCACTGCATAAGGTGATGAAGAAGTTACATTTTAAGTGAAAACTAGAAAAAACAGGAATATTGCTTGGAAAAATAAATGACTATGGAAAGAGAGTAAAATATATTATACAATCTATCTCTCTAAAGAGCTACTATTTTTTTCCTTATAAATGCAACTAAATGGAAGAGGCAATGAAAGAAACTCATAATTATGTAACTGCCTTGTTGAAACAAACCAAGCTCTATATCTGGAAAAGTAATTCTCCTGCCATTAGTCATATTTGGATTACTGTCCAAAACTAAATTACTAGTACTAAATGGAAACAGTACAGCTCTGTTCTAGGACCCCATTACCTTACATTAAAAATGAGCCCATTTTATTGCAAGATTAAATACGACTAGCTTGCTACATAACAATGAAAAAAATACTAATACGGTACATAAACAGCATGTGAACACTTGAACAGTGAATAGATGACATTTATGTCTCCACACTGTTTAAAGCAATGTCACATACATTTACATAGTGCCTTTCACCCGGACACTTCAAAGGCTGCCTTCAGTTTTTCTGAGTGTAAGACAGATATTAAGAACACCAACAGATCTGATTTAGATCTAAATATGAAAATGTATCGCTCTATTCAGAAGTGTTCAAAAAGCAAGTGCCTTGTTTTTAAATGTTGTCCCTACCTCTTCAGAGGATACGCACTAGAACCCTTTAAATAATGTAACTGATAGAGGAAAAAGCACTATTTCCATATATAGCACAATCAGGAAACAGAAGTACACAATAATTTAAGAAAGAAAAAAAATATTATAGTAAACAAAACAGAAAGTATAAGTAGAAACAATCAAGAAATGTTATCGCATTTAAAAAAGATCGTTCAAGTTGTAGTACAGGAAAATACTTGAATCAGATCATGGGGGAAAAAAAAAGTTCTTCTGTGTACAAATTCTGAAGATGAGGACTTAAAACTAATTCTTCTTTCCTAGGTTATTTCACTCTTGACACTAGCAACTAATGGAGTTATAAAAATGGAATTGCTGGTATCAAAAGACGCCCTGCATTACCACAACCAACAGTATTAAAATCCGGCTTAAGAAATTTAAAATACGCTAGCAAGTTAACTGTGATTTTAATCAAGCCCTTTTGTTTTGCAAAAGTAAGAGATGTCCTGTATAAAATTTCCACACATCCTTCCCTATATCACTGAAGAAGTATTTCATAAACATTTTAAATTTTGTAAATGCACATTAAAACCAATAGTTTGTACAACTTTATTTAAAGCTTCATTAAGAAAACTATTTCCATATTTTTCAAATGTGAGGAACACCTATCTTTTACTGGAACAAACTAAACTTGTAGAAAGTGATTTATTCTGATGAACAGACAAGGTGGTTTATTTTCAAAGATACATATAGAGTTACTGACAAAACAGTAGAAGTGCTGGAAATTAAGTATGATATATGAATTTAAACAGTACTTAAGTTTTCTTGTCTTGTCAAAGTCACAATCCACCACAATGCAATTCTCCAGCGAAGATACATTCTCCACGCATCATTTCCAATTTGGTAATTCTCAAAAAATGTTTCTCTAATGATTAATAAGTCCTATATGCATTTTAAGACTTGAGGGTTATATATTTAGAATCCTGACTTATCTTTTCACTGGCTATCAGCAAAAGGTATGTTTCTTTCAAAATCACATCTTAAGTATTTCAGAGTCCTACTTTATGCAATATGACGTTGAAGGGATGGTGTGATGAGTATAAGGATTAAATAATGTTTTACACAAAAAAAATAGAGTCACCTTTCGTGCCCTAGGCTTGGTGGAATTTATTTATTAAACTTTGTGATAATTCCTCTGTTGGTGTCAACTGTTATAGTTCAAATAGAAACAATGGAGCTAGAGACACGCTGAGGAAACTGACTAGCTCTCTGGGGGTTCAACCATTCTCTGCCAAGTCATGTTCTTCCAACAATGACGACATTATTTGGTGATTTCAGGGAAAACAAAAAACAAAACAAACAACAACAAAAACCCAGTATTTTATCCTATATATGTATATATTAAGCTTTTAAATAGGCACATGCAACATTTCATACTGGTATGGCATCAAACATTTCAGTGTTTTAAGCTGTAAGGAATATATTTTATTCCACTTCTATCATTAGCAAAAAATCATAAGGAGAAACTGTAAACTCCTGTCTTTGAAAAACTATAAGTATGACCTTAGAGATTACAGACACCGTTCTAAACTTTGAAATATCAAAACATACAGATCTTGCATGGCTACTAAAAGCTGGTATGGCTATGTGAAAACAGGGGTATACTGTCATGTGTGTTGTCATTCTAAGTTTTTTCACTTGAAATTGGAAAACCTTCAAAATATTTCAAGCTGACTTCTCTTCCCTAAACTGTTCATCATAGTCTTTCAAATAAAATGCCTGTGAAATAGGTAATGCATGCAGTAAGTGGCTGAAATTCAGAGAGAAAACGTCCACCTTAATTGAAAGCATACAATTCAAAGTAAATCATAATACAAGTAGAAATTATCAGTACAGCCTTGATTTTGTTATATGCTTCAAATTTGTAAACAGTGACCTAGCGGTGCACTAAACATATGCGTTATTCAGGTATTTTACTTAGCTGGGAGAGGGTATGTAACGATGGTGGAGGGACACAGTGCGCAGTAGGGTTTAAAACAATTTCAGAAATCAATCACAGCACTTGAATGAAATAAAATGAACTTACCTTTCCTGGCAGTAACAGAAGGCTCTTACCATAGAACAGACATGGACAACATAGCATATGATGGGAATATTTCGTGGCTCATCATCTCAAATGATGAGAAAAGCATTGCCCATGGATAATGTATAAAAAAGGCAGAGATGGGCCCAAGTTTTCTGACATTTTTAGTACTGAATCTACTACTGCTGCAGCAGCATAAGCTCAATTCAAACAAGCATTATTAGTAGTAGTATTCTGGCAGGCTTTCCAATTTTTCTTGACAAAAGGAAGTGTCCATTCCTAACAGTCTATATCCCAGTAAAAGATTTTACATTAAGAAAAAAGCACATCTGTCAACTATAAATGCTTTATTTGCCACGTATTCAAATCTTTAAGAACAATGAGGATTTGAGTTTCTACCAAAAAAGAGTCAGAATTTTGCAGTTAAAGAGCTAGGAAAATTAGATATAGTGGATGTGAATTGGTCCCACACTTACAAATCTGCTGCCACCATGAGCTACAAGAGTACTCAGAGAAACAGAATTCCTTCACTATTAATAGCAACAGCCAAGGTGAACAAAGCTTTTCTGTATGTCCCCAAATTCTGTTTTACCCTTAAAATTCTTAATAGATTTACTCACAAAAATATGAAAGTATTGAAAACATTACATGGACTCTATGACAATTGCTTTCTAAATATATGATACTCACAATATATGAATTGCTCTAATGAATAACTAATGGAAATTAGACTTCAGATTTCTCAAATTGTAACAAAAAATAAAGAACCATTATAGCAGAACAAAGGTTCTTAAAAGAAGAAAATGATGTTTTTTAGAAAATGTTCAAAACAGACATCTTCATTCAGTCTGGTAATAATTTATATCATACTACATAAAATAAAACTTACTTAAACATGATCTTTTTCCAGCTGTGCTTGCACCTCCTGAGCATAAATTGCCTCCTCGATGGACAAGCTCAAGTTCCAAGTTTGTTCTGCATGAAAAACATGAGGGTTTTAAATGGAATAGCATTGTTCAAGCTTCTATAGACATGACAGTCACCATAAACTCCCAGCGTACACTGAATGAAAGAAAGCTGTAAACTAATCTTTAGTGTCAGGTACTGCCAAAATATGACCAAGGATAAAGCAAACATTACCAAGATACTGACACGTGATTTAAAATGGTTTGATTAGTAAGTACTATATTAAGAGAGCGACTACAGTTGTGACTGAAGAATAAAATGTTAATTCAGCAGCATTTTTCTGTATGCACACAACTGCTTGATAATAAGGGAATTTATGTGCAAATCTAAGATGACAATGTACAGTTTGGCTAAATTTCAATCAATCATATAAGTCTAAAAAGAGTTCTCTTCAATGGCAATGCTTTTGTTTTCTTTAAACAAACAGATAGTACAATGGATATGCCATCAAGTCATTAAGTATGAAACTAGTTTAAGTTATAATGGAAGCAATGACCTTTATTGACAAGTTAGTTAAGAAAAGTCTGAGAGGTTAATTCTGAATGAAACACTGGTATTCACTGCAGCTTGTTAGTATGAAACAGGAGTTTTGTCACTAAATCTCTACTACACCACATTGATGATTGCTTTCTTAGTATTACTGTAATCTGATACTTAGGTGCCAATTGCTTAGGCCATATTTGATAGCTTTGTTTGATTTTCGAACTGGATGTTGCAGTACTGTGTTATCTTTTACCCCCAAGACTTGGAGCAAACAATTTACTTTATGCTCTCCGAGAGGTTGTTTTAACAAATCAACATACATTCCTTTAATTAAAATAAAGGAATAATTGTATTATTCTGAAACATTATTTTGCTAATTTAATACAAACTGCAAAGCTCAGTCCAAACATGCTTAGTCCTTCAACTAAAATCATACAATTTTAATTTCAATATAACATGACTGAATTCATATTGAAATCTATTCTAGAGTTTTATGCATGTAATATATTTAAGTAATTTATGTAAGAAGAAGCTACAGGACGACTATTTTATTCAAAATAGAATATTTCTTTAAAATTTCAGCTCCATCAGTTTGAAAGAATAATGTTTTTGATATGCATTGTTTGTCAAGATACTTTCATATGCTTCTAAAATAGTAACATTTCAGAATATTACTGTCCTTAAGTTTTCAGCTTATGCCACCCATTTCTGAAGGAATGCTTTAATCCTCTCTGCTCAGAAAAAAAGCAATTTAACATTGATAATGTGCCTGCTCAGAGCTCCATCTGGTTGCTGCTGATAAGGGCATCTGTGTGACAGGGGAATTTTCCACTCTTCAGGCGATTTGCAGTGCTCACTGAACTTCTAAAAATCTACCAGCAAAGAAGCAGGGATAGGGATTTCATATTAGTGGACAAAATAGCAACTGTAGATCAGCATGTGCTGGTTCATCATGGGAATATAAATGAAACCAGTATATTTTATTTCTACAAACCTTCTGATAACTAATTTGGAGAACAAAATTAATGGCAGCCTCCTATTAAAACCAAGAGAATTAAGACATTCAGGTAGGTGCTTTTGATTTAAATCTAAGAGCAATTTTAGATCCAGAATGTTCAATTTCCCTTTTACCAAGACATATGTATAATTTTACAAAACAAAACTCAGAATCCTGAAAAAACCTCTTCTTGATGCACTCTTCACCGTAGTTAATGTATGGAGAAAGATTTCTAGAAACATACTCTCTCACACAGCATACTAATTCTCCCTTCCCACACTTCTTCATTGCCCCAAGCTTCTCAAAGTCAGCAGCTTATTAGTTCAGCTTTTTTGAAAAGCTAAATATTAGCCTTTTCCTTTAAGACAGCTCCTTTGAAACACACCTAAGCCTTGGTGGAATAGCACACAGAAAGGAAAGCATCTTCTGTGACACTGGAATACTTGTCCTTATAAAGCTGTTCCACACCAGGTACAGCTCTAATCGTTTTTCAAAAGGACTTGCATTTCTCCTCCCTATTCAAGCTCCCTTCTCTCTTGGGATCTGATAGAAACGCTTGAGTTCCACCTACCCTCTGCTGAAGGAAAGCAGAGCTCTCACTGTCTATTTTCTCAATGGAGAAAAACTCGGGGCATCTGATAGCAAAGGATACTTGCAGAGACCACTCTGTTCCACTGTTCTATCTCAGCCCCCTCAACATGAAGAAAAGAGAAGGAGAAAGAAAATCCATATAAGTGACTTATTCCTTTATCTAAAAATCTTTGTGCCATTCATTGGAGCAACGAGTTTTGTAGAACACTGGCTTTATCTTCTACACCCACAGAAAAAAAAATGAGAAGACAGATTTTGTTCAGTTGTACTGAATCCTGATTAAAAACTGCTGTACTTCATGCCTTTTTGTGGGCTTTCATGGAAGAAGGAATGTCTCGGGGAAACATACCCGGGTGCGTGGATACTGCCAGTTTCTCAGAACTTTTACCAGGACAGAGTATGAGAAGGTAAAAAAAGCAAAACCTTCTGCAGAAGGAGAACGTATTTGGATGGACCTCCTCATTCCAACAGGACAGAAGAATCATGTTAAACACTACCATCTTACCCACTTCACCTGACAAAGACAACTTATATGTGAAAAGACACGTATTGAGACAGACTGGAAGAAAAAGAACACATGGTTCTTGTATCGGTTTATACAGAGCTGACTCCAAAAAACATAGACATAGATTACACAGCCAACAGAGCACGAGACCTATTGTTATGCAATACAGAAACATCCTCCAAGCTACCACAAATGACAGTCAAAGTTATGAATTACTATGAAGCTATTAGAATTAAAGCAAGGCACACAAGATTTATGAATGACACTATACTAATACCAAAAACGTCAGCAAAGACGAGGAAGGATGCATAGGTGAAGGGTATGACTTCAACAAGGCCTGATGCTAGGGAAAGGGGCAGGTAGCTAAGGAGCTGCTGCTCCAGCTGTGCATGCAAATCAAAATGCCAAAACACTGAATGCCTCTTTTGCTATGAAAGCAGGCAGGGGCTAGCTCTCCCACTAACTAGTGGAGAATTCCCTTGTAGTTTCTTTCCTCTGTTACCAATGACATCTGTCCAGGGTAGCAAAACCAAAGAAAGGGCAGCAAGGTCCTGTTTTCCTGAAGCAGAAAGGATAAGCAGCTGCAAGTGCCTGCATCTTGTTTAACCAGTAGCACACCCAGTTCAACAAGCAGAAATCTACTTCAAAGCTGGCCTCCAAAATAGCATCTTTGGGAAGACTGCACAAGATGTCAGCTTCTGATTGAAAATGGAACACGACTTATAATATAAAAAGATTAACAGTGTTTTAAATTAATTCACTTGCAAATATATGGGGATCAATAAAAATATCATTAGATTACATTCAAATGTTTATTTAAGCATGCACTGCTGACTTTGACCACTACCAATGTTATATTAAAAACCAGGAAAAAATTTGATTAACAGCTGCAGATGGTCTGACCAAAGACTATGGAATGTTTCATAATACATGAAATTACAAGCACGCAATGGTGAATTGATTGGTAAGGAACACCAAAATATTATCACCTCAAAAAGAACTATGGATGGAAATAAGGAAGAAACAGACTGAGTAACAGGAAGAGCTTCTAGAAATTAAGTTACTTCAGTCTGTGATTTGAAAGTACCATTGTGGATAGTCCATTGTTTGGATACTTAAAATTAAATGAAACAAACAAAAATTATACAAAGAAAATTATTATTTTTTTAACCAGCTCACTTAAATTTATTTCCATATATGCAAACTGTAAGGTTTTATTAACCTGTCTTCAGAGGTTTAAAAAAAAATCAAATTCTTTAGTTCTTATGCAACTATCAAGTACTTGAAGTCTGTAAATCTGTATTCCTGAATTAAAAGACAAGAGAAGTTAACCATTTTGTAGAAGACTTGCCAGGCATATTCATAAGTGATCTTACGAGTTACAGTAACAATATGGAAGGGTGCATCCAACACCTGAAATCCTTCATACAAGGATAAATGGAAAACAGCTGACAGTAGTCTGACCAAACAACATTTCACATTGAGTACAGTAAACATCTTAATCCTAGTGACAAATGATAAATTGACCCCAGCACTGCAAGAAGCAAGGAAACTGTTCTAGTTTGATGTGTTTTTAACTCTTGGAAGAAAAACAAAATATCTTGGGCCTATGATGTTGATACAAAAATCATAAAATAGATCTATATTTAAAATATGCTTAGTTAACATATGTAACATTACACTCAAATATATTATAACAAAATTTTTATACCTTAAATGGCTTGTAAAGTTACTGTTGCAAGTGATCATAATTTCATACAGGAAATTTTAATTTTGAGTCATTTGTATTTTATGAAGAATATTAAATAGTATTGACCAAGTACCTAATTGCCCCAAATCTCAACATTATTTACTCTTGTATACAATATATCACTTAAATTAATACAGAATAATCTTCTCTCTTGCTATGTATATAATTTAATTTCTCTTCTTAATCAAGGCTCTGTTAAGATGCTCTTATACTTTTATATATATATATATATATATATATATTTAATATACATAAATTATTGTATAATTCTGTTAGCAGAAACTTTAGGTTGGAAGGGAACTCTGGAGATCATATGGTCCAACCTTCTGTCAAAAGCTGAGCCTCAGATTTGATTACCCAAAGCCCTGCCGAGCCTAGGCTTGAACACTTCCACCACTTGCGTGGTAAAGACAGTCAGCAAACAGAGTTTATGGAAAAAACGTAAAAAATGCTACTGGATTATATCACTTCCATGCTTGCACTTTCTCTGCAGTCACCACCTTCCCTGCAGAGCTTACTTATTAAGGGTTTTGAAAATTGGTTGCTTAATGAGTATTTCAGCACCTTCTTATGGAAAAACCTCGTATTATAGTATATTATAGTAAATCCAAACAGTTTTACGTTTCAGAGCATCTTAAAATGAATGCTACAGAGACAGAGGGAGGGACTGGTTCCTCTTCTTGGCTATGCTTGCTCTGACACTGACAGCAATAATCTGGAATCACATATCACAGAAAAAATACTAGTACTTTTGACACTGTTAAAAAAATATTATATGACAAGAGATCCCCATCTGCTGATACAGGAAAGGCTCCTTCTGTGATCCCCAATTAAGTAAGCAAAACTAACATATAATGGAGAGATGAAAAATACCCTGTGATTTAAAAAAAATAGAGAAAAACTAATTCTGCTAAGTAACGGCAGAGAAGATTTAATAGTTTGGGAAAGGAAGGTAGAAAATAAATTCAACATAAAATTTTGATATATGGATAGCAAAACATTGGATAAAGAATAGAACTAGACAAGCAGCACACAAGATGTTCTCCAGGTTTTGCTCCACTGCTGCATAAACTAAAAATGAACTGAGAGGCACGTAATTCCATCTTACATATGCCTGCATATAAAAATCAGAAAATACAACCTTGATATACTAATTGCTCAGAAAGCACTTTTTAGGGAGGATGTGATAGAATCTTAATTAAAAAAATTAAAAAGGAAAACTTATGTGGTAATACCATTAGCGATAACCAAAATTTTTCTTCTTACATTGTATGATTCTCACCTGGCTACTGAATACATAAACAGAAAATCATTGTCAGGTGATCCAGGACTCTTGCTGTAATCTGTGTACTTCTTCTGTGTGGTACTTTTTATGTCTTTCATTACAGATTCCATTTCTTTACTGAGATTGGTTTCAGACTATGAACAAAGACAAAAGATTACTTAATTCTACCTGAAGAAATGCAATAGCTGATCACAAAGTATACTAATTTCGTATTTATAAAAACATATTTGCAATCATGAAAAATATTTATTAAATGTTAATATTCTGTCTCACAGAATGTTTTGTTATTCTGATTTGTTCAGAATAGTGCAAGCAGTGAGATTCTTGAACTTGCATTATTTTAGAATGCACCTGCATTGCACAAGTACATGAAAATAACATCTCTATCAAGACAGGAAGGCTAACAATAATAACAAAGTTAATTCCATGATTCAAAAAGACCTCACAAAACTTTGCAATATGGGAGCATCCACTACACTGCATGCCAAGTACAACAAATAATCCATATCCAAGTGTTCATAATATATATTATTTAAATAGATTCCAGTTACAAGGATATAGGTGTTTTCACATTGTCAAGAAATGATACATGAATTTAATGTTACATGACTCAATTCTATGTAAATTACTATGGAAAGAAGTGAAAATGTACTCCAAAAAAATATATGAATCAAATTTCTTCATAGCTTTTTATGGCTTATTTTTAACAGGCCCTCCAGTAAATACTGTAAACATTTAAAATATTTTGCTTGAACAATAAAATGTTATCTTCTTTATCAAAAGGAAATTAAGTTTCCCGTGCTGTCGAGTTTCTAAGAGGTCACAAATGCAATAATGTAAAAACTGAAAGGTAGAGGCAAATTAACAAGGATCTTTCTGCCTTACACTGATGCTTACTGGGAAAGTTCCCAGCTGTTCTTGAAGGTCTTCCACCTCCTGTACAAGATCTTGCATACACTTGTTACTATGACTTTGCCAAAGGCTTCTTTCCATGTTGTTTCCAGGATAACAAGGAAGAACACTGTTAGCAAACTGCCTACAGAGGGGACAGGTAAATTCTCCTTTGTCGACTGAAAAACCCTGGAGGACCTGGTCATTCTAAAAGAAAACAAAGAAAGTATAGCTGAAATTTGCCAAAGATTAGACTTCGTAGTTTTGGTTTCAGGTGCATTGATAAAAATTCTAAAACTAAAAACTGTAAAGAAAGAAAAAATTTCACTCAAGTTAGTAGCTAGGGCTTTTTCACTACAGACTATTACAACCCTCAAATTCAACGACTCACAACGTCTAATTTAAAGTACTCTTCATTGTCTACAATATCACCATAACAAACTACAAAACACTTCAGTGTGGTATTATGAATATTTCACATGTGCTCTATCAACTCCCATTGTTTGAGATTCCCTTAGTAGCAACTCTTCATTTGTCAAAAGGTAGTTTTATTTTCAGTCATGAAAAATACTCGATATTTCTCAAAAGTACAGGCCAAGAAACTTAATCAAGTAGCCACTGGAGGGCAGCATGACAAAAAAAGCTTATCACTTCCTCTTTACCACAAAGGATAAGAAAATGGATATGGAAGTATCTGTTTGGGAAGTGGGACCACTTTCAGAGTACTCCCGTTACTGGCAAATGACCCTGTTTCAGTGTTGTGAATAGCCCCAAGGGTCCCGGTAAACTTAGGCATACTCTTCTGGATGTTGATCTCTGATTGTATTACATAAAAATAAATGTTTAATAAAAATAGATGTTTAATCCAGATGAACACAAGTCTATATAAATTATTTTGGTACTAGGAATGCTAGAAATTGTCATAATTATTGTACACTAATAAATAATAAAAATTGTTATAATCTAGAAATCTTCAAGAACAGAATGAGACAGAATAATAATTTATTGGCTGTTTAAGTGAGAAGCCACCAGGAAAGGGAATTCAGTACCTATATGATGCAAAATGTTATTTTTCTAATATTCCATAAATTAAGATTCTACAGTGAAAGCCCAGATTTTACTTATTTTGATGACATAATTAACCCTAAAAGGATCTTTACATTTAAATAGAAAAGAACAATTCATCATTGAATCCAATAAAGGTGGCCCAGCTACCAGTTCCTCAAAGGGTAAGTTTCACAGTATGAATAATGCTAATACTACAACTACAGAACATTGTTAATAATTTTTCTCAGGAACACAAACATATGAAAAAAATAAAACTTACGAATTACCACATGAAACTTCAGTGATAAAGCAATTTCTTATCAAACAAAAAGTTATCATTTAGTGTAATAAAATAAAGACTAAATACCATAGAAAATAACAATTGCTTAATCTGATCACTTCCTACCACTGCGGAGCTTATGGTAACATTCTAGAGAGTCACTGACGAGATCTGTAATGGGGCTGCAAAAAGGTTGAGGGGGTGCAGGAGGCCAGCAACATCAATGGAAACAAATCAATTTTCTCAGACCATGCAAAAACATGAATGTCTGTTCCAACCTACAACTTCTGAGGTTTAACTAATAAACTGTTTTAAAACCATATACGTAGAAGTAATTTCCTAATAATATTTTCTAAGGAGAAGAAAAAAGGGGGGGGGTTGCAAAAGGCATAATTCACAAGAGTGAAGCCATTTCAACTCATTTATTTAAACTGTTTGTATATAAGTAACATATCTTACCTAACTGGAAATAAAAATCTAACTTTCCTAATATGAAAACTCATGTTTGAAATTAACCAAACTTATGTTTGTAAAATACGTTCTTCAGTAACTTCTAATGCAAATTAAACATCAAAATAGGAGTCTATGAAATAGAAATAAAAAAACTAAGAAATTCTTTACCTGAATATGTATGACAGGAAAAAAAAGAAAATCAATGATTTTTTAATAATAGCATTAATTTAGTTTTTTTTCCTGACGTATCAGAATAACTGAAAATGAAACACTTCTGCTAATAACGTCACAGTGTAGTAAGATCTAATATCTACATTTCAGAAGCATCATAAAAATATCTTATCCACTGACGCAAAACTTAAGTATCCAATCTTTTTTTCCCTGAATTGGACAGTGTAAATCCAATGGATTCTATTGAGAACAGTTAAAATCCAAGTAAAATGATGATCTTTGTTTTACTTACCCGTAAAGATTCCATGTAAGATTTATGACAATCTATGTGCAAAGTGTGACCACAGGTTTGTACGTAAACACCTCCTTCCCAGCCTATTGACACTGCTTGAAGGCAGGAACTCTAAAAAAAACAATCAAAAAACCAGAACAAGTAAGAAAAACAAAGAACTATATATATAAGGGTTACAAGGTATTTACCAAAACTCATTTTAAGATTAGAAATTTTTTTATTTGCATTCTATCTAAATGACATATATTATGGAAATAACTTATCCAGATGAAAAATGATCTATTTAAGTGATTATTCCTTCAGTGGGAAAAAAATATTCCCTGACTGGCAGGAAATGTCATATTTCAGTTAAGAACATGCAAAAGTAACCGTTATGGAAAAAAATTGGCCTGTTTTGTCCAGACTGTATATAGCACATTACTTTTTGATATTCCACACACACACACCCATGATCAAGAATTAACAATTAACTGCTTGTGTTTCACAACTTAAGATTTTTCACATCTGAGTGAAATTATTCTCATGCCTCCTGAAATCTGCTGTTAGAGGAAGGACTCTTACTGGGAAGGACACAGTAGATAAACAAAAGGACTTCTTGTTGCTTAGCTCAGCTGAACAAGCCACTCAAGACATGAACAGATGTTTCCATTTTTATGCCAAAAGAAATTTAAGGATTAGTTCTTTCAAACAGAGATTTTTTTTTTTTAGCACAGTATTGACCTGGAAACTTGAAATCAGAAATAGCTAATTCAACTAATGGTTGAATCAGGACTGAAAGTCTTAAAAGCAGGATGCATTTGCTCATCGCATTCTAGTGTATTTTAGACTAGTCTGTTGGTAGTGTTACCATACAGAAATGGAAAAATACACTTCGGTGAGATCAGGCTTTTGAGATAACAGTTTGCTTGGAATGTCTTTCATTTGCAGGATGCAAATGTAAAAATAAAGCTACAGTATTACTTCAGTACTTTTAATCTATTCATTAGGAAGTAACATTCATTAACAATGGGGAACATTAAACAAACATGGGTATACATTACCTACACACACAGACTTGACACTTCCTCAGCATGAGAAACTGAGATGTTATACAAATACCCGATAAATAAAGAGTGCTACTTTATTTTTAGGCAAATATCCATATTAAAAAAAGAAATCCTAGGTTAACTGAGGACAGCTTCATAGAAACAATGTCTAATGCCATCAATGCCAAAAAGAAAAACTTGGCCTGTTTCAACTATCTGTGGATCACAGACTGAGAAAGCTAGCAACCATATATGAGTAAAAATTCTTTTTTTTCCTTCTCCTCTTTAAAGCCAATATGTAAGCTTCTAAATGCAGATTATTTGGTTAAATCTGCCTAAGAGCCAGTATGTCGCCTAGGACTAATCTATAAACACAAATCTAGGGTCATAGGACACATTTCCTCCTCCCCGAGAATAATTTCTGGGAAGAGATTCGTATCATCTTACGGAACTGTTTTATACTGTAGCAGGGAAAATATCAGACAGCATTTCCATAAAGGTCTAACAGTGAGTGAGTCCTGTTAAGCAAAAAGAATTGGCTCTCAAAATTAAATATGAAAAGCTGTAACGTATTGCTTTTAGTTACATGAAGCAATACAAAACTCTGCTTGGAACAACTAACAGAACTGCAAAGCAGACAATAATATATCAATGAAAGTAAATGTGAACTTCAGTCATTTTGTAGAGTTGAGGATATAACAGAAAAGGATCAAGTCTTCTGCTGGCCCCTCATTCCCATCCACCCATCTTCACTTTCTCTGTGGTTGTTCAGAAAACAATTACAGGTCAAAACTACTCTTTCTACTTCCTCTCTGCCACTGAAATACTTTTAACCAAGAGTAATTCTTGGTTACTTGTAGTAAGCAGTTCCTAGTAAGATTGGGTCCACAGAATGGCTGCAAGAAAGCTGGTGTTTTGAAAGTAATAACTAAGACAGCAAAAGCACCTCTCAATTGTGTGGTTACACTGATTTATGAAATACCCTCTTTTAGACAAGACCTGCATAGATATTTAACAAATATACATTCCGTAGACATACTATTTGCCTGTGCTAAAAACGTAACTAGGGGAAAGCTAGACACTATTTAAAAATAAGGACGCTATCAAATGTAAACACTTTGTAACTACTGCAGTACAAACTGTTTGCTAAAAGTAGAAATGAAACTAGGAGGAGGACTCTTACTTTGTAATTTCCTATACCTTTTCACACACCTCACTTCATAAATGGTAGTACTATTCAAATGAAATACTTACATCTTTAAAGTATCGCTGTAAAGTTGTAAGCCTCACATCATGCAGTGCTGCACAGGTATCCCTAGAGTATATCTGCTCCTCCTCAGTAGTTGGCAGTTTCTTTGGCTCAGTGCTATTGCGGCATTGTCCCAACACTGTATACAGAAAAGAAGCAAGAAAGAAAAACAATATGCTGAAGAGTTAAGAAAACAAGCAACAATTTCTGGTTTGTAACTACAATAAGTTCTGTTGATATTAAACAGTAAAAAAAATTACTAAAGAAACTAAATTCTGAAAAGAGTGCTTTTGTACTGGAATTGTGTATACACACAGCTATTTTATTTTCTTTTTTTTCTCTAGTGTCCATTTTCCTGCAGGTCTGCATATGTGCTACTTTTACAAAATAAACTACAACAGCGGGGAATTAAACTGTTCACTCTTCTCCCAAACATTTAAAATTTCCCAGTATCCTTAGATCTACAGATGAGCCTCAGGGCAGACCATCCATACAAAAAAAAAAGAGGACTTCCATTCTCTTTCCATGCTCCATGAAACTCAACAATATTTATGCATGCATAATAAAAGCTGTATAAATACTGCTTATCTAACAAGTCACATTCATACCTGAAGATGCTTGTAATAGTACAACTAGCCCTGTAGGTCTGTCTTCAGTGGAAGGACCACTTTGCCCACAAATTACACAATCATATATTGCCTCAGAAACATGCTGTTCTGATGTAGCTATCTCCATGGCAATATCAGCATCTGGTGATTCTAAAAAAGGATAAGAAAACCAACATTATACAAAGGGCAAGAAATCCAATTGCTCTGATGTAGTGAAGAACACGTCAAAATCATTTCTCTCTAGTTAATCTAGAACGAAAATATTGAAGGTTACTTGAAACTAACCTTGCTGCTTCAAGCAGAAAGACATCTATACAAGGAAGTACATGTATTCTCATGTTCAAAACTATTTCTGGTGGAATTAAATGTTTAGTTTGAGTTCTGTATTAAACTTCATCTTTTTAAAAGATGAATAAAGATACGAAGCAACTTCTATTTCATTAGATACTGTACTGAAAACTCAGAATATATAGGGATGAAGGGTAACGAATGTGAATCTCTACTAAAACCAGAGATGCTGATAACTAACATTTTCCTTCTAATTATTGCCAGAGTAAGTCTGAAGAAATAGAAAATAATTTTAAAGATGATGAGACAAGATGAATGAATTAAACAGCAGTATCAACCCTAACGTGCAGATCTGGTCATCAGGTCTAACTGCCAAATTGGGAGTATGTCAAGTGAGCTCCTTTTAGACAAACCACCTTCAAGACCGAGATGCCTTCAGGCTATACCCCGTAAGTTGTATAAGAATCAACAGTAAATGTTTCAACATTTACATTAACCTGGAAGTACCTGTTTTAATATATGTATTTTTTATATATAAACTTGACACTTCTCCACCTTGGTTCTTCTATATCATACGTACATCCTTCCACTGAGTTTAAAAAAATACTACTAGTAATCTGTCTTATCAACAAGCAGTATGTAATGCAGTCATTTTGTAACATAAATGTAGTTTAAGGAAACATACAAATTATTTTTTTTTTTTTACATGAAACTTGTACAGTCTTTAAAAATTTGGGGTGCCTTAACAAAGCAATCTTCTGATATTCTATATAAAATGTAATGTATAATTTAAGATTAACTATAAAAATGTAACATCAGATCTGTTTTCCCAGTGGTCCACATTATTATTTCCTAGGTACACAGTCAGAAGTGCTAAAAGCTAAAGATCAAAGTACTGAATCAATTACAACTAATGCAACTTTGTTCACATGACAAGTAGCGATAGTATTTTTTGGAGGCAGGGGGAGTGAAGGATGTTAAACAAAAGAGAAGGAATTTGTAGTTATTTCTACGTCTGGTTCAATATCACAGAATGGCTGAGGTTGGCAGGAACCTCTAGAGATCATCTAGTCCAACCACCCCACTCAAAGCAGGATCAGCTACAGCAGGTTTTACAGGGCTGTGTTCAGTCAGGTTACGTTACAATCAATGCTAAGTGAAGCTAGATTTTATCTGAAGATAAAATGAAAATTCTTTACTTAACAGTTTTCACACACTACTGATTTCTTAAGCTAAGTTCAAGAGAAATTTCATGCACAGCAGGAGAAAAGTACAGCATTTAAAATCATTTCTGCAGTCTGTGCAGGAACAGGCTGTGCCAAAATCCACTTGAGATGCTCTCTGCTGAAAAAAAAAAATCTAGAAATAAAGCTAAGAATTCTTTTTTGTTTTGGAAGAACCACAGGACTAAATGATCCTCTCCTAAGTGCTCAGGAACACACACACTCAAACTCCTGCTCTAGAATATAAGGGTGCTTTGCTTCCGTTCTTTCCTAGAAGATGAGTTATCAAAAGAAGAACACTGCCTCCTGACCTTCATATGTGCCCTTTATCTCCTTAAGTAGGCCAAGGTGCTGGATAGAGAACCCAAAAACCTGAAGCGTATCAAGAGTCCTCATGCAGAAATGCTTTTAGGAATGCTCTCTTCCGTAAGCCCACAGCAAGCTCAGAAAAGGAGGCCTGCTGCTATGAGGAGAGACGAGCTGGATTCAAGGCAGCATCTTTCTTTGCTACGAAAGAATCCATGCAATGTTCTCACTCACAAGTCAGAACCAAAATTACACTGTTTTAGTAAGTATTGATTTCTCAGTCAGTTATTGAGGGTCATATGAAAATGAACTACAATCTTCCTTGACCTACAGCTGTTAATATTATACACATCTATCACCATCTAGTGGCAGTCAGATGAACAATGAACAAAAAAGCAAAATGCATCAACTGCAAACATTTTTTTATTGCAAGAGTCCAAGCAAGCAGAAAACCTTGCAGCAATTGTTTACTTCCTCCTGTTACATTAAAGCTGCTTTTCATATTTAACATCACCTCATAATTGTGTAATGCACACTCTCATATACCTGTATATCAAAAATACATGACGTGACCACAGAGCTCCTGTCTTTATAGTTTTCTAAAATTATGTCAATGAAACAAAATATGCAACCATTCAATATTTTTTTAGTAAGCGTAGGAAGAGAATAGTGTGGCAATCTCATTTTGAACAATTCAGCAGAAGTCCTTAGGATCAGCTAACATTCTACTGATAAAATATCATTCATTCATCATGAATTCCATATTCTAAACATAAGGAAAGAAAGATGTTAGTATTTAAAAGGTACTTCCAATCAATTTAGAAGTATACAGATCAGACACATTATTTCCTATGTGCAGACAAATGAAAAACAAGCTAATTTTAGAATTCAATAACCAAATAGATACTTCCTTCATAGCTACATCTAGTGCTAGGTGACTTCAGTGAACAGTAAAATTTCATAGGAGCTAGATTTCTAGCACGAAGGAGGACTTCCTAATAAATGATTTCCTCCAGAGAAGGCAAAAAAAAAGTCAATCTACACAAAATGCATAGGTAAGAGAAATAGGAAAGGATTTAAAACCTCCAAGAAATTATAGACTAAAAAAAAGACAGTTCTTTTTGAATGGACTACTACAAACCATGATTACTGGCTTAAACTAGTTTTTAGCTTCCTTCTGACAGCATAACTCCTGAGGTAAAAATAGATCAGTGGCAGTGTGGGGAAAAAAAATGAAGAAAACTCCACATATAGTGATCTTCTCAATCTTGCCATTCTAGTCCTCATCTTGCCTTCCAAAGTTTTGTCTCTGCGGAGCTCCTGTGAAAGCAGCAGACCCTGGCTCACTAGCTACATGACCTACCTCTACATGCCAACACTAAGAAGGCTAAGAAGGTATTTCCATGAAAATAGCACTTCAGTTACATCTTAGAACATTGCATTTATGAGAACAAAAGGAATCCTCTGTCAGCTATTTTTAAAGATACAGGTTTGGGGGCATATTAACCTTCTACCTTTCAAGCAGGTTTTGCAGGAACCTGAAGTTCTCTTCTGTAAGAAAATTGCTGTCACCCAAAACAAGATATCTCAACATGTCTCTGGAGATTCAAAAAGTAGGTACTGGCAACAAGAGAACAAGGAGGACTGATGTGCTTCTAGTTGATAGGGCAAAGCCTGGCTTTACCCGCCAGCCAGCAGTCATATAAAACAGCAAGTGTATTTTATGTTAATCACTCTTTGGAAAACAACCAAAGATGCTCACGGTTTTAAATCTTTGGGGGAGTTTTATCTAACTGGTTTCACCCACACTTGCCCTAATGACATCAATGCCTGTGAAGGAATGAATTGGAAATACACAATAACAACACGACATACTGACACCAGTTCACCAAGTTTCTTTCCTGAGGTTTGTCTGCTGTCAGAGCAAACCCCACAGCCTTACAGAGTGTTCTGGGAGTTTTCTTTGCCCCTGTGAATTAATCCAGAAATCTGGATAAATATGAACCTCATTAAGAACAACAAAGTTCAAATCACTAAAGGATGAAAATATTTAAACTGAGACAGAAACCTAGAGTAGTGCCAAACATTTCACTACTCCCATGGGTTTTAAAAGAAGTTTATTATTTAGTTCTTGGCTTAGATTTGTACTAATAGGAGCAAAAGACCCAAATTTACAAAATCCCAGCATTTGCTACCTCCTATCTAAAACGGATCAGTCTGCTAAAATCTCCATTTTATTACAGAATGCATTGCTGCCTTTTATTTTCTTTTCTATTTTGTGCTCTCCCTAGTTTAAGGGTATGATTCACTCCCCTTCTTTCCCCTAGTCAGCAAAACCTCAAAACCCAAAGGGCTGTGTAAAGGTGTCTAAACATGATAAATATAGTTTACAACCTCTGACTGTAGTCAACGTACTTACTGCTGTACACGTTGTGCTTCAGAGTGGCCCCCTAGCATCAAAGCAACCATTAGTATGCTAATAGTCTCTGTCCTGACCCAGCATATATATTCTCAAGAGATCAGTACTTAATTTATTTTTCTATCTGGGTTCAGAAGATTGAGAGTTAGGAAATGTATGTCACCTTGCATTAGAACTGTTCACTCCTTTTTAAAAACTAGCTAAGGAGAACTTGCTTGAAGGACAAAATGATGTCCTGCTGCAACTGCATGTGATAGGAAAGAAACAAAAAGATGGTACTGCATATTCATCAAAAGGCATGCCCAAAAAAAAAAATCACATTGGACACTTCAGATACAGCAAAACTATAAACAAAAATCAAAATATTTTAATATTTATAATGCATAAATTAACCAATTTACTTTTTTTCATTAACTTATATTTGATTAAACAGCTTTGTAGCTTGCCTGGAATGAATCAAAATATTTCATGTTTATAAAACTTAGATACACATATCATTACAAATATCACTGCAATTTGTTAAAGGCCACCATTAACCTGAAGCAGAGGGATTTATTTTTGTTCTTCACAAGTTCAGCCTGAAAGGCAGCAACGTTTCCAAAATCTCTTGCATGAAGTTCCACATTATGATAGACAAACAATAGCTTCACACTGAGATAAACACTCAAAACAAAAATGTAGAAGCAGGTACACTAGCAGGGTACAAGACCTCTGGAGTTGTCACTGTGTGACTACTTAACACCACTTTCACGCACTAGCCATTCTCCCCAAGTATTTCAAGAGCTCTATCTACTGTTCTTAATATGATGTTACTTGGTTTATTTTTCTACTTTTTATATTTGTCCTGCAGTCAAACAGCTAGAGACAGAACAGTGGATTCTGTTCCATTCCAGTTCATTGACGTAACTATTCGTAATTTTCACTTAATTACATCCAAGCAAGCTTGAATGGCAAAGCAGTTGTCACAGAACATATGTAAAAGGTAACGGAGCAAAAACTGGACAGTCTATGCAGTCAGGAGGAAGCTATTATGAAATTTTTGAAGTGCAATGTCCAGAAAACAGTTATGTGTTCTCATGTTTTCCCAATAGAACATGTCCATATTACACAGAGGAGGAAAGTTAAGGAAAAAAGAAAAGATTCCTGCTTTTTCATACCTTTCAAAAGTGCTAGTTTTCAATGAATTAATCCAGACAAAAGTATTTTTCATTCCTCAGTTAAACACAAGTAAGCTAATCAAGATTACAGGTTTCTATACAGCAAAATATGAAAGAACTTATCCTCAAGAAAAACAACTGATTTTGCTGTATAGCCTGTAAATGACACAGACTACAGCATCATCACTCAGAGCAACTAAGATCATCTGAAAATTATGCTTGCCTCATTGTATACATTAACTAAAAATGCAAAACCTTTGCCATATTAAAATTTGATGCTCTATGGTGAAATCATATGGTCTCTGGTATATGAGAGGTATATGAGCATATATATCATATGCTCTATGGTGTTGGCCAAGAAGGCCAACAGCATCCTGGCCTGTATAAGAAGCAGTGTGGCCAGCAGGTCTAGGGAAGTGATTGTGCCCCTGTACTCGGCTCTGGTGAGGCCGCACCTTGAGTACTGTGTTCAGTTTTGGGTCCCTCGCTACAGGAAGGACATGGAGGTGCTCGAGCGAGTCCAGAGAAGGGCGACCAAGCTGGTGAGGGGTCTGGAGAACAAGTCTTACGAGGAGCGGCTGAGGGAGCTGGGCTTGTTCAGCCTGGAGAAGAGGAGGCTCAGGGGCGACCTTATCGCTCTCTACAGTTACCTTAAAGGAGGCTGTAGAGAGGTGGGGGTTGGTCTGTTCTCCCACGTGCCTGGTGACAGGACGAGGGGGAATGGGCAAAAGTTGCGACAGGGGAGTTTTAGGTTGGATGTTAGGAAGTACTTCTTTACCGAAAGGGTTATTAAGCATTGGAACGGGCTGCCCGGGGAGGTGGTGGAGTCACCATCCCTGGAGGTCTTTAAAAGACGTTTAGATGTAGAGCTTAGCAATATGGTTTAGTGGAGTACTTAGGGTTAGGTCGGAGGTTGGACTCGATGATCTTGAGGTCTCTTCCAACCTAGAAATCTGTGTCTGTGTCTGTGTGTCTTTATCTTAAATTAAATGCAATCTTGAAGAGACAGACTAACTTTGGAAAGTTCTACATTAAAAAGTAAATACTTCAGAACACAACACACAAAATGTAATCACATCATCTACTGTGTACTAAAAAAATAATTTTATTTCCTTCAGGTAATGTGCTGTTCTTAAGTACTTTCAAGATCATTTAGCTCATTCCTTAGCAATTACATGTTCAGTATTATCTGCTCTAGAAAACATGACTAAGCTGCATAATTCTTTAGTGCAGTGGTAGAGTTTGTGTGGCTTTTTGTTTGCTTTTAACTTCTAACAGTAATACTTGCATGAAAAAAATTTACAGTAGTCAACAACACAAAAACTTACCAACATCCATGGCAGTTTCCATGAAGCTTTTCTGCCTTGAAGCAAATTCAGCCAACAATTTCTGTTGCCTTTCTCTGGCCTTCTGTCGCCTGCGTGGAAAAAAAAAGAGGAGAGTGGAAGGATGTGGAAAAGGAAGGTGGGGGGAAGTAAGTGTAAAATGGAAGAAAATAATTTGTACTGTCAGGTTGATTACACTTACCACATTAAACAATCTCATTCAAAAATTCTAGTTCTCTCTAAATAAGGGATTAATTTTCAAGAATAAAAAAAGAATCTATTATTCTAAAAGTAGACTTCAAGAAATAAAAACAAACCAGCAAAAGGTCTAAAGTCTGACAGGAAATAATGAAATCCTGTCCTAAAATACCTCCAAGGGATCCTTAACGGATTAAGGCTTGGTATCATTAAAAACAGAAAAACAAACTAAAACACCAGCACCACCTAGGACCTTATTCTTGAAAGTTATCTTTCTGCTACACAAAGGAAGAATAACAGAATGAAATGCCAAGCATTGCGCAAAAACTAGTACTCACGAACAAACAAATTAACCAACTTCTACAGGTAGATAATAATAATAAAGCCTACCTCACTCATTTTTGACATCAAGCCTGATGCCAAGGGAAACAATTATGACTAACTTCTTTTTCATCTAAGGCTCCTCATACTGGTGTCCTCTCCCTGACTTCCACCCAAGACACTGCCAACCAGTAGTTTTTATACCTTGACTTAAGTTTGAGATAGCCTCCAGTTTGAAAGCCCTTATCTGTCTGGAGCCAAGCTGACTTCACTGAATTTTTCCTCATTGTTTAACACAGCTCTAGATTTACAAATGGAAGGCATTAGTTAAGACACATTCTCATCTGTCCTTAAACTGTATTACTGACCTATCCAAGGCAATATGACCAGCTATTCTATAACTCCCCTATTGCTCCAAACATTAACTACAGAACAGCAACATCTTTTGTTAGTTCAGCAAAAACAGTGAGTTTTTATCAGACAATACTTAAATATGCCCCCTATTTTTCATCCCACTGCCATCTGAAAAATTACTCTTCTCTCCACAATGGTACAGCTCACCATCTATTCACTCTAAAGCCAATATCACAAAGATCTTGATCCAAACCTGCAAAGGGATGTCCAGCTCCCAGTTCCATCTCCACTGAATCGGTATGGTACCATATAAGTTTTTACTTGTACTATTTGCTTTTATTCCTTTGCAGTGTAACAAATTAACAATACATAGTAATATCCCATCATTTTTCCCCTTTTCATTTGTTTTTCCTGAGTAGGGCATGGCTTTTAACACTTGCTGTCTCAGATAAGAAGACCATTAAACTATATTTCTGTTCTCTTCATGTTTTCATCTTCATATCCTAAACCAATCCTTCAAGGTTTTATTTATGTATCCTATTGTTTTTATAGAAACATTTCACCTTGTTTTTAAAATACCCTGTGGGATGTACCATTTACATTTAGTTCTGCATGATCTCCTTATTCCTGTGCTCATCAGTGTCTGGTTTTGATATATTTTTACACGTGTCACTATCTACCCACTACAGTATGCATATTTACCCAAGTTGCCTCTTCCTAAAGTACTAGGAAGTACTTCCTAAAGTAACACTTTGACAAGAGGTTACAGACAGAGGAAATGGGAAAATTCAAGTGGGGAAAAAATCAAACTCATGCTACAGCTGCTCACCACATGGAGCTTGTGAAAACCTATGTGTCCCATGGATAGGGACTTCACATAGCACTGCCCCAGTGCAGCTAGGGAAGCTCTATCAGAGCTACAAATCCTGTTCATCAGCACTAACAACAATTTTTTTTTCCAGCCAGTTAGAGACAACTAGAGTTACTGACAAGGAATTCAAGAACAATCACTTGGCATCTGAGTCCTCTTTAGTCCCCAGTACTGCCTAATCACCACAGTCCTGGCACAGAAATAGACTTGCACAGGCTCAAAGCAGCTAACTTAACGCAACTTGTTACCCTGAAGTGCCCTGTTTATGTGTCAAAGCTTCAAACTTGTTTTCTTAAAGGCACCTTAAAAATCTGAGTACCTCTGTCCCTTTGTCTGTCACATTTTACTGCCACCGTTTCTCAAAATAACTTCTATTTACAACAAACTTAGGATTCATTATTTTTGAGGATCATATCAGGGCGTTCATTAAACCTGTTTTTATTTATTTCTCCCTGGGAATTTCTCAATATACGTCTCAGCTGAATGCAGAGTGACTGTAAATAAAGGCCTTTAATAAGAAGACATAAACAAACTGACAGATTCAGAACAGCTCTGTAATTTTCCATGATGGCCCACGGGGATATGACACTGCAATTGAAAAATACTGCAAGCAGCTCAGGCTCTTTTCTAGTTCTGTATTTTGGTTTCTATAGTGACAACCCCTTGCCTGAGTGATGCCAAATTTGTCATTATATGTCAAAGTAACTAAAAAGGGTGATCACTGAATGGTCAGTATGCTTGATCTTCATTAATACAAAACTGGACTTGGAAAAAAGAAAAATAAACAAAAAGAAAGTGAAAATTACAGCCTAACTATCATAAGCAATGACATTATATATGATATAATCATATGTATTATTATGTTATATAAGCAATGAGATTAGTCACTTCAGTTATCACATTGTCCATTAATAAACTCCACAGGCCCCCAGCTCTTTTATGGATTTGAGGGGAGAAAAATAGTCACTCAGACACAAAGAACTGGAAACATTCATTTTCACCATTACGTTAGCCCTAGAATTTAACTTAAACTGTAAGTGCACACAATAGTTACTTTCAAATATCACAACTTTTCTAGAGGGAAAGAAATAACTTTAGACTTTTCTATATGGAAAGTTAGTTGATTGATTCCTATGCTTCTCCCGTACATAAATCTAGCACTACTGAGCACCAGATCAATCAATAGATGCAGAACACACACTGTTCTTCTACCACCCCATTATTTTCTTATTAATGTTACCTTTCTTCTTTATCCAAAGTTTTCTTCTCTGCAGAACTAATCTTTTTTGGTGGTACAGGAGGTGTCACCTTTCTGCATATCTCTTCAATTATACGTTTATTCAACCTGCTCTGTACAGCAGCTTTCAATAAAATTCTTTCTACTGCTGTCATTCCATCACCATGAGAGTATCTTGGAATTTCTGGGTGGATTAAAACATCCACATCATCCAACCACGGAGGATAGTAAGAGTTCTGTTTTCCTGACAGTTTGTGATGCAACTTAATCAGCAAGGACAGTATACTTTCTTTGACTTCCAGAATGGCTGTGGTTAGCTGTGGAGTTGCACCAGGTGCTGACCATTTCATTGATGCTTTTGGCCGAACCACTTGATTTGCCTCACTGGTGTTCCGATTGATGATTTCTTGAAATTTTTTTCTACGTTCTGCAACCAAACTGAACACTTGAGCCGTCCCCGAATTCTTGGAAAAAAATAAATTTTAACTTTCAAAATACAATTATAAACAACATACATTTATAAAACTACAGAAAATATTTTAAATTAGGATGAAATGTATGAAACATTTTAAGGTTTTCTCTCTTCCAAAGCATACTGAAATTTTGTATATCACAATATTAACCCCACATGTCATACTTTTATACAAATCTAAAATATGCAGCTACATAAAAAGCCAAGTACAAAAAAATGTCTATAAAAAAACAACTGGCTTTACTCTTGTTAAACTTAGAATTCTGTTCTCCAAGGAGTAGTTTCTTACTAAAATTATAGATATGCCTGAAAGAGTATCCTTCAGCCATTTCTTTATCCTAAGTCTACTGAGCACTGCTGCACAACATAATAATCTCACACAGATGAGCCCTGCACATCCCCATGAGCACTGTCCACTTTATGTGGATTTATTAGGTCAGACCCAGAAATCACACACCCATATTTGCAAGCAGAGCTTGCTATCTAGCACCCATGAGCGCAGTTACACTAACGACAGAGCCCATTCAGATGTTTCTGTTCTATGCTAGCCTTGTTTGCATTCCCAAATTAAGGAAACATTGAAGCAACTCACATATACTGAAGCCATAGTGGAGATGTTTCCTGAGTATTTTGAACATAAGATTCAAAACTTGTTAACATCTTACCCACTTCTCAAAAGTCTGGGCAACCAAAAGATGCCAAATACTTCAGAGATCAAGTATAAAGATGGGATACTGAACTTCACCTAATCTACCTTGTTTGTTTTAATCTACTGCATCTAACACTCTACTTCAAGTTTTAAAGTATTTTTCCTAATATTAACATGCAAAAGGAATATCTAATGCATTTCACTACAACACCTTTCTTTACGTCCAGCATACAATAATCAGAAGTGCTGTATACAAAAGCAGCCTTTACAGATAGATTATATTATCTACTGGCTACAAACCTTTTGGTTTTGCCAAAGAAATATATTTTTTATTGCCATTAATCATTTCAAATGCACTTGCAATGAAAAGTTAAACTAACCGAGATTTGAGAAAGCTAGAACTACTTTATATTATTAAATGTTAGTGATATCTTGGCAAGACAAAACCAGGCCTAAACAAAAAGCTCAAGCGGTAAGCTAACAATGACATTTTATATTTGATAGAAAGTTTTAATTTGAAAATATGTATTAAAAATGTAAGGACTTTTTTTCCTTAAAAGTTTATTACCTAAGATTAAAATCAAAAATATGAAAAAAGCATGAATCCTTTCAATATAAATTAAAAGGAAATTCAAGAAAATTAGAAAATTCCACTGAACATCAAGGTTAGAACAATTAAAGTCATGTTGCTAGTTAATTGCTTAGGAGAACAAACTGCACACAGATCTACCTCTCTCTGAAGGCTCTTCCGCCTTGAACACTGGTAGATTGAGGACAAAAAAAATCATTAAATATATCATTTGGAAGGAGATATGTGAAACAATTTCTATTTCTGCTATCAGTATACTTAGAAAAGATTACTGGAGAAAAGAATAGTATCCTAAGAAATTTATAAAAAGCATAAGAAATACAGCCTACACTCCCCCCCCCCCAAAAAAAAAAAGAGAAAAAAACAGGCAATAGGAAAGAGACCAGTGTTTTTTATATACTTACTTGTGATGAAGCTAAACCATCTGAACTGGTACTTGCAGGTGGTTCTTTCTTCACTTCTGGAGCAGTTTCTGGTACTCTTACACGGACATAGTTAATGAAGTGACGCATGTTAGAAACCAAGTTACTACCTGGAAACCAACTGTCATGGCAACGTTCTTGTCCACCTGCAGATTCCTTTAAAATAATAAACAAAAGTGTACATTCTCTTATGCGTCACAATAATTTATGCAGCTTTTATAACTGTACTGCAGAAACCATCACCTCTTCATGAGATGTGAATAGTATGTACCTCACTGAAGTCCATCTAGCTTTTAATTATAATAACTGATACCTACCCTGAGGACTACAGCTCTGATAAATAAATATATAATGTTATCAACACTATGAAAAAAAAGCAAAAGAAACTACATAGGGTAATACAAAGCTGCATAATCTAAGATTAGTACAAACTATACACAAGTCAAGCTCAAAAAAAAAACAGCAGATCGTTAGACATATAAGAAAAATATCACTGACCATTTAAGTGCCCAGTGATAATGGTTTCATTTGAAAATCTAGACATTTAACCGAGTTTTAGATGAAATTGATTCAAAAAAAAAGGAATTTAAAGAACTGATTTACAGAATAGTAAGGATGCAACTTAACTGTGTTGCCAGGTTATCAGTACAGAAACCATTTCAACATAAGACAAGATACCAAATTTCTCTTCATATGAGTATGCAGTTTTCTAATATTTATTGCTTAGTTGATTCCTGCTTAAAAAAATGTTTTGTTCTAAACGGTAAAATTAGTAAACATTTTTTTTTTTGTTAAATATTGAATCATTAGACAAACACCCCCACCCACCCACCCCCAAAAAAAAAAAAACTTCTTACCTCTTCCTCTGATTCTTGTTCTGGAGAATTTTCCAACCCCAGCTCAATCAAATACAAAACCATGCAGAGGACATGTTCTGACAAATTCTGATGATCCATTAATATCTAGGCAGAAAAATAGACAGACACATCATAAAAGGTTTTATCTTTGATATTCCCACAATCTCTATTACAAGAAAAAAGCAGAAATTTCCAAAAAGCATGACAGACATCTGTAACCTAAATTGGGAGGTAGAGCAAGAAAACAGAAGTCTCATATGAATAAACTTAAAGCACTACCTACCAATTTACTTTGCATGACCTTCCAGGTTACCCACACCAAGAAAGGTAGGAGGCCTTGAGCTATATATATATATATATATATATATATATATATATATATATATCTCTGTGTGTGTATATATGTATATAAGTATGTATGTATATATGTGTGTGTATATATATGTATATAACTATTTCTTTATTTATCTTTCTTTATTTATATATATATATATATATATATATATAATTTTATTTCATGCGCTTTCGAAAGTTGTATTGTGAGATACGAGCATCAATTAAAAAGAAAAGACTAGGCATGCAAAACAACATTAATACACTATATGGATTTTAACCACCTCAGTCATTTTAATGTTGTTTTGTGTTTTTTTTTTGTTTTGTTTTAGCTCAATTAGCAACAGGAAGAACAACTCTAATTGAAAGCATTTCCTCCTAAGAACAAAAATAAAGTTATATAAATTTGAACCTGACTATTCCAAAAAAAGTCTATAAAAATATGACGATTCTAAGCACTCCTGCTCTAGGAAGTGGAAGTAAAATACTAGACCTAATGAGAATTAAAACCATACCTTGTAAAGAAGTGTGAACAGCACTATGTGCAAGGTTTTACAGTGTAAAAGCTTTATGAGACCTTTGTAACTTGGATGTAGTGGCGTTCTCTTCTTGTAAGGAGGCCATGGGTTGCCAGGAAATTTACCACTTTGCTTTAAACTGTTGAAACACAACAGACTTATGTTAGATACTGCAATAATGTGGACAGCTGTCACTGTTACAGGCCCATGCAGCACTCTTTATTCAGATCAACTTTAGAACTGACGACCATCTCTCGGCCATTTAATTTCTCTAAGCAACATTCCAAAAATTGGAAGTATACACAGAGTCCGGTCCTACTTTTCTGTGGATTACCACTGCTTGAAATGACATTTATAAAGCTATATAAATTGTTTACTACTGCTATGAACTTAAGAATTCTATTTTCATTCTAAAAGGCAAATAGAAGAGCGAGAAAACTTTTCACATCACTAAAATCCATGTATTAGTCAAACATCAAACAGCAAATTCTCACCTGCAGTATTGGGTTATAGGCAACAGCAGGAAATGCTAGACATAATTTCTAACTTCATAGATATGACTGTGTTGGTAGAGCCAAATATAGTTAGGTGTTAAATTCAATGTGGAGCCACATTTCTAATACTGAGCTGGAATCCAGTGCACTAGACAATGCAGATACTTAGCATTACTAACTTTCTCAAAATCACTTACGGTGTATGTTTACAGTGAGTCTTTGACTTAATACAATAAGCACAAGGGCAGAGAACAAGTACAGTGAAATTATCCTAAGAATTTTTTGAACCTGATTTTTATTTCCCAAGTTATGAAATAAAAGAGAACCAGATTAAATTAGTTGAAATCCCAGTCTGTAAGGGTAAGAGTTGTACTGAATAGAATGTAAGGGACAGAACAAGGACCAAATCTTGTTGCATCTTAGAACTGAAGAGTGCCCATGAGTGTTTTTTTCCAGTGTTTAAATCAGAACTCATTTAATTATCCCATGGTTTCTGTCATACACGAATATACAGAAATAAATGCATCGTCTTCAACATAATTTCAACACACCCATTACAGAAGCACAGAACGGTTACGGGCAGAAGGAATCTCTGAACGTTATCCAGTCCTGCCCCCCACTCAGGCAGGGACACCTAGAGGCACCCAAGGACATGTCCAGGCGGCTTCTGAAGATTTCCAAGGAAGCGGACTCCCTAGCCTCCCTGGGCAGCCTTTTCCAAAGTTCTGACACATGTACAACAAAGGAGTGCCTCCTGATGTTTAGGCGGAACCTCTTGTGCTCAAGGTTCTGCCCACTGCCTCTTGTCCTGGCACCGGGCACCACTGAAAAGAGAGCCTGGCTCTGTCTGCTTTGCATCCTCCCTTCGGGTATTTATACACATTGATAAGATCCCTCCTAAACCTCCTCTTCTCCAAGTTGAGCAGTCTCAGCCTCTCCTCACGGGAGAAAGGCTGTAATATTATGTTCCATTTACCTAAATGTAAAATAAAATAAAACAAAAAGGCTACTTTCTTTAAGTGACTTAACTGATTTTAAAGTCTAACTTTTGATTAAGTATTTGGTCTGCAATTATATTCACTACTTGGTCTGTATCACTTCAGATATATTTTTAAACATTTATGGAAGAGTATCAGACTAAGCTATTCAAAACCGTTACACTGTCTATGAATTTATAAGCTATTCACTCAAGGACAAACTTGAGACCTGAAAACATTGATAACATCATTAACATTCCCAGGCAGCAAAAACAAAGATAAAAAATATTTTGCAGTAAACAACATAACATTACATTTCTAAATATGATCCAACTTACAAGGCTGTGTATCTGTCCATTGCAGACTGTACATCTCTACGGTAAACTGTTCGGAGTATTACCATTACAGGGTCAAATTCCTTATCCCAGACTTCAGCTGTTGTTTAAAATAAGTCACACGTTAAAATTCTCTTTATAGACATTACAACTTATTCCAGAGTTCCTTCTTCATTAGCATTATGTAATTTTCTATTATATAATCATTTTTTCAGCATAGTACATATTTTTTTCAACTCTTACTAACAATATTTCATACTTTCTATATTAATAATTACTCCTACTTATGAAGTAATACTACTTATCTAGACATCATGCTTTCACCATCAAAAATATTTTTCTTAGTTCCAAAACAGAAAATTAATTATTAAGGCAATAGATCTTTTCTATTAAGCAACTTTATTTTACTGTCTTCTAGTTTTGTTTTCTGTTAGATAGCACTTCACTATGTGGGGGGCAGAGGAGGAAGAATGATACATTCCTGATAAAAAGACAGCTGAAACACGTGCAGAGGATTTTATTTTTTTTAATTCAAAATAATTTGAAGTATATTTAAGCAATTCTAAGTAAATGAAGGCAGCCCCAAAACACGTTTCTCTGTACTTTTCTGTATGCATCTTGCTTCACTCCTTTTTATTTCAGAGTATATCTAACAAAAGGTTGTAATTATTTTTCAGTTGGTACTTGATAAGCTCATGCACACTTGAAAATTAGGAATTAAAGACTGCAGAGCAAATAGCAGGTAAGTAATATTTAACTATTAAGTGTGGTGAGCCAAATGACTGTACCTTAACATAATCTTTCGTTCAGTCTTGACAACAGCCAAGTTTCTTCTTAAAAAACATGTGATCAATCATTTACAAACCTGCCTTTGTTTTTTAACTAGCATATACGCGTTATTTTAGCATTTAAATCTTACTTATTCCCATTTTCTTTTGTAGCTTTAAAGAAATATGCTGAGTGGCTTCTCAGAGCAATCAAAAATAAAGAAGTCTGAGCAGAATATTAGTAAACACATTCCATTTAAATGCTACTTCTTATGGACTTGTAAATGGAAAGAAAAAGTTTCCAACATAAAAGCAAATTAAGATGTCTCACTCTACAAACTGTTTTGAAGTGTTTAGCTCCTGTGACACAGCAATATGAATTCAAGATTCAACACAAGAAGGAAAACAAGGGATAACAGAAATTTAGCTCCACCAGCAGGCATAACACAATGCAAGCATTTACAACATTCTTCCAAGTTTCCACAGGCAAAAGAGAAAACTGCCTACAAACTAAACAGCTTCAAATTGTCAGACCCAACACTGCCAGTTCTCAAGTCATCCCGTAGGGAGGAAGGAGTTGATTCATCTTCAGCTATGCTATGAGCTGAAGCACAACCAGAGCACATAGAGCATTTCAGATTCCTAGGAGGTTTATCTGCTCAGTGACAGGAAACAGTAATGGAACACTGAGTTCTTAGATTCTTCCTCTCCTTTGATATATCAACACTGTTGAATCCTATTTAGATGGAAATCCGGCTGGGGAAAAAGCTTGCCATTTTTGTACTGCATGCACTGTAGAATTATAGAACAATATTCTGTACCTAGTCTAGCTTGAACTTTGGTCTAGAGCCTCACTATTGACTGTGAAAAATGTTGGACTGAGATATTTAAACAAGATAAAAAAATATCATGATACATAATTCTTTAATTATAAAAATGTGAGCGGGTTCAAAAGGAATGTCTTTGCCACTGACACCCCACTAGTGTAAATACTTATAAGTAAAAAAAAAAAGACACATTCAGTAATCACATGAATGATTAAGTATATAGATCAGTGAAATACAAATAACATGATCCTTCAGTTCTTCACTTTTCCCATGCTTTCTAAGGACACCTGGTTAATACTAGAAGCTCACTTTTACTCTACAACAAAGTGTAGAAGTAAAAGCCATTAAGAAGCTTTAGCAATGCTCTTAAATATAATAAAAACATAATATAAATATAATATTATATCAATATATAATATTATGTAATTATAAAATATATAGTTGTATGATTATAATATATAAATATAATAAACAACAATGGAGAGATCAGTTTTGTTGTTTTGGGGTTTTCATTTTTGTTTGTTTGAAACAAACAAAAAACTGCTTAAGCTTCTTACTAGTGAGTATTTTAAGAGCACACTGATTACCATACCTTTTGGTGTGTACATTCCTTGTTGCATGGAACCTCCAGGTTCAAAAACAGGAGCTTTAAAATCAGCAACTGCTGACAAGACTGATTCAAAGCTTAAGCTTCCTGGAATAATTCCACTTTTAGGATTGGGGTTTTCTGGAATGTAATGCTTGTGTTAAGGAAAGCAAACGTTATACTTAATTACAGTACACAACATTTTACTTCCATCAACATTTTCACTAATTTCAGAGGCCACACTTGGGCAGTTCTCTGTGTTTACCACAAGAGGTCTGTATGCTCCAGATGCTATGGTTACCAGAGCGAACCAATTGTGTCTGCAACATCTAGGTTTTTTTAAACCAAGCCAGTTGTTACATGCTTACTCAAAAGGTAAGTATTAAGTGAGAACTCAAAACTACTAACCCCAGTGTATATAAACAAGTTTCTGTGTTTTCCACCATTTATGGACACTTAGGCTCTCTTAATACCAAGACTATTTTGCATTTCATTTACAGCTAGGTGCAGAACAAGCAAGTAAATAGCTTGGTATCCACACACACCATGCAATTCTCCATCTGCGACTGGCTACTTCTCATTTTAGGTAGTAATACTTAATCAGCCTACTGACAATACCACAAATCAGGAGTAGCAATTGCAAATAAGTGAACTTCCACTTAGCGATAAGTGACTGCTCATACAACAGGTTTACTTATTTTACATACTTTGGTGAATCGCTTAGGAAAAATAATCAAGAATGGGAAATTGCAATATTGGGAACATCACAGAAGACATATGAAAATAACTTAAATGGAAACTGGTTTTGAAAATATAATAAAGAGATAAAATTGTATATGATATATCCTGAGTTGCTAGGATCTTACTGTAACAATTCAGAATCCATATTCTGTATTTCTAACTCTCAGACTCCTCCTTTCCTACCTTTATAATACCTAGTATTTTGCCTAATGCCTACCACTGGATTGCAAGCCGCTGGGCAATCACTGCAAGGTATTTAAATTGCCTATGCAGCTTAGTACATTTACAGCAGTAAAACCTGTCTATTTGTATGGAACTGTTCTGGGATGTGAACCCTTATTACTGTGCAGAAAGATCTAGAGTTTGTTCTTATTCAGGCAAGATACTTTCCCCCAAAACAGATACATTTCACTTTAATTTCAAAGCAGCATTCGGAACTGCTATTATTTGCATTTTTAGCTTTTGATATAAAAAGCAATAGCTAATATAAGTGGCTTCTTTTTATAATGGGATATAATTAACAATAATTAAAGGCTAAAAACCAGATAAACGTGACACTTGGTTACACTTTCTACAATGTTACTGGAAAACAGACTTTTTGCCTTTCACCCGACTTTTGTAGTGTTAAAACAACAACAATAATAATAAAAAAAATATCAGTTCAATATTTTGCATCAAAAACTATTTAAAAGTATTACAAAGTCTTGCATATTCTGTACAAAAGACCAAAGCTGGAACAAACGCTTTTGCTGACAATACACAGCAAACACATCTTTACAAAATTTGTTATAATTACATAAGCTGAAAACATGATGTTCAAGCTCCCAACTCCCACTACTCTCCAGTACCTGTCATTTTCATTCACCCGTATTAGTTAATATATTCCAAGGATATGAGATCCAATAATGAACTGTGCGTCCTGTCATTCATACAGAGCTGAGCTACCATCTCTGCTCTGAGGATCTCATCGTCTGTCATTCCTAGAACAATAAAGTAAAAAATGCAACTAAAACACCATGACCTAAAAAACACACAATCAGCAAACATTTGTCATCAATACAAGATATATTTGATACAAACATTAAGTAATGATATAGTGCTATAAAAATACAGCAAAATATGGGAAGGGGCTGCACACAGGGAGCTGCGCTCAAAGGTTGTGAAAGGGACATAACCTCAAACAGAATAAACAAGTACAAACTGAAACTGTTTGTCGTTCTGAAAAAATATAACAAATCTTTTTGCAATCACACACAACTAAGTCACTTAATTTCATTAAAGCCATTTTTCTCCTTCTCCACATATTTTTTCCATTTCTAATTCATAAGGGATTAAAATTCAGTAACTGGTGAGAATGAAACCATGTGTTGAACACTCTTAGTATTTGGCTTATCAGCTTTATTGTAGCTACTAAACGTTGGGAGACTTGAAAACGCACAGCCATATTACTTACATACGAGTATCCCTACAGCAGTGGTTCTTACCTAAATGTAAACGAAGACTTAACAGAAGGACCAAAAATGTTAAGGCTCCTTCCAACATGGACCTTTCATGCTCTGAATCAAGAACTGTATTTTGATGCTGTGATGCCATTGTTAACAGATCTACCACCTTAAATCTACATAGCAAAGAGCAAAGTCAGAAACATTGTTCTCCAACATTAAAATACTTATGTTAAATGTACTGTTTAACTCAGGGCACCATCTAAATCAGCTCTAAATTAATAGAAAACAAAAAGCATGTAATGCAGGAATATGCAAACAGATTATGAAAACTGTTAATTTCATATTTTTACAGAACTGTGGAATGCGCTATAGTGCTATTTACTCCACATGAAAACACCTTGTATTTATGAAGATATTGGAGTTAATACCAATTAATGTTTTTAAACCCTGATTTTATTCTATACCCAGGAAAGCAGGCATCCTTTCTCTGGATCTTAACATTGCAGTTTTATTTTCTACTTCCAGTTAGCATATTCTGAGAGCTTACATATGAACTTGTGAAAGGAAAAAAAAAAAAAAAACACAACAACCCACAAACACTACCTCACACTCTGAAGACACTCAGTAAACATAATATTTCGACCTTCACTACTGTAAAACAAAAGACAATCATGTATAAAGTTGAGGATGTGAGATAGCTCTTTATCCCAAGTCCTTATTTATGTATCAGTTTTGGCTAGGCAAAGTTGTTCCAGTAAAGACTATCAGATATGCACCTTTTCTCTCACATGGCATTAATTAGTCAACAGCTAGGAAAACATTGACCAAGAACATTAATCTTTTAATCCTACCTTTCAAAAACTGATGAAATAAAATAATCTGGGTCAAGCCTAGAGGCACAGACCTGTGGAAAGAGTAAATTAACTTCATTTAGTAGTTTGTTTTCAAACAAACACTGCCTTGGCTTCTCAGAAAACTTACTTGCAGCAGATAAATGTCAGGATCAATCATTGAATTGCAGAAATGAGACTGCACATAAGTCATTGCCTGTCCTTTAATTTGTAGGCCATTTCTAACCCACATGTTGCTATGAATTTCAGAAAGGCTTGCCTGTTCAGGAAAAATGAAAAAAATATATACAAAAATTGATAATACAGCTGTACAATTCAATGTTAGCAGATCAGTGTATTATTATACATACTTACACACGTATATTATAATTGAATAATAATTTACTTCTCACAGTGAGTCAGGGATGAAAAGGAATGAGTGCAAGTCTACGAAACAGATACCACATCTCAATACAAGACTGTATTTCAGACAACGAAAGCGGTCAAAGCCAATGCAGTGATTTTCTTCCCTCTCTCCCTTCCCTTCCCCCCACAACTGCCTTTCCCCAAATCTTAAAAAGGACTCCAAACATTGTGTTATCAATGGTTAAAAAGAAGTTAGGTATAAAAGTAGTGATTACAAATACTGCTCAATATCATTTACATAAAATAAAATTTTATAAAGAAGAATAATGCTGCAGCAGCATCCACTCTTGAATTCATTTTGAATTTTCAGATTGAGTTTTCTTTTCAACTTGCACTCCATTAATAGCTACTCCATGAACAAACTCCTGTATTCAAGTTTGGTTATCCTGATACCCTTTTTGGAAGTGATCTAGTGAATATTGTCATCACACTTCTCTAAATTGTATTGTTAACTAATACCACATCTGATTTTGGGAACAGGAGGTGAAAAAAAGTTAATCCAACTCAGTATATTCTATTTATTATATTGTCAATTATCAGTTATTTTGATATTTTACAATTAATATTCCCCCTTATTAAATACTTCTAAATATGTTCAAATTACCAGGGCTAAAATAATCAGACAAGTTTTTGTTGTATTATTATTATTTATTTATTTAATTGTGTATCTCTACATCTGCATCAAAGACAGAAGCCTGCCCATACCTGAATCTGAAGCGGGTGAATCATTAGTTTCATCAGCATCTCCTGATCCGGCAAGATAGTATCCAGATCTAGTTCTTGGCACTTGACAGCCTAGAAACAAAAGCAAGTACAGACTGTACTGAATAATCACACTCAACAGCGATTTTCCATCTTCTGCGCAACTAAAAACATGTGCTTACCTTACTTAAAAACATTGCAAAGTAACGATGCAGTGGCAAATGAAAAGTAACCTGGTTCGGAGCTGGCTGAAAATAAAATACAGATATTTTAACATCACATATAAAACAAAAAAAGCCACACACCTGTAAGTGTCTTTGCCACAATCACCAAGAACAGTATCTTGCATGTGGACTTACTTTCCACTAACCTAGTATATGAATTAATTCCCCTGCCCTTTCTGAGGATTCAGAAATGTCCCTTATTCAGACTCCCACAGATAGTCTCTTACTAAACCCCCAGTAGGTAACAACACCCTGAATTGACTGAAAGAGTATCCTTGCTAAGGTAGCAAAGCTGCCTCCCCATTACTATGTTGAAGGGGACTTTTGTCCTGCCACGACATTCAGCAGAAAAGTAATACAGCAGCATTTCTGTGAAGACTCACACATATTAAGTTTGCACCAGCAAATTTAAATCATTAAGACTCCAGAAATACAGGATCCTAGCTACATTGCAACTATTAACTACAAAATATGATTTCAGCAAGGCAACCCCTTTTCAATCAATACCTCAAATAATGGTTTAATTGGGGCTGGAGAAGCATTTGAAGAGTTCTCCATGGCTGGAGAATCCTTGAAGTTTAACAAGAGTTCCACAGTGCCTTGCTTAAATCCATTGATACATACCTCATCTACAAAATTGATAGCATCAAACCAGTCCTGAAGCGCTTCAAGGCAGTATCTGACAACATTTCTTGTGTATTCTTGTGTTTCCTGCAGTAAGAGAAACCACTGTACTATAACAGCCAATACAGTGTCAGTAAGTGTCTCTGTTTTCCTATTATGAATGCACAGGATTATTTCAAGAATACTTTTACATTACTGTTTATGCCCCCATCATACAGAAATTGATAAGTATTCAGATAGTTTCAATGCTACTCTAGATGCTGAGCATTTTAACGGTGAGAAATGAGTCACCTTCAGAATTACCAGCTGTTCTTATTACCTGCAGGTTTGTTTGGTTTTAATTTCTGTATTTTTTTTCCAAAAAAGTCAAAATGCAAGCATTAAAAGAAGTCTTTCCACGCAATCTAAAGGAATTGCTAATATCCTGTAAGTTTAATCTACTGAAACATCTTTACAGACTTGTGCTAACATAATGCACATGAAACGTAAGGACAAAACACTTCTACACAGATTTTAACAATAAGAAAACCTTTTTATGATTGTATAATAAAGTATAACTTTATAACAGTGCCCTAATACAAAAATATTTTTTTGATTAAATAATGTATTTCAAGTCTAGAGGTGCGCATTGCCCTCCAGGAGCAAAGCAGTGGCACACAAGAATGGAAGGAAGAAGGGGATGTAAACCATACTGCTCTGCCATCAGAGGAACTTAGAAACCCTCATTTCTTACAGACTTTTCCCTTAATCTGCCCTTCTCCCTAAACAGACTCTAGACCTGCCTCATACTCTGAGGACAGCTATGACACCCTTCTCATGCAAACAGTGATAGGTCTTAAACAACAACAAAAAAAAAGCCCCCCTGGCCCTAAGCTAAAAAAAAGTATTTCGAAAAAACCAGTTGTAATTCAGTGTTTGAAAGACATATTGGTATATTCATAATATATCAGTATAATTTATATCACGGAAAGGCTTTTGCAACTGCCTAATTTAAACTGTTTAATAAAATGGATGGTGTGCTCATGTGCATTTTTTCAGTGCACAGTTCAATTCAGGTATTACTGTCTCATAGACATTACGAATCTTAAATACTTATCTTTGAAATTAGCTTATTATTTAATAAAAAGAACCATAAATTCTCTATAAAGAGGTGCTTATTTTCCACACATGTAAGTATTCCTATAACCAGATGAATTCCATTTTCACCATTATTTTTTATAACTTACAGTCTAGAAAACAGTAAAAACTTTTTCCTCTAGTTAGGGGATGAACAGATGTCATAACCTAAGAGGCTTTTACCTCATGTTGTTACTAAAACAATACAAAAACATAATTACTCCACCCCCCATCATAAGGAACCTTCTATATGTAGACACAATCAATATTATAGTCCCTTTACGGACAACTTATTAATCTCCCTTCCCACTGAACAAAGGCAGAATGGGTCAGAGATCTCTATCAAGTTCTTCATCAGATTAGACATTATTCCATATGTACAGTCAGTTCGCCCTAATCCTAACCCAAACTTGTGCTCCCAGTTTTGGAAATAATAAATTAGGTACAAGCATGAATCCTATACTGATTCCATAGAGCATATGGGTTGATCACAATATTATATATACAGTAGACAAAGACAGCAAGAAACAAATCTTTTCAAATACAAAACAGACAGGACTTTCAGATTTGAAAACTCAAACATGTCATGAATAAAACATGAATAATGACAGAAATGTTAGTCTTACCCTAACTTTGCAATGTGACAGAAGACCCCACATCGGCTGGGCACAGGCTTCCAGCTCAGCAGCAAAGGCAGCATAGTACGTCTGTGACTCAAACTCCACGTGCTCATTTAATTCTCGTTTATTTAAATTCATACCTTCAAATAGATAAGCAGAGTTATAAAAAAATATCCAACTAGGCCAAAATGGAATGCAGTATTTTCAGCATTATACAAAACTTCTGGAACAAGCAGTTTGAACAGGAGTAGATCAAAAAAGAGCAACAGCTATAGATTGGCTAGCAACTGCAGCCCTTGCTTGTCTGGCAATGTTAACATGGACAGCAGCCCTAACCCTCAGTCAATGAACTTCTGGATGGAACATATCTGCAACTCTTTCTAGGCACATTTATCAATTGAAAAGTTCATGATAAATATAAAATGTATATTACATATAAAATACTCTATCATAATAAACACATGCATTTTCACAGCAAATGTAGAAAAAGATCCAAGTTTATCAGCTGATTTTACTCAATATTTAAATTTAGAATTATACCAGTAAAACTTCCTGTATAAGTTATGACTTGCACTGTAAGTTCAACCTAACAATTGTGGCACCATGAATCTCACTCAGGTATGATGCAACTGCTCTTTAATCAGTTCATCCATTACCTCTTTCATTCCTAGAAAATCTACCTGTTTTCTAGAATATATTGTACCCTTCCAGAAAAGGGCACTTCAAGAATATTAGCGAAACATTTACATGTAACAGTATATGGATTTTGCTACTATGAACATTAAGCTGTCTTAACATACTTCTATCTGTACAGATTTTAAAAGTCGCATACCTTGAAAGAATGATACAAAATTCATCCATGTTACCAAAAGACCATGATCTTCCAAAAACTTCTTTGCCACGCTTTGGTGTGAAAGAATGTTTATAAAATCACTAACGAGAGGCCAGTAAGTATTATTCTTCAGTAGTGCTTCCCCACAATTCACCACAACATGTAAACTATTTTCTTCATCTAGATTAAAAAAAAAGAAGGAACAACACACTCTTCTGCTTTGCAATTTTAAAATAAAGTTACTGGATAACACAAAAATAACAATTAGGATTTATTGTCATCTTGTGGTAACACACACACACTGCAGAAAGGTGTTATTTAGTCTGTGGTACTCGAGGTGGTTTCCTGATCTATGGACTCATCACCATAGATGCCACTCTAGTAGGAGATGCCCATACTTTGAACAAGATCAAAACCTTTAAAATGTCATTTGACCTGTAGCTGCACCAAAACTCCTAATATTCACCCTCACCCCAGTGACATGAGAATCTGTCACTTGCTTGTTTGGGAGCATTTAGCATAGATCAAAGCCTTCTTGAAATCACAGAGTCCAGCCAAGCAAAGAAACTTGATCTCCAGCATGTCTGGACTTTGTCCCTAGCTCTATGCAACAGGGTGGGCAAATTTCTCTTCCCTCTGTGCTCGCTCATCAACAGCCACCTGACAGAAACTTTCTTTTCCTCTCCTCTCTGAAGAAAACACTGTGCCAAATTTATTGTTTTAAGAAAGCTTTCCAACTAGTTTCTAACAGAAGCAAAACTGACGGTTGGTGCCCTAGTGGAAGCAGTGCTGATACTCAAGTGATACAGGCTAATAGATGCCTTAGTAAAACCATCACAGGTATGCCTTTCTGAATACTGTCAAGATACACAGAAAGACCAAATACAATTTCTTCTACGAACATGTGAAACCAATTTTGAACTTGACATGCTTCCAGTAACCAAGCTACCTTACAGCATGCAAACGGGAATCCAGTGATCAAAACCTACATCAAATCTTGAGTCTGAGGAGAAAGACAAAAGGATTTTCACTCTGAATCTAGGACAGAAAGAGGGTTTATGCAGTTTTTCAAGAGTAGGACAGGAGCAAGTTCCCAAAAGGAAGAGGGAAGAAATTAGGGCAGAAGGGAGAAGTCTCTTCCCCTGAATCACAGAAGTACATCTTCTGCTCTACATCTGTCAAATAAATCTGACTGATTTTCATAAGGAGAACCTCCAGAAAGAACAGTAAGGAAACAGGATTGGTCCTGGCTTCATGATGCATGGGATATAACCTTCCAGCCCCCCTTGCCAGGTATTATCCTAACTCAAGCCAATAGAATTAAAATCTTGCATCTGATGGTCAGCCTTGGGGATGGCTCATGTCCAGTTTAGATGCACCAAAGGGCCCTTGTAGTTACCCTTTATGCGGGCAGAAGGGCCACAAGCAGTACGGCATAGCCAAAGCAAAAAGACACCGCTGTTAAGAGACTCCAATCTCTGGCCAATGAAGCATGTGTACCTGGACCAGTTCCCCCGGTATATATGTAAGCAACTTTTTTTCCTCTCCTTTGCTATTGAAGAACACACTTTTTTCCTTTTACTCCAAGTTATTTCATTTTCTTGATTTACTGGTACCAAGAAAGCAAACAAAAAAAACATTCTTACCTCCATTATTTCAACAGAGGTTTTCTAACTTAATAATAAAGTATTTTGATCTTGACAAATTTTACTTCCCAAGAACATAGTACGGTTAGAAAAAATGAATCAGATTTCATCCTGAAAAATATGCTGCTTGTGTTGTATGCAGCTATGAACAGACACTTTCTTGTTACAAGGCAACACAGAGCTCAAAATTCTTCAACTGACTCCTATCTGTTTCACTGAGTTCCCAAAAGGAACAGGAAGCCAGAAGTTTAAGAAGCTGCACAGAGCACTTCTCTGCCACAGTTGATCAAATGCTCCTTAATCACTCTTGTTATCTTGTGCATCTGCAAAGGAAAGGAACCAGGTCTGGCTGTTCGGCTGCCTGGCTCCCATGTGCTCGCATCGCCTATCCAGGAACAGGATAGGATCTCAGCTGTCTCTGCCTGAACCCACACAAGTACTTCGTAAAGAACCAACAGCTAGCTACACGTTCCTGGATTCTCCACCCCACTAAAGGGGATAGAAATCCAAATTTATTTTAAGTTGGCCAAGGCATAGTCACTTCTTCAGAGCACTCTGCGAGTCAGCGTTATGTAAGGGCAGTCAAAGGAAAAGTGTTTTGGCTTTGATTGCCTGTTTTTAAGAAGGAGCCATTACCAGAATATTTTCTGTGGGGGTATAAATTCTTCCATTAGAAGTTCAGTAGCAGAAAAGTACTGGGGGGGAAACCCTCTAAAGAGCAAAGGGACATCAGTCTCTGTGGGGAGACAGTTTTACTATCTGCACCCACATTTATCGTCACCCTTTCACACTGGGAGAGGAGTAAGAGGAGCTAGTAATGCGTTCCAAGTTGGCATCAGTACGGCTCCCAGGTCAAGTCTTTGCTTCAGTAACAGAGGTTGTCCATAATCACTTGGCAATCACAAATACCCTAAATTAACTGTATACTTTTAACAGGTCTCCAAAAGACAATTAACATTAGTGAAAAATGCAAATTAAACATGCCTCAGCAGACTCAATTCTTGGTATATGTTCTCCTTACTCCTCTTCAACATACTTTCTCCATCTATTCATTGGCTGGATTTGTAAGCTTTGTCTCATTCAGATCCTATAATGACCTACTTGTTTCCACTAGCTGCACAAACAGAATTCTTTTAAATTTATCTCACCAGCATGGACTTGTAACAGACCTCTTGCTATTTCTAGCATCATAAGGTATCCCTTGAAGTAAAACACAAGATACAAGCCCACAGAACTGCAAAAGGCGGCCAATAAGAACGAGAGGAAACAAAAAGTACTTAATTCAAATTTTTCTTGCAATTTACAGTCTGCCTGACCCCACACATACAAAGCAGCAAGGAGGAAATGTTGTGAGCATATTAAGAAGCACCCAGACTGATTCCACGATGGAGTCTTAGCTAAGACAAACCATTGGTACTGGGGAAGTAGGTAACATCACACCTTGGGAGAGCTGCTCCACAGACAGGTGTTTTCTCACAATCTATGACAAATATAACTGATGTTATTTAAATTACTAGCTCCAGCTTATATAATTAACTACCATGAAGTTTCTCCAGATATTGCCTAACCACAGTATACCCTTCTTTCTGCCCTGATGCAAATCCTGATCCATTACCAGAAAGCTAGCAACATCCCATAGTGAAAAAGTAAATTTCAGAAAATGCTTTGAAAATAGCTTTAAATGCAATTCCACCAATACGGCATTAGTTTAGCAAAAATCACTTCATATACAAACTGTAAAGCAACTCACGTAGGGCACCAGAAAAATTTTCCATGTTGAGGTCCAGCTGAATGAGGGCACATGTTATGGCTAGATGATGGGGAATTTCCCATTTCAGTACAAGGCATTCTGTATTAGGCTATACAGGGAGTGGGCTAAGAGATAAATTACTTCAGACAAAAAAGAACAAATTTCATGCAGAAGTTGATGATATTTATCTAGCAGCAACACTCAACCTATCTGGAGTACTTTTGAGTTCAGACTAGGATAAAGAGGGCTGAGACGTTTGCGGTCTGTTAGGCACAGGAAAGCACAAAAAAGTCAATAAAATTTGTTGTGCCATCATCTTCAGATAAGGACAAGTAAAACAAGGAGGGCAGAAATAAGACTGCTGTTTTCACTATAAAAGTTATACAATATACAGTAATTTAAATTCAAATTGCCACTGTCAACTAAAAGCATGATCAAATGATAATATTAACAAAGTTAAATCATTCTCCCTTAACCTTCATAAGGATTGGTGGTATTAAAAAAGTAATTTCAAATACTTCAAGTAGTTTGTGAAATACTGCAAAAATATTGTTTAAATTAATAAAAGTCTCAGTTTTCATATGTAATTTCTCATCCAAATGAGCTTCATAGTGTATATCCACTTTAACCAACAAATGGAGCACCTGCAAGATAGTGCTCTATTCTAAATCATGTAACATTATTACAAAAGAAAACCCTACAAAACAGAGGATAAAATATCAATACAATTCTTGAGAACTATCCACATTTCTAGGAAGTTCTCCAGGAAATTCTCAGACTCGGTCTCTACCATATATTGCTATATCCTATGCATTTTGGAGATGGGAGGGAAAACGCGCTGAATTTACAAAGAAAAGATATTAAACTTTCTATAGAACCAATTTATTTATTATCTATGGAAACAAGAAAAAACAACCTACCTTGTAATTCACTTTTAATAAGGCAACTTTCCATCATATATAATAGAACTGTGACCATAATATCCAACAGCTGACATTCTTCTGTTACTTGGCGTGCAAGTTCTTCATTGCTGAACAACTGAACACTGATATGCACAATTCTATTAGACATAGTGTCTGATTCATGGCTTTTCTTCAGTGTTTTCATAATAAAAGCATAATGCTGAACAAAAGTTTTGGTAAAAGCAATCTGAAAATTATGAAAAAATTTGATGTTAACAAGCACCATTCCTTTCATTATAAAATACTCTCTTACAAAAGTACTATTAGTACATCCTTGAAACACCAAGTTACCATGGCAAACCAAAACTGATGGTCCCATGTCTAGTTTTTCCTGAAACACTACACACGAAAAGACATCTATAAAGAGGGGTAACTTATGCTTCCAATATTATTAAGTAATCTCAAAATCCAACTTTCTCATTATGTACATTCTACAGAGATAAAAAAGCAACCCACAAACACAGCAATGTTGAAACAAGAAACGTAAGGTCACAGCATACCTGTGAAAGTAATAATGTTCTAATATTAATTTTTTTTTTTTAACATCCTAAAACAGGGTGTAATGTCCCAAAGTGACATACTACAAACAATGAGATCAGTGGTAATTAATAAAATGGCAGTAACTTGATCACTTGCAATCATCTACCTATTGAGTAAGGTTTTCATTTATCTGTCAAGGATGACATTTTAACACTGAATTTCATCTACTGTCAGAGTATCCTATTTCTTTTTAATAAATCATTATTAAGAGCTTTATTTCCTTAATTAAGTGCTTTCTCCTAAATAACTGAGTCATCAGCAAGCTTTGCTATTCACTATACAACTGTTTTTTCTAAAATCAGATCAGTATTTAAATATGTCGATCGATACGTATGAGTCTTGGAACAATTTCCTGGGCTACCCCATTAGCCTTAATTTACACTGTAAACCAACCTGCTGCACTACACATACACATGTGCTTATCTGCCAGCTTTGAAATCACTTCTCACTCAGTACTTTCAATTTCTGAATTAACACCATCTGGACTTCCTTTGCTTAATAGGAAGAAAAAGTACAAGTTGCACAGTGCTGAAAATTTTCATCTCAAAGTTTAATATCCCATGTCTATTCCTTCTGAAAGTATTCACCTTTTATAAACACAAAATAAGACATTTTAAATCCACCCTAAGGAAGTTATCACTACACTGTACACAAATCACTACTTCATTTTTACCCGTCTCAGTTTCTGCACTTCTATATTTTTTATTATAGCACTATCATGATAACATAACACTGCTGTTGGGCACAAGGATGGCTTCTTACAGCAAATATCCTCAAAAATAAAGATCAAGTTTCTGACGCAAAATAAACAAAGCTGAGCGGGATATTACTGCAGGAAACACCACTACATTGCCTAACTTACCCTGCTTTATCTAGCCCAAAATGATGGAAACTTGTATAATAATTGAAAATGTCTTCTATGTACAGCACCTAGCACAATGGTGATTATTTTTTAGCTACAGCCTCTTGCAGCAAATACATAGCAATGTATTTGCAATATGCTACCTAACTTGCTCAGTTATTACAACAGCATTCCGACATTCCCACCTAGAACAACCTACCATATAATTTGTTTTAAATTAAGGCTTGATACAACTGCAATCACTGGCAATGGAATTTAAAACAAATGATATTTATAACAATAAAACATTTAAGCTATTAATCTGGTATTTTAAGTTAGTATATTAATGCTACGATCATTATTTTTAAAATCATGATTTACTACTAAACTCCAGCAATACTAAAATACAACATGCAATTTAGCAAAACAACTTCATAGGTTTCATTTTCCATCACATTATTTCTTCACATTGTATTACATTTAAATAGGATTCTAAGGTTACGTCATGTAGGAACTACATTGTTCTTGAATTGAGTGCTTGGTAAAACAAGTTGACTGCAAAAAAGGCCCTGCTAAGTCAATTGCTTGATTTATTTAAATAACCACACATCAAATCTTTTTGTGCCTTACGTGTATGATAATGAATTTCTCAAAGTACTGTGGATTCACTATCTACACAGCTTAATTCTAGAGTCCTTAACACACTTCAACAAAGAAAAGGCATAAGCTTTAGCCATATGTTCATTTGTAACTTCAACAAACACATCTCCTTCCAATTTCGAAAGAAAAAAATGAAACTCAATTCCAGAGGTTAAAATGCTGAAATACTGTGGTAAACTGCAGCCCATATATTAGAATAGCAAGAGTGTGTTAAGTCAGTCCAACTACTTCAACATCCTGTCTTTGAGTGGCTAACACTGTAATACAAGAGGATGATATGGAATGGAGCAAAAATGCAGATATGGCATAACTCGTCTTTCCAAATAGTCATTCAGCTTCCAACCATTTGCAAGCAGTGGCTTCCTAAGACAGATGTGCTTTTTGCATATTTAATTACCTTCACTGATTGACTCTGTATGATCTTGCACAGCCTTTAGATTTGTAGCCTATGCAAAAACAAAGCTCTTTGTTTCATCTCATCTTTCCTCTCAGCTGCCATTCAACAATCCCAGAACTTTTAGGAGCCTAACATCAACCCCTGGCTCAGTTAGAGAGAACTTGCATCTCCCATGCTGCCACATGAAAGTTGTGCTGAAGTTTAGTTTCCAAAAGAAAAACCATTCTACGGAATTTGTAGAACAGCACATCCAAGAATTGGTGAAGTCCTATTGCTCTAACTTCCTCAGCCTTCAGTATGGGAAATGCGTGAAGACACAAAACTTCTACTTCTCCATTTCTTTATTTTCTTTATTCCAGTTTATAGCAAGGCTCCACTCTTGCATGATTTACACTCTTCCACGATTTACACTCTTCCACCAGTTTGCTGTTCATAGTTCAACCACTTCTTTTCTTTCTCCTGGAAGGTCCGTTCTATTTCTTTTGTTTTCCTTCTTGCAGAAACCTTGACAATATAAAAACATCTAATTTCTTGGAATCTCCAGTAAGTTTCTCTTTTACTTTCTTTTTCTTCACTTGTAAATCTTCAAAGCCTCAAATGTCAGAAACTGCCAGAAGGGATGCCTCAGGCACAAATCCTGTAAGGCAAAGACCATAGAGCTAGTTAACTCAGTGTTTTAGCCTGCCATTTTCAACACCTCTTCCCAATACTCAAACCCTAAGAGAGGTTTGTTTTCTTATTTAAAAAGAAAGCTGTGCAAACAGAGATTGCTGGTGTTTCACTGACTCCTGTGCAGGGTATGGTGGAGTCAGTCAGCTAGCTGCACTACATTTATGCTAGCGATTAGAGATTTCAGCAATTTCAGAACGTGTACAGATAGCCAGCTCTGTGCCTACCTGTCTGGCTAGCTCACTCAATTTATCAGAAAAACAACCTTGCAAAAGAACTCTGATGGTTTAATAAGCTAAGTTAGCTCAGGGAAAAAAAAAAAAAAATTCAAACAAGTTGCCACAACAGCAGTGTCAGAAAAAAGTAAGACAAAGTACATGTGGTAAAGATGAAATGGGAGAAAGTAGCAGAAAGCTGAGAAATCACATGAAAGTTCACATCCCTACAGGCATTTCCTGCTCTGACTTTGCTTACTGTTGAAAAATATCTTTCAGACAATAACAGCAATTAAAACAAACATAGATTCTAAGAGATTTGAAATAACCAGGGTTCATGCTAATATTAAGTTTGTATGTAGGAACTGAGTTAACTGCTGTTTAATCAAACACAATATTAGCTTGGTAACAAAACAAAAGGAATGTTTAAATAATCCTTTTGTCTGAACATGCAGTATGGTGACTGGAAAATGGATTGCTTCCAGATAAAAGGTTGCAACCAGTAGAGGAAGCGAATATACCACAGCCTCCATTCCTAGTACACAGCAAAGGAAGATTATGAAAAACTCATTGAAGACTGAGGCTTCTTGCCACCAGAAAAGTGATCCTAAGATCATAAGAAGTTGTAGTTATTACTTGGTATAACATAAAGGTAAACGTATCAATACTTACCAGATTCCTCCACATGCTGCTAGCAGTTGGGTGTTTTCACAGACAGGCAGGACTCTAACCAGCAAAGGATCAGGAGAACTGGGGGTCCACAAGCGTCTCCAAATATCAAGAGGAATTCAAGCTTTATGGCAAGGGATATTCAGTCAAAATGTCCTTACATCTCATGTGTTAGTTGAATCCAAGACCAAGATGGATCTAAGTTGGTATCCCAAATCAAAATAATGTCTCAACATGCACAGAGTATAGCTGAAGATCCATGTTTTATCCTTTTCTTTCTTGCAAGTTTTATCTTCATATCCTTTACTCCGATACAAGGTTTCAAGAGGGCACAAATGCAGCGCTGCACCATCACAAAGGAGCATTCTTGAAGAAATCTTCATGACTGTACTTTAGGATTTCTTGATCTTTGCCTCCCAACAGGAATTGAGAAGGTCCAAAACTTTAGCATGGCTCAAAGGTATGACGTGATCAGAGCAAAATGTTAAGCCTGACTGCTATGTATACTAGGTCTTGGAACATGTAGAGCAAACAACCAACCCTGGCTGTGCACCAAGATTTAAAACAGGAAGATGACATCCCGTCTCCGTGACTCCAAGCCAGGAGACACTTGGTATGGACAACTGCAAAGCTCTGTAAGGAAACAGCTGGAAGGCTGCCAGAATCTCCTAGGGCATAGCTAAAGCAAGTATACTCACACTGTAAAGGCCTTCATGGAGAAATCACTGCCTACTACAACAGTTGCAACAGGAATGAAGTCACCACAATAATTTACCAGTAGTACCATACTACAGAGTAACTTAGTGCTGAGCCAAATCTTCCAACTGATAAAAATCCAATTTACTACTTAAAACAAACAAACAAAATCCTGTACTTGCAAACGTGAACTAATAGCCAGAAAGGAAGAACAGAACACAAGAACAAAAATTAATACTGCTGCTCCAAAACTATCAGTCTTTTGTCCACATCTCTCTTCAAACACTATGCACTTTAGACTTTCTAACAGAATACTCAAAACAAAGTAAAAGATCTGCATTATTTTACTGCTTAGTATTCAGATATAAACATATGTGGCTTCATGCAAGGCATAATACACTCTAAATATATAAGAAAATGGTGTTTCAATTCGAACGAACTAAGATAAGTACCTTATAATCTTGATCTGGCAGCATGTTGAGTAAGAAAGTCACCATCTTCTGTGGAAATTCATATTTTATTGTCCAAAACAATAATTCTTCTAGAAAACATTTATGCTTCAAAACATCCATGATAGATTGATCTGCATAAAAGGTTGGAGGAGGGGATGTGTGATAATTATGTCATAAATTTTATCAATAACAACAATAATGCAGTTGCAAAATCTGACACACAACTAACAAAAATTTAAGAACATCTTAGTGCACTTTTTTTTCAGAAACACTGGAAAAAATGAACATAGCCAATACTACATAATGCAAAATCTTGAAGACTAAAAAGAACCTCCTAGAGAAGTCAATGAAGCTTTCAGTACAATTCTACCACAAAAAAAAGAGTCCAATCTTTGCTGATTGCATTAAACCTTATTGCCTTACTGCAATAGCTCCACCAATTTTAATGAATCACAGCAACCTGTAGTCACTTAATTGAGGGAAGCACTTAATAATGTACATCACCACCTAGCTAAGTGAAAACAGCAAAACATCAAAAGACCATTTATGGTTAAGTGGTTAAGTTTTAATCTCCTAACAACACTTCTATTTGCAAAACTCTAAACAAGCTAAATAGAAGCAATAGTGTATTAGCCATTTTTATTTTTAAGGCAAGGTAGGTATAACCCTTGAAAATTACCTATCTTAAGTCAATGAGGGATCTCTTTTCCCCAGCCACACAGTTTTTGTTCCATTTGTTAATATAAAAGCCAGCATAATGCCCTGATCAGATGGTATAAGAGACAGTCCCATCCTTCCCCTTTCATCTCCCAGCTGCTCACTCTGCCATCTTGTTCATGTTGACAGCACCCATTTGTACATCCCTGTGGAGTACCTACATAGGAATCAAATCATCTTTCCATTTTGTCAGCCAAGTTTTCAAGGAGATTAGTTTCCCGATACAGTTCACTGCAATGCTGCACAAACACTGACTCCTGCTAGAATAAACTGTTCATAAAGCTATGGCTTGACAAGAGCGTTAATTAACATCACTGAAAAGAAATGCTAAAATACAAAGCTTCATTATCATCATTCTTCATTAGTTATTTATGTTTTAAAACTACAACAGGAACTGTTCACTCCCATAACGTTATTTTCTATAGCCCGAATATTATTTCTTTAAAACTAGAAATCAACTAGACCTGAGGATAGACCCCTCCACACAATATTGTGTATCCCAATGGGACTTTACAAAGTGCTTCCATCAGCACAGACTCAAAAATGCTCAATCTGGACAACTTCTAGCCTTGAAGACTCACCACTCCACTGAGGTATGACAGCTTCAAGGACTGCACAGGATGACTTTGTGCCTACTAGTTAAACAGCAATCACCTTCATTTTCCACCGTTATCAAATATCAGAGTTCCACTGTCAAGTGACCAATCAGTGCGAAACATCTCAGGAATTGCAAAAGATTGTGAGAAACAGTGAATAATTTAAATTTTAGGGATCTCCTCAAGACTCTAGCAAGCCACACAAAGAAGAGAGTATTTTATTCAATATATTCTACAAGCGCTGAAATAAAAAATTACCTTCACAGACTCATGAAAGATGTTATAATTTTTACAAAATACTTTGTAAAGTGTTACACATCACCTACTGCAGGAAACGTGTGATGATCGTTTACATTTTCCTCCTCGTCTCTTGTTAAGAAATTACGTGTGTGAATTTACTGCCCATGAAAGCTTGGTAGCCATGCAGACTGAAGTCCTCTGTCCACAGAACAGACAGCACAGGTTTAGGTACATTCCAAGTGCCCTGAGTGAGAACACCTGGCATGAAGACAAGTGACGCAACACCTTATCTGTCACTGATGCGAAGCTTTCTGACATGTACCACAGTTGTACAACGCATACTAATTGTTTTATACAGCAGCTTCAGTCAGGGACAGAAGAATATATATCCAATTATACCTGCTACAGAATTTAAGTAGGCAGAATGCTCTTACCCAACTTGGAAAATTTGTCAAGAACACTGGGACTAAAGCTCCCACTCTTGCGAAAAAAGAAAAAAAATGATAGTTTTATCACGATTTTAAATTTCCTTCAGCAAATTAAAAATAGTGCCTGTGGGTTTAAAATTGTCCTAAACTTCACATATTTAAGATGGTTGCAGGTTTTAAAACAGAGTAACAATAGAAAAGTCTCTCAATACTCAGTCACACACGTGTATCAATGACACCTCAGGATAAAAAGCATGTTTTCTTTAAAGAAACCTTTTATTCCTTCCCAGTGCCACAAAAGACTCCACAGACTGTTTTAAACACCTTCATGGAATATAAGTCTTAGTGTACCAAGACATCCCCGGTATATAAATAATCCCCCAATGAAGACAGTACCGCTAAAGACCTAGGATGGGAAAGGGAGTCTGCTTATATGGAAAAGGTAAATCTGTTTTTATTCAATACTCAGTTTTCTAAAATTTTCTTTTCATACTCTTATTTTATACCATATTGGACATAAAATATGAATACTGAAAACTTCAGAAAACTATTCAATATTTAATAAAAACAGATACTTACCCTTCCCCCACTGGGGGACTCCCTCCTCTGGGGCTGATATTAGGAGCTACCAACACCATGAGCACAGTCCATGTTGGGACCTCAGAGGGGGGGGAAGACTACAATCCTGGGGGGAAATCAAATGTTGAATTAAAGAACCACTTTTCCTGAAATGCCACTGCTCATACTGTTTTTCAGATTGAGGAAACTTCTAAACATGGGCTTCCTCCCTGCCTGTTTTCCATAATCAATCATTTCGCATCAGAAAAAAAGATCATCTTTTTCTTGCATTATCTGACTAACTTATCTTTTAGGAAACTTAACAGTCTAAGTAAGAGAGCTTTCCTGGGGTGTCAGTAAATTGCCTGCAGTTCTCCAAATCTACCACATTTTCCGTAACATTATTAATCTGTCACATTTCTGATTCATTCTGAGTCTCTCTCATCCCTGCTTATATAAACACTTATTGCTGCAGTATGCAGGAACCAAGGTACCTCCGCCTGCAGAGCCTTCATGATCTTTCACATATCATTGCTTCACCTCTCAGCAACACACCTGCCAAAATATTTAGTTTTCTGCTTTTCCAACTTTCCAAACTTTTTCATTCAAGCTGAAAACACCAGAAATAATCAGTCTTCCTTTCCCATAGCCATCACAACACTTTCATATCTGTTTATTGACTTCAGGAACTTCTGCATTTCAAATTCAAGCTTCAAATCTTCACTTAAACACCTTTACAGGAATTTTTTCAACTTCCACCATCGTTTTTCACCCAAATGTTCTTTTCTCAAACCTTGCAATTTCTTTCCACTTCTGATGTCAGTCCACACATACTCTCAAAAAAAAAAAAGTATTCAAACCCTTCACTTTTTAGCACAAAAACACAAAGGAAAAGCATGAGATAATGCTACCTCATCTCTAGCCTACGTTCATTCTTGAATTAGAACTTGCACTGACCTCAATAAGAGTGCTGTTCATCTTGGACTAGAAATTGTACAGAGGATTAGTTTCAGTCTAGGAAAATAATGAAGTGGTTTCAAAGGAGACTTCATCCACATATCTTTTCTTAAGCATGACTACAAAAACATTACAGAAAGACCAGCCAAAACCAGAGAGAACCATTACTGCCTGGCTGAGAACATAATCACATTGTACAGTGGCATAATGAAAAAAAATTGTCAAGAACAAATACACCAAAAACCTGTTTGCCAAGATGTATTCCAATCCTGCCTGCCACACAGTGAAAATAGAATGAATTGTTAGATGCCAACTTATAACACGAAAGTGACAAAACAGTTGGTCAAATGAAGTCCCAGAAAGTGATAATCACTCCCAAGAGAAATCGAAGTTGCAAATTAGCATCATTTCACTCGCTATTCTGTTTTAGACTATTATGTTTAATGCCTGCCATATGCAGCACCACAGTGCTTGGGAAGTGAATGAGTACCCCTAGATAATTCTTTAAGATAAACATAAAGCAAATATGATATAGTGAAATCAGTACTTTATAAATACCTTTGGTGGTGCTGCTTAGTTTCACCCTCTTGCGCTTGCCCACACCTTGGCTACCATCCTGGTCCTCCTGGGGTAGAGGAAGAGTTTAAAAAGTTGATAATTGTATATTTGGAATTTATTGCCAACAGACTATATGCTCTCAAAATTCTGGTTCAACTATCAAGCTAAAACAGAGATGCCCTGAATATACTCTCTTACCACAAAATACTTCTGCTGTTTACAGGAACCAAGGAGTCAGTGCAACTCATTAGGGAAAACAATTCTTTAAATTGTTCTTTTTCCTCCTACAGACAACATTATGATCTGCAAGTTCAGACAACTTCATCTATTTCAATAATTTTGTCAGTTGGTTGCTTTGATTTCTGAAACTGGTTGCTACAAAAATGTTTAATTTAGCACTAAAAATTTTCTAAATGTTGCACACCCAAGGTTTCTCTTTACTCATCAATATGGATTCTTTTCGTTTGTTTCCTAAAAAACTTACCAGCCAACACTTCGACTCAAAGTTGGCAACACAAATAGCTGCATATTTTCTAATCAATACAAAGTTTTGTTCCAAGAATAAAGTCCAAGAATAAAGACCAATTCTAATTGCTTGTTTCCTACAGAATAAAGCAAACACCTTATGCAGGCATTTGTCACCTGAAGTTTTCAATGCACTCTGCAAACAAAACAGCAAAGGATCTAAAATGCAATGCAAGTTAAAAACATCACCACCACTTTACAAAATCTAACACTTAGAAAATACTGTGACATTAGAGGACTATATTAAATGTTCTGTTTCTCATTTCTAATGATAGCAGTCCCAATGAAACCCTGACATAAACAATAAATTCTACAGGTACTAATAAAATGAGAGAAAATTAATGTGCAAGTATCTACGGCTAACAGTAACCAATCAATATCAACCTTCTCTAATCAAAGGTCCTACTTTAGTTCCGAATTTCGAGAGGGATGATAAAGAACATGGAACACAAGAAGAAACTATTCTTCATTGGTGAGAAAAATTATTCATATTTTATATATAAGGACTGACCAAAGGTATCACGTTAAGGAAAGATCTGATTTTTTCCTCATCTCTTCAGTACCTCCATCTAAAAAAATCCGTAGCCAACTTTTAAGATGGACACACATTTGAACCCTTAGATCTCCTGTGGTCTTTGTGAACACGTGCTACTTCTGCGCTCAGGAGGCAGTCAGTTGTCAGCATGTTGTCACTGATCGCTCCCCCCACCAGAGAGGCTAAAGGTGCCAAACAAAAATCACACCTGCAGAGATTATGATACTACTACTGCTGGAAGAGTCTGCAATTTAAGTCTCCTGCCCTGAAGACAAGGATTCAAAATTCCTGTTGCTAGACAGGTGACACCTTCAGGTCTACCAGCCTTTTCAGCAGCCGCAGTGAAGCCAGAGAGGTGGTAGAGAGGCCTTAATCAGAAAATAAGGCATTTGAGCATACAAATTGTAATTAATGTGTTGGATTCTGACCTCCAACACCGCCACTCTGGTGATATAGGAGGGTAAACATGCGTTGTTTATGAGGAAAATGTTGAACATTACCTCAAAAGTTGCAATGAAGATTATTTCACTAAAAAGAAGATGTGTTGACTTACTGAGAAATACTTTTGAGAACTGTTTTTTCCTTAATGACACTAGATAGTTGGTTTCCATTACTGCAGTATAGTAGGATTAAATCTTAATGTCAAGTGCAGAAAAATTAACAGCCTTGAGACAGCGAGTGCTAGGTCACACTGTGTTTCCCAAGGCAAAGGATAAAGAATAAACATATGAGAAAGCAAATGTAGAACACCTTGTTTTTACCCACTTAGTACACAAAAATAATACCAGAAATATATGCAAATTTGCTTTACATAACAGAATATTTAACATTAAGCCTAAGGTGTGCCACCTCTGTCTAAATTTCAAATAATAAATTTTATGTAATATCGGATACCATTTTATAAAAAGGTCTAATTTTTGTACTATTACATTAAACAAAAACTGGAATCAACAACTTTATATAACTACATAATATGTCATTTTAGCGTTCATTAAACTACAATGATGCCAAAATGAGATATCCAATACAGTTATCCATCAGTGTAGTCAAAGCGTCCATGGACTGGGTTTTATTAGTTGGAATATACTATTCTCTTAAATAGGAAAGGTTTAGAAATTGTCTTTTTTTTTTCCTCCTTTTGTACAAAGGAAGATACAAAGGGGGAAAAACTAATGAAGGAAACTAATGGCAAGTTGTCTCCAAAATATCACAGGTTGGAACACAAAGCATTTTAAAAATAAAGCGCAAATATACCTATACCATTTTACGGGAAAAAACTAAAACCAAAAAAAAACCACCCACATCTCAGCATAAATTTATCTATCCAATCCATTTTTAACTTAGAACCATCTACCATTGTAGAAATTAAGCCAGACACTGAACTATGCAAAACTTTTCAAGTTACTTACTTCCCTAAGGAAGTACTACTTTAATTCATATCCTTCATAATCTAGCTCTTCATCGGTGTGCCACTTTTAAAACTCACCTCATAGGAAAGTACACTAGCCTTTCTAGATTCATCTTAAATATCAGAGAAAGAAAAACAAGTTAGAAGTGTACTCTTGCTACGTTTCTAAACTCAAGCATAGCTTTACTCTCCTATAAGAGATTATATTGGAGCATAGAAGAAGCTGTAAGTACCCTTTGTAACATATGGGAATAGACAGAGGGAAGGAAGAGAAGTCATGAAACAATAGAACTTCTTCCTCATTTCTCTAATAAGCAACTCTCCAGTTAGCTTTTCTCTAGTAAACTCATTTATCTAATACGCATTTCACCTTCCACCTGCATAGCTCTGTTTAGGCTTTTTTACTTTCTTTTCAATAATTCACATTTGGTAAGCAGACCACAATTATGAAAGATTATAAAAGGGAAAAAAAGCCATCTTTATTTCAGCAATGCTACTGAGATTTACTTATGTAGACTATTCTAGTATCACATTTATAGAATGCTTCCTCTTTGTTGTTCTGTTTCCTAAAAAAAAAGCCTCAATATTATTTTTAATTGCTTTCTACATTATATCAATGGGATTTTATTGAAAATAGGAAAGGAAAATCCAGAAGCACAAATATACATTAAAGATCATTTACATTTTTAGTACTTATTGTTTTTACCTTCAACTTTACTTCCTCCTTTTTTTTTTTTTCCTTTTTTAATTTCTAAATGCAAGTTTCAAAATAGGAACTTGTGCTTTTTTTATATATATATAAAAGTATCTTAATAACGTAATTAAGATCTTAATATTGATCCCAGGCATGTGAGCACATACAGAACTTCCATTCAGGTAAATCACATCTGTGCTAACATAGTAAAATATTTACATACAATAAACAGCTATTCACATCCTGGAGATCAGAAAAAAAGTCTCTCTAGAAAGCAGGTGTCTCTAACTGGCAAGCTGTAGTGTAGTTGCCGTAAATCCCTCCTCATTTATAAATAAAATATCTTTGCCTTAAAACTTACCCTGATAAAAAATTCTTTCCCCCTAACATACATCTCTGTCTCTACTTCTGGGAAAGATGTCCAAGATGGAGGTAGTGTCACTGACATCTGATCTCTCTTCAGACTCTTACAACTTCAGATTACTCCTCTGTTACCATTACTTCCAGAGGTAAAACACCAGGAAGGATACTAAGTCATTTTAAGTTTAGTCAAAAATACTACTTGAGCTTATTAACATTAACTTGAACTGCCTTTTTAATTCCTGGGCCTTAAAAGTGATGTTGCTAGCAGTCTTTTGCAGGTTTTTGTTTGTTTGTTTTTGTCAAGTGATGGTGAAAAAACAACAAGCAATACTTGGAAAATGCCAAATTATAAATAGCACTGCTGAAAGCATACCAGATGCTGTTGTGCCTGTGACAGAGGCAAATATGTCATACAACTGTTTCAGATACACACAAACAATTGTTTTACTTCAATAACCGTTCAGAGAATTCAGAATAATCAGAACTTCTATGAAAAATTATACTTAACGTTATTTAAAAGTAGTTATACTACCCTACCATATCTCTAAGAATCAATCTGAAGGCTTACTAGTTGAAATTAAGTTTTAAGTAAGGGTGGGGTGGGACAGACGGACGGACGAAGAAGTTGAAAAAGTAACCCTATGAGAATTTAACTTTCCACATTAAGTTCCACTTGTTTATTATATCTCAGTATAGGAGATTCCCTCCTTTTTACTCCCACACAGTATGTTTGGTAAATAGGGTCAAGTCTACACATGGGAATTTCTCTGCAGATAAATTCCCACTGCTACTATCACCAGTTCAGCTGGATTCTCAGGTGCCAAAAGCTGCTAACATCATTCTGAACATCACATGCTTTAAGTTTGCTTTAATCAAGCCCACTTTACTTGATAGTGATTTTTGAAGTACTTAGACAAGTTTCTTCTATATTACTTATATAAATTGAACTGAAACAATATAAGCAGAAATAAGGATTTTTTCCAAGACGTCCTTAGGACATGAGATCTGTTCCTTTATGTCTCCATTATTTCCAATTACTAAAATGGAGAGAACGTAGTAGACAGAAGAGTAAAGATTTGTAGGATTTGGCTGCAAGCAATTTCTCCTTTTAATATTCTGTTGCAGTTCGTTATATTCTTTAAAAACAGTCTCACCTCATCTGAAGAATCCCCTTGTCCTGATGTTGCTGTAGCACCTGCTAAACCTTTTGAAATAAGAAAATTTAGAAATTCCTTTCATAAGTCTTATACTGAAAGAAGAATATTTATGATATTTAATTAACCAGTATGAAATGAAAAAACATTAACTTTCTAAAAAGATACACAGCACTGGACTGAGAAACTGGGGTCAGATTTCCAAGGAATACTCAGAATACAAAATCTGGGTGGGATTTGCAAATACGTTCAATTGCAAAACTTCAATGTACTGAGTTAGAGACATGTTCTTTTAGAAACTGCAAAAAAAAAAAAAAAACCTCCAACTGCCTTCACTGATCAAAAAATTCCACAGCACTTTTGTAGGAACAGGTCATTTAACTTAGTTGCAATGACAAAATTCCACTACGAGCAATTTCATCTTGCCTACTCAAATTCCACTAATTCTACAATAGGAAAATGATGCTTGGTATTTCAGCAGCAAGAAGTGAACGTTTAATTTTGTTGACAGAATTGAGTCCTGTAATTTGGTGGTGCACTAAATAACAGGTGATTCTACAAGTTTCATTAAGATTTGCCTTTAAAACAAGGTAAAGTATACATATATTTTGAATATACATAACAATAATCAAGTCTTATCTTAAATACGTTTTTACACAAACCTTGAACAGCTAATGTGCTAGTACCAGCTCCTTGTTCCTGCATGCCACATGTAAGTTTATCCTCAGGAAATGCCAGTCCGGAGCCTTTCAAAGCAATGAGGTACTTTTCATGACTTTTCTTTGCACATGCATTCTCTCCAACACCTTGAATACATATGTAAAACAGCGTTACAGTACAACAGCTACCTGGTTCATATATATTATACTCTATACAAGCAATCTAAAAATGGTCCATGTTTTAATAAGCTGTACAATTTTGAGAAGTAGAAACTAAGAAGTTTTTCAACTAATAAAACAAAATCCAAGAGACCAAAGACATTCTGTTTTTCACCTTCGAATTTGGTGTTTCCTTCTAAACAATGTACTTAATTTCCATTTTAACAGCATTGCCACCATTAACACCACAGGAGAAATAAAAAACAAACAAACAAAAACCCCAAACAAGATTTTGGGGGGGGGAGGAAGGACCTAAGATTTCCAGAGGACCGGAACTGTAATGATAATACTCCATATATACATTCTGATAGTTGGAACTTTGAAAGAAAAGTTCAAGTTTTGGCAGCTTCAATTAACAAAAATTATTCCAAAAGATATTACCACTTGAACAGTCTGATGAAGGCAAGTCATATTGTATGCTTTGGATATAAAATTTACACAAAGAAATGAATTGAAGAAAAAATGTACTATAAGGAAAAGATAAAAACCTGATAGTTTGCTCCTCTAAAGTTTAAGGAAAATAAATCATGAAAGATGCCAGCATCCTTTCAGATATACACCTTTCACGCTCAAAGCTAGAAGTGCAGGTTCTGCTTTACTATCTTCTTCTTTGCTTTCCCTATCTAGACACATATTCTCTATCCCAAAGGTCCAAATAATAAAGCCTTACTTCCTATTCCACATCTCTCTCTCAGGAATTCCATCACATGTAGGAGAAGAGACGTCATTAAATTTCTCCCATTCAAATACCATCAGACAGGAGCAAAAAAGAGGAAAGAGGCACGATAAAGACAACTGCCCCGGCAGCAGCATTTCTCCTTTCAAAGATTTGAAGATTGTTTGTACAGTCAGCTGCTGCCAAGCTATAGTAATTACTATTTGTTCCATACCTATGCAAAGGACTCAAAAACGATACCTCCTAATTACAAGAAAACAAGACAGTTAATTTATGCTATTTGGGGTGGGGCAAAAGGGAGAGCGTTAAGACTGACTACCCAGCGTTTTTAGATTCACTGTCACTTAGAACAGGATAGAACAAATAATTGCTTGTACAGAATTGACTATTTTTAAGATAAAGAAAGCTTTTCACAGAAGTGCAGTACATATGATGGCCTTCTGCCATTCAAGTCTCCTCCAGTAACCTCTGTGAGAACAGATCCCAAAATATATTACACATGTTCCACTTCCAATAGACAATGCATCTTATTTGGCAGCAGTAAGCTACCATGTTCACTTCACTTTACAGTGAGTGGATTTATTGCAAAAACTCATTTGAAAAGATGCCTCTTTATGCTGTTATCTGGGACACAGAAGATAAGAGATCTACTGCTGTATAGGTCTTAATAAGAAATGCTTCCAGTTGTTCCCGAAGCCCACCCCCCTTCTATCACCAACAAAATATATCCCTAAAAACATGCAATTTTCAGGGGTTTGAGAAACTAGATAAAAACATGCATCTCTGAAGTGATAAAACTTAAACCCTTAAAGTCTTCATAATTTAGAAATTTATTTACTAGAAATAACACAAACATACCGGAGCTAAGATCTTTGTAGAACTGTTGGCTAGTCAAAACCTGTGTAAGAACTGATCGCATCGCTCCTCCCATTTTGGTCAAGTCTTCTAGAAAGGAAACATGAGGCTCCAAAACCTGGAGGATTTTATGAAGGTCTTTCTCTGATGGTAGATCAAGAGCTGAAAGCCACATAACAAGAACTTTTGGTATAAACATAATGCAAACTAGCCAAGACCTACACAAGGCAGAACAGCTATGACTAACACAAAAGGAATTAGCTTATATTTATAATGCTCTAAAATTCACATGTGTAATCTTGACTTCATTTTCTGGAAGAGCTCAACACAATGCTGCGTAACCCTTAAGACATATTTAAAAAGCTCTTCATCAGAGAAGAAAATAAAATAGTCTCAACAGGCAGCAACATGGTTAGGAAAAGATGCACCCAATTCAGTGATATAAACTACAGATAGCATGCATGTATTTGTGTATTGTGTCTCATATGTCAAAGCAAGAGATAGCAGCATAGTAAGATATGCTAGAGACATGCAAATTTAAAACATACCAGGCTCATTATATCCCTCTCGTAAGTGCTGAATAAGGCTAAAGATGAACTGTGGAAGAACCAATTCTGACATCATCAACAAGTCTTTTGGGACACATGGAACATTTGAATTTGACTTAATCCGGTGTCTTTTACAAAACCTACAACAAATGAGAAAAATGTTAGCCAAGCACAGTTCAGCAGAATTACCATACATCAAGAAAGCCACTACATTTTCCATTTTTCAGAGCATATACTTTTACATTAAAGATGCTGTAGAAATGGTATTCTGAAATTCCAAGCACAATATTCAAATCCACCTTGTTTCCAAATACAAAGAATTATAAAGTTGTCAAATTTATTTCCCTTCCCAAAGTTAACATACCTAGTTTTATCTCACACATTAGAGACATCTTCATTTAACAATTAGAAGAACAAGGATTTTCTTCATCTAGACATACCTCCCAATTTCTAGGCTATCTGACCGAAAATATTCATCTAAAACAGTTTCTCTTCTTTATCTGAAACAGTCAAACACTGGCCTGATTCTTCAGGACATCAGTCAGAGGATGACTTTTTAATGTCTTTTGACATAAATAAAAACTTCTGAAAGCATTGGAATTCACAGGATTAGTATTTACTTCAAATGTATACCAACTGAGATTTACTTATCAAAGTATGATAGAAACACCCTACAAGAACTACACTAATTGCTTCATTTAAAAATAAAAGAAAACATTTCTTCTCTGAAGAATTCCTGTTTGGTGGTAGTTAAGGCTTGGCTACTACACAGCAACATGAGGTTGAGCCAAGTCCCATTAGAGCAGACAGAATGATTTCCCACTGACTTAACATAAGCCTGACTCAAGAGCCACTGAATACTTCTCTACTCCCAATCTATTTTTAGAAAGGGCATTTACCAACACCAAAGACTTATTTACCTATGTCAAAGAAGCAGCTAAGAAGGAATAAAGACGTCTAAACACACATAGTTTAAGAGTACATTTTACTGAAAAGATTCACTAGACTTTACTAGTAATTTTTCAACAGGAAGATTAAGAGATTGATTCAGTATCACTGAGATACAGCTTTGTGTGAATATGAAAATTATTTTCTAAGTTTATTCATGCTTTCACTATATGCTATAAGTTCACTATGCTATAAGTTCCCTAAGAAGCCTGGTATTCTCTAGAGAGCGCTTTTTCTTGAGGACCATCCAAGTACCACCCTCAAGACAGGAAAGAAATGAAAGAACAACAAAAAAACTTAGGATAAAAAAAAGATACAAGAGTCCAGTGATGAAGACAGCATCTTCTTCTCTCTGTTTTTACTGAAGTGGGGCTAGCATCTTCACAAGACTTAACACTAAGAGCTTCTCCTGTGCTCTTACCCATTACAGATAACACTTTTTATTACAAAAAGGTAAACAAATATAGTAGTAGCCAGATCGGCTGTTTGTATATACAGCCTACCCATTCCTGGGGAAAAAACTCCTGGGGAGAAAGAGCTCAGTGACAGCTAACAACTTCTGAGTTAATGTACAAACGGAAGGCTTTCAGTTTTGTCATTTACAAAAGTGAATGGCATTCACAAAGTCATTCACTTTTGCTTCTGTCACCCACATTTGACTCATCCACATACAGAAATCTGAACTGCCATAAGTCACAAGCCTCACATTATCTGAGCCGCAATATAGTAGAGTCTTAACGGCATTTGGTTTCCTTTTCACCACTACCCTTGTAAGAACGGATCAAAAGTAATAACAATACAGGCTTAAAGACACACAAGGAAGGAACTACTGTGAAGAAATCTGACTGAACCCATGTCTACAATATTTGCTTATATGACTGTTTTATCCTGAACTCTCAAAAACCAACCCAGCCAACCACCCACACACGGAACACAACAATCCTGCCACTGGATGGTACTTCTGCAACCCTGAAATAGTGGTCCTCTATTCCACTCCAAACTCCACTGCCTTTACAGGGTGCTGTACCGTTCTTCTACTAATATTGACCAAAATACCAGACAAGGGCTTCCAAGTTCCTCAGAGTTTAAAAACAACTGTTTTAACTAAAGAAGAGACAGAACCTCAAGCTGTGATGAGGAGGAAACAAATTGAAGCTTTTAATACAGAAAGGAAGAGACACCTATGACAAACTTCACCAAAGGATTACACAGTCAGTCACTGGACAGACAGCAGATAGTGCTATTTCTTAATCAGTTCCTTGTACTTCTAAAAGAGCTTCCTTACCATGGCATCTGAGAAATAATTGTTCATCTACAAAAATGTATGCTTCTGCAGCACTTTGAAACAATCAAAATAGGGACAACAATGAACATTTTCCTAATCTTTCCTGATGACGTTAAGCTCTGGAACTCCATGACTTGGAGCAGGAAGAAGTAGGTTGTCTCCAACAGGTGGTTATGAAAGGTGGATATAAGCTAGATATTAATTAATTTTTACAAAGAATGTCCAAAATTAAAATAACTACAGAGAGGAAGACTGACTAGACGGCTGACAGGCCACCTTAATCTAAGTTTTGTTACATGCTTTCAGTGTTGCAGGAAGGCTTTTTCCTACAAGCCTGTAGTTTGTTTAATCTTTATGATTTCATACTTCTTGTGCTGCACATTTTTCCTTGTAAATATTTTTATTACACTACAATGAGCTTTAAGAATACAAGTGTCTCAGTGAGAGTACCAATCTATTAGCTGGAGATATTCAAGACCTATCTCAGCGAAGAGCTAACATGAAAGTACTAAAATACAAGTCTACAGGCGGACAATATCATCTTTTTTTTCCCTTTATTCTTTTCTCTAACTCAAAAATACACTGAGTCATTTTGTTTCCTATGCATTTTCCTTCTCTTGAAATTTTTTTTCCAACAAAAGCCATGGCTAACTTCAGTAAAAGGAGAGAATAACACAGTAACTTGCAATTAAATAGAATTCGAAGTTTAACAAGCGATCTTGTCCACACGACCCCAAATATAATTCTTTAAGTTCCTTATGCTGCATTGATATCTTATTTGTACAGCATGGAAGAACACTTAACATTTAGTTAATAGTAAAAAACACCATGCATTTTTAATATAAGCAACATATTGACTTTTGAGCAACCTTCACTTTAGACTTTCCAGGTTCATTTCATTCTCTCGTTCTGTTTCTGCCTTTAATAGTTCTACTGTGAATTTCTGAAATGTATTTTAGAGGTGGCTTCAGGTAAAATAACCCCTTTCCTTTAGGTTGCAGTTCCACAAATGCTTAAGTTGAACTAGGTCAGTCCTGCCACAGTTCTGCCTTTTGCCCTCTTACTTCTTCCAGCACTGCCACTCAATCAATTCTGCCTTAGGCAAGCTCAGGAAGCTAAGCTAGCAGAAAGTTACCTAGTCTTCAAAATATATATATATACACACGCACACGTGCGTGCACACACATCTAGAGTGGCATTTCACTGGGCCAGCTTAAATCCACTAACACAGACCTGCCTCCTTTGCACTGAAAGTCACAATGAAATTGCCAAGTCGTCATCATCCCTTCCCCTGCTCACCTGAAGGGGAGCAAAACACACAGAAGAAAAAACCGACAATGCAAGAGAACCAGCTCAAATTTGAATGTGTATAATGTCTTGCAACCAGCAGATCAGGTAGATACACGGCTCTTTGTGAAGCCAACTCCTCCACTTCAAAGAAGGGTTTTTAAACTTCCCCAGTTATTAGAGCAGCTGATGAGTGCCTTCAGAACCAGCCAGACCACACCTTCACAGCTTTTGAACATTTGCATAGCACTCCTTACACTACATCCCACAGCATCTCAAGTTTCAGTTGCATTCCAGAAACTTGACATAAGTTCATGCATATACAGAGGGACTATTTTTACCCTCACTTTTCTCTCACTCTTTTGTTCCCTGCCTCCCCATGTTTAAAAGTCATTTGTTTTAAATTGAATCATAAGGCTGTCCATGTTCGCACAAGTCTTATAATACTGTAACACAATAAGTACCTGACTCCAACAGAAACTTCCAGGGATTCTTGTCTGGGTAGCAATTACTCCTCTAAACAACAGGACCCAAATAAAAACTACTGGAACTTAACTCCTAAGCAACTCAATTCCTAAGCAACAGAAGTAAACCTGTACCTGATTCTTCAATTCAGCAACAATAAACCATATTTAAACTGAGTTTTTATTTAGGACATTATTCACATTTGAATTTCATGCCATATATTGCAGTGACTCAATGTCAAGTAATGTTTCAACGTTTTCAAACAAAATAAACAGATTTTGTAAGTGAGAACCCAAACACTTCAAAAAGAATAAGCATTTTGTCCCAACAGTTAAACTAACAAGCAAATGCTATGCTTACATACACTACACTTACGTTTCTACAAAAAAGAGAAAAAAAAAGCAAGATGGAAAATATTTAACGCGTGCTACAATTGTCTCTCAGTTCTTATGAACTGATTTTTCATTCTTCACAGACTAGTAAAGAGTGTTTATATTTTTCTTCTTCTTTTGCTATTCACATACTACAGCAAATTTTAATTCAGAGCAAAATATAACTTTTGTAAACAGGATTAGAAATCTGTCTTGATGAAAAAGGACTTTGATCTATTGTAGCCTTGCTTTATGTAAATCCACTTTTCCATGACAATTTACATGAAGTTAACTGTAGAAAGGCAGAGAAATAAACTATTCTACTTGTTAATTTAGGTTTTTGGGTTGGCTTTTTTTTTTTTTTTTTTATTATTCCTCCACCTAGTAATTCAATTTCAATAGTTAAATTCGTTCTTTTCACCTGCAAAATAAGGTGAGAGATGAATCGATGTGGCACTGACTTCAAGGCCTGAGAAGTGACAACTCACCTGCTGCTGCTTGGAAAGAAAGCCGCAACCAACAGAAGAGTTCAGAAACAAAACCGAGCGTTTGCCTTTCTGCTACAAGGGATGCACCAACAAGAAGCAAACCCTAGCAGGAAGATGTCAGTGTAACCCTCCTAACCAGGAAAGCTCCAAAGTACAGACACTGCTATCAGTAGGGGAGGCCTGTGAAACGTGGAAGAGAGAAAACCCATAAACACCTTTAAAGGGCATCCTTCCAGGCTGTAAGCCTTCACAACAACATGTTCAGCCACACTAGTAGGCTAGAAACCATATATCAGATAGTTGGAAGATATTCTGATCCTTGCAGAATAGGAGGGAGAGAGGCAGTGAGTCACCAGCAGCGCCCTTAGAGCTCGGTGCTCTGCTGAGCTCCCTTCAGCGCAGCAAGCTCCCCAGTTAAGACAAACAGCAGACAAAGAGGCTCTGCAGAAGAGCATGTCTATTATCCCCTCTTAGTTCTCAGATGTAAACATCTCATGTAGTAGATCGAACTATGCTGAGTTTCATTAACAGACAAGTACCCACTGTCAAACAGTACATTTGGCTATTTTTATCACAAGACCCTAGAAATAGTATAAATGAGAAGGAATGAATTTTTGTTAAATCCACTGTTGAAAGTCGTTAAATTTGAACATTTTGATAGAAAGGCAAGCAATTCAAAACAGCAACCATCTTCTGCTGCAAAAATATTGCCTTTCTAAAAAGGGCAGATGCTCTGGGATATAATTACAGCATTGAGACTGCATCCAAGTACAGCTTACATTTACCTTGCTTGATTGAAAAGCCTTAATTTACACTATTTTAAATATATTTATACAATAACAGACATAGCTAGCTAACCTACAAACCTAATACCCCTTTGAAAAAGCTACAGCAAAGAGGATATCACAGGGATCACAAAGTGCGGCCCTTGCATGTAGAAAGTGTGTCAGTTGCTCTGTTAATGGCAATACTAAAATCATTAGTGTGATCTTAATTCAGCCATTTACACGTATGAATATGATCTCTAACCACAATTTTCAGCAGGAAAAACAGCTTTTTTCAGTTGAGAAAAGATACAGTACTACTTAAATGAGCAGTTAATTTAGTATTTTGTTGTACTGAAGAAGGCCGTGAAGAGAACACTCTTCAAACTCAACTCTGAAAAGCAAACTTCATGAACATTAAAAAAAACATGAGGAAATTGTGTTCCAAAGTCTTTCACAAGGTGGAATCTAAAGGTATTACCTCTATTTTTTCCATATACAGACCTAAAAATAGACAAAGATACAAGGCATATTCTAATTCTGGATTCTAATTTTTTCTGATTATTCAGAGTTCTTAGCCTCGCATAGCATTCACAAAGCAGAATTCCCAGCTGACTTCAAAAGTAGGTCTGAGACACGAGAACATGAGCAAATGCAATATATGGTCCTGAGCTCTCATCAGATGCATCTCTTGTTGACCTCACTCTTCCCAAACTGTTAGCTCCCATACAGTCTCCCCACCAAGCTGCTTTCAGAGTACCACCAATTATCTACCTTAAAGCACAAGGAAACACGTGTTCTATTTAAAGAACAAAAAGCAAAGTTTCCAAAAATAGAGTCAACAAAATATTTTTCTGACTAAGGAAGCAACTAAATTTTCCCAAGAAAATTTAAGCAGGTCAAACATCCGGCATGTAATACTTCGGCCTGAATGCTCAGTCTAACAAAGGTCTATGTGACTGCATAGTGCCACATGTAAAAACAACCTTCATTTCCTCAGGATCTGAGTAAGATGCAGGATTTTAATAAAAGCTGTCAACTTCAACGGAAGATACTGCTTCGGTCAGGCCCCCAACAAAATGCATATATATGTAATTTGCAGTTTTCTTGGACAGGTAATGCCCATGAGTTTCATACCAAAGCCATTATTGCTGCAGGCAGTGTGCAGAAAGCTGAGACATGGATCCTGATGAAGGCAACAGTTAATTATGCAGCCCTTGTTGGTGTAAAATTCAAATGGCTCTGTTGCTCAAACATAAAGAACATTCACCATTATTGTCAAAGCTAACTGCCAGAACCCTCCATTAAGGGGGGCACCTATGAGACTCTTATTTAGGTCACATTCAGTTGTCCAATCCCATTGAAGACTTTTTTTTTTAAATATAAAATTCCTGATATTCTTCAAGTTATAAGGAAGAGTGTCCTAAGATCTGAAAGAATCTATATTAATTGTCATTAAGAAAACTTAAGAGACAAAAGTGCCTTGGGAATGTGCTCCCCAAACGTACACCCAAAATCACACTTACTCTGCTGCCAACAGATCTCCTGACAGCTCCTTGTAGATCAGACAAATAATGCTCCACCCTAAAGTAGCAAACTTAGAATCCTGGAGAGCTGATAGGCTCACAAAAGGGATAAAAGGAGCTTTAGAAGTTGGCAGGATCAAAGCAAAGGAACTGGAAGTCAACAATGGTTAGCCCAAATCTAAACAAGACTGTCTACACAGACTTCCAAAACACCAGTTCTTCTTAAATTCAATACATAAAGGTATATTTCAAAGCAATAGACAAGTCACACAATAAATAAATCAAATTTCAGACAAGGTATGGTATATAACAGTAATACCAATCTTTAGAGTACTGTTCTGTTCCTCGAACCAAACTGGTCTTAACAGCAAAAATTTAGGGGTAGAACTATCAGGTATTCTTCAAGTTTGTTCAAGAAGTAACACAGCAAGAATTGTGGCTTTTAAGTGTTTAAATTACATATATTGATACATTTGAGTCCCAAAGGTGACAGTCACTTCAGGCCCTTACTGACTCCTCTAAAACAACTGTGTTTTCCTGAGGCATGTATAAACTACGTGGCGTCTAGTCAGGCCACGGCTCTAAAAGTAATAACCCAAAATTATCACTTGGCTGTCAACCATTTGGAAAACATTGCAGTAACTAATTTAGAGGCAGATGTAGTCCTCATTAGAGACATTCTTAAGAGAAATCAAGACAGACAAGTTTGTGAGTCGGCTTTGTCATTATGGACCTAATCACCAGCAATCTGAAATCTCCTTCTTTCCAAGGATAAGACCTCACTTGAAACTCTGCAAAAGTTACTGAATATTACCGGGGAATCCTAAACAAAAGCACAGAAACTATATGGAGTTGGGAGCTATCCTACAGAATGCCACACATACCAGCCCAACAATCTTAAACGTGAGGACCTTTTCAGGTAGTTTCACAATGCTCGAGTCTAAATTCCTTGACAGCGTGTAGGGCTTCATTCTGCTTTTGAAGCATCTGTTTCAGCAGCTTCTTGGAAAAGAGTCTGAAGGAGCACTTCTTCCCTCCCGGAGGCTGCACTACCAAGCGAGCCCGAGGGCTGGGAGAACTGGAGCCTCCTGGCCCGCAGCGAAAGAGCACGACTGGCAGAGCCGCCCCGGGAGGGCCAGCCTTGGAGCAGCAACGCCTCAGGTATGCTCTACACGTGATTCACTGTTGCAAGACAGTCGATAAAGTAACCACATGATCTACTTAATGCCAGCAACACAGCCATTACCTCTGCTTCCCAGAACCATGCCTGAAACAGATCTGCCTTTCCTGATACTAAGGGGATCACAGCTGCTACAACCTGAGATGATGAGACCTCGCCTCCTGAACAGGAACGGAAAACATCCCAAGGTGACTACTGTTACAGATTTCTCAACAGCAAGCTTGTTTTTTTATTGTCAGTCTGTTACAGTTTTTTCACAGGTGTAGAATAGAAGAAAGGTCTTTTACTTAGCAAAAGAAAGTAAAAGAGATAGCAAACATTCTTCTGTAGCTCCCAAATAGGGCAGAAAGGCCATTTCTATTGAAATGAGGTCCTGTAAGGAAGTGCCTCTGAAGGTGGGTAAAATAAGGAACTATGTCAAAAAGGGAAGGAAGAATATGGGGACAAAGTAGCAAAGGTCATCAATACTAGGTATTTACTGTCCAAAATTTAACTATCTATAAAATAATACTTCCTGGATGCAAACATTTTAATACACTGAAAAAAACAGAGCCAGTTCTAACTAAACCAAACCAGGAGAAAATTAGCAGGCTAGAAGCTATGAACATACTCCTCAAGCTCATGAGAAGCGAAAGGAGGCAAAGAGATTTCTCCAGCCTTTTTGTATAGGACCACGGCAGACCCAACAGAAACATCAGCCATCGAGACAGATGTAATTTTAAAAAGAAAGACATCCAAACTAGTGTGCAGATCAGGTGGGATCTCCACAAAACCTAAATGGAAAAATAAGTAAGGATCGTCAGAGATGGGGCCGAAGAAAGCTTAGAGCTGGGTACCTGAAGCTGCTGTTGAACGCACGGCATATAAACATCAACCTTTATCAGTCACCTTGTTTACAACTAGAATATTTTTGACTTCATGCATGACTACTAATAAAGAAATGGCTTGCTTTTACAAGTAGAAATTGACAATTTCTAAGACCCTTTTCTATAAGTCATAAGAGAAGGCAACGCTCCATGTCAATAGAGCCACCGGTTGCCATAACTACCATCAAATACACAGCAAACATCAATGCAAAAGCCTGTTTAATGAAATTCTTAACCTGGCTTTTTGCCTCTCAGGATATGCAACTCTTGATGGAGATATTATTCTCTTTGTACTGTAATGCAGCACTATAACATCTGCTTCCCACATGATTAATTTAACAAATAAGCCAACACAGCGAGGCATACTCAGAAACAGGACACGAGGGAATGAAATAGCCAAAGCGTAGAGGCTCCCTAGTATATCAAGTTATTGCCTACAGACTGAAAGGGAACAGAACAAGAGCGCAAGAAAGCAAGGCAGTACTCATCAATAAGAGACCACTGACCAGTTATACCCTTATTATAACCACATGGCATATTGCTTTCTTCAAGCTTGTTTCATAAATTATGAAGTTTCATTACTACACAAGACCATCTACCAACCAAAAAAATATTCCAGTATGAACTTGCCTGGTTCTACTGCATGTTGTTTCCTAATGGATGAGCTCACCTGCTGAACTATGAGCACATGTCTACCATCAATGCTTTTGAACTGAAGATTTTTCCTTCAAAACATTATTAACCATCTCTGATGGAGATGCAAAATTTCATTTACCTATGGCTAGACACCATATGGGAGAGGACTACAAGCTATTTTCACCTCCTGATGTATCACTGAATTTCAAACTCTAAGAAACGCAGTCACAGCTAGAGTTTTTAATACTCAGACAAGTAGCTACACGCTTAAAATTTACAGATTTAGATATTTTCTAAAGTCTAAATTGCATTCTAGTAGACCAGAACAACTGCACTTAAGCGTCAAAACCACTGAAACTTGCATGGGAATCACAAGGTTTGAGAGCGTGACTATCTGATTTTTCTAAAACAATTACACAAAGTGCCTAAAAACAAATCAGCATGCAGCTATTACCATTACATAATGAAGCCAGGATATAGTGTACTGGATACAAAAAAAAGTTTAATACTTAGTTATCTCTAAAAAGTAAATTGCAGTTTTGATTAGTAACAGAAGATTAATGCATATATCCTCATATTCCAGACCAAGCCACCTCTAGGTTTACATTAGCCACCCTAAAGAAAATGAAAAGATGTTCCACATGGTGAGCTGGAGAGATTTCCTTTACACTAGATGAGCAGCTAAGACTTCATTAAAAGTATTTTTCAAGATGCATCAAATGAAAAAACACTAACCATGCAGACCAGATAACAAGAACCAAGAGAAACAAACTATTGTTACTAAAATATTCATTTACAGTATCCACACAAAGTTTTATCTACCATCTGCCTGCTCAGATAGAGTTTGTAAGTAGGTTCCACATTTGATTCCCTTGCTATTAATAGAAGCCTAGGCTGGGGTGGGCAAGGTTACATCAGGCTAGACACACTCCTATTTCCTGAATCTACAATGAAGGCCTCCCAAGGAGCATGTAAAGCAGTACCTTCGCGTTTGTGTAACTGATTTGTATACACAAAGTTAAATCAATTTATCTAAACGTACTGTATTGAAGCAATTCGAGTCAACAGGCAAAACTGTGTCTGTAAGTATGTGAGCCCAAGTGTTTGCACTTGTTAATGTTTTTACATTGGTTTAAATTTAACTTACTTCATCTTACATGGCAAACAATGTTTCTTCTTCATTTAATTGCATCAGCTTAAATCAGTTCTTTAGATAAGCAGGTACAACCTTATGTTGAGAGCAGGCTTCCCATGTATTGTCATGTAGTGTCCTCCTGCACAACCAGGACT